>NW_020950062.1:3163887-3246387 GCF_900497805.2 Vombatus ursinus | reverse complement strand
TGCTGCTTGTGACCAAATGGGCTTTCTGAGTCAATGGCAACTGTTAGTAGACTTTGAATAAACTTCATTTCTCTTCATTGCATTCTTTCCCAAATGAACTCTAAAGGTGCTGGCTGAAAGCTAAAGGGAGAAAGTAGGGCTTCCCCATAGGAACTGTCCTTTATATAATACCTCTGAAACAAGAAACTCAGCTTCTTTCAAATCTCTTCTGTGAGCAGTCATTTGTAGACAAGGTAAGAATAAGAAAAAATCTGAAGGATGGTCATTCATTCAACAAGAAAGCTCAATAAATTGAGGCACTGGGAGAAAAATTCATGCAGAAAAATTGCAGACTTTATACAAGAGCCAATACATAAAATGTGTTTCCTTGGGGAGGAGAGGCTTTGGGAACATATAGATCACCTTTTCTTAGAAGTAGAGTAAGCTGCTACCACTGAAGGGGAAAGTTTGTCTGCTTCTTTTCTCAGGCCTTTCAACAGCCTTTTAACATTTCCTCTTTCCTTCTCCAGACAATCCAGACCCTTAGAGTCGCCTACCAGATGACTTTTTATCTAACGAGATAAAACTAATTTTAGGTTGGCTTTTGATGGCTTATAATTACTTAATGAGTTGCTTTTCCCAAATAACATTCTCTTTCTAAGGGAAACACAAGTCTAAATCCAAAAGAAGGAATAAGGTTGGCACTGGGGACTGACTATCTATAATTAGGCCAAAGGAGGACCTTTCTTAACAGCAGTTCTCAAATTGGACCACACAGAGACAGTACGCATTTTGCCTTTGAAAAAGGCTGGTTGTCAGGAGACACCTGGGTTCAAATTCTGCCTCTGGCACATACTGATTATGTGAATATGGACAAATTGCTTCACCTTTCTGTGTCTCAGTTTTCTCATCTGTAATAATACCTGCAATAACTACCTGTTAGGGTTGTTATAGGGCTCAATAAGGCAAATGTCAAGTGCCTCGTAAACATGAAAGTAATATACAGAATTCTACTATTATTGAAGGACCATGATATTTAATTTTATAAACATTTATTCAGTGCCTAATATATAAACCACCTTGTATTTGATGGCTGTGGATAAAAAAGACAAAACCAAACCTGTCCCTGCCTTCAAGGAGCCCACTTTCTATTGGGGGGGAGGGGGAGGAAGAGGAGAAGGATAGGCTGCAAGGGTCACACAGATAAGTAAATGTAAAGTATATACAGAATACTTTCAGGAGAGAGAGACAGAGACAGAGACAGAGACAGACAGACAGAGACAGACAGAGAGACAGAGACAGAGACAGAGCAAGAACTTTGTTATTCTTGATGTAGCTGAAGAGAGTGGCTGATGCTAATGTTTTAGATGCCTTCTGAAAACCAAACAGCTTAAAATCAACCTTAGTGATTATGAAACCTGGAGCTCAGATACCAACAAAGGTTAAACTACAGCACTGTGTTAGTTTCTGGACACCCCATTTTAGTAGGACGTTTGACAGGCTGAAGGGTGTCCAGAGAAGGGCAACTGGAAGGGTGAAGGGACTCAACAACTGCCATATGAGGATTGTGGGAAGAAACTAGGGCTGCACATAAGAAGATAAGTCTTGGGACCAGGAGACAGAGCTTACATTTCCAGTATGAGTATTTATACCTCAGAGATTGGAAATCAGTACAGATCAGGACTGGATTTATTGTTTAGATTGTTGAGACTTAAGAAAGTGGCATTAATACAGATTAAACTTATGAGTGTGTGTGCACATATTCCTCCCTCTCCCACCTCCCTTGTTAAACATTTAGTAGCACACTACTGTATTACTCTATAACCATTGCTTGAGCTCAGCAGGAGTGAGTAGAAGGCTTAGGAAATTAAGTCATCAACAGATTGGAGGCCTGGTGACTGCAGGTTAATAATAATAATAATAATAATAATAATAATAATAATAATAATAATATATAACACATAACACAATGTATTATATAATTATAAAATATATAACTGGCATTTATATTGCATTTTAAGGTTTGCAAAATACTTTACCCCCATTATCCCATTTGAGCCTCACAACACCTCTGCTTAGGATTTAGGTACGACGTGATAATTATTTTCCAATGTATGAAGAGCTACAAAGAGATTCACTTCATTCTATTTAACTCTATAGGGCAGAACTAGGAATAATCAGTGGATGTTGTAGTAATGCAGATTTAGTTTTAATAGAAGTAAAAATTTCTGAATAATTACAAATGTTCCAAAATAGATCAAAAGGTAGTTTTTTCCCCACTTTTTTGAAGTTTCCAAATAGAGACAGGATGATCAGTTTTGTGTTGTTGACTAAATTGCTGTTTAAGTAGGAGCATCGATTTTGAGTTACAAAGGACCTTAGGAGTCATCATGTCCAGTGCCCCTACCCCTTCCCCACTTTTAAAGATGAAGAAAGTGAGGCAGATACAGAGAAGTTAAGTCATTGCCTAGGATCACACAGCTAGTAAGTGTCAGGGGTGAGATTTGAATTCTAGTCGTCCTAACTCCAATATTATTCTCTGTCCATCAAACAAGTTAGATTAGATGGCTTCTGAGTTCCCTGCCAACCTTGGGATTCATTGATAGAGTGAGGAAGGAATCTAAGTAATTAGAAAATTATTCATGAAATAACATAGGTACACTGCGGGGAAAAAAAAGGCTTACAGTAAGTCAATTCAGAGTCCCAGTTTGGTTAAGACAAATGTGGAAACCTATTGATTGAAGGATTGCTATAATTCCATGAAAGTCCTGGACTCTGGATGAGTGTTCAGAGCATTACAGACAGTCATCCCAAACAAGGAAGTCTGTCTGGGAAGACTAACTCTCCTGAGAAGAAGGGGGTCAGTGTTAAGGAAAGCAGTTCCTAAACTTTTTCCTTTCCTTTGGCTGGTGAATGTTTAAAAGTTGTTTTTGGAATTTTTCCCCTTCTGCCTCCTTGACCACATAGCATTACAGTGTAGTAGAAAGAACATTGGACTTCAAGTCAAAGATACCTGAGTTCAAATTCTTTCTCTGGTACTTACAGGCTATGTGGCAATGGCTAAATCACTTCCCTTTACTGAATTTCATTTTTCTTATTTGTAATGTGAAGATAACAACTGACTTATATGGTTAGCATGAGGCTCAAATGAGGCAAGAAATGTAAAATACTTCATAAACATTAAAGTAACATATAAATAAGTTTAAAAAAAGTCTACCCCACAGGATTGTTGTGAATATCAAATTAGTTAATGCATGTAATGTACTTGGCCAACCTTAAAGTGATATATTAATGCCAATTATTATTATCTTGTACTCATATTTTTCAATGGAATTTAGATAGAAATGATCCTGGGACAAATCACTATTCTGTTACTATTCTTTTATATTATTGTTCTGTGAATTATTATACAAATGTGCAGTTAGAAATGACTGCTTTTTATAATTGAATAAAAGTATTGAGATGATGGGGATGATATCTAACTCAACCTCTTCTCATATGCTTTTTGGTTTCTTCTGTTAAGTTTCTACATTTTGCTTGTCATTCAATATCATTTGGCAATTGTAAGTATTTGATATGGTGACATCTATTAAAATGTTCTTAAATATTTAAGGATCAATATAATGTCTGGGTGATTGTGAGTAACATTTCTGTCTGTAATGATGTTCCAGTTCCAGTATAATCTGTTAAGTTCTGAAGAAAAAAAATAAAGTAATATATAAATGATGAAGGAATCCAAGGAATCCAATCCATTATCACTGGGAAGCCAGACCACATACAAACGGGATGAAGAGAACAACCTCAACATCATAAATAGCACACCAAAAGTTTTGTAAAACAAGTACAAAAAAAGGTAAAAAAAAACATACACAGCATATGGGGAAACAAAGAAGATTGTCAGGTGTGAAGCAAATATTTACATTTATAGAGGATGTTCTAAAACTCTTAGTAGTTTTAAGCTATTAAAGCTTAAAACTGCACTAAGACTTTTGGGACACCCCATATAACATTTTATGTATGTTATTTTATTTGAGCCTTAACAACAGCTTCATAAGGTTAAATATTACCAATATTAGTATCTCCATATTATTATCATGGGGTGAAGTGACTTACCTATATCACACAACTAAATATCATAGGTGGGAATTGAACCCACAACTTCCTCACTCTGAGTCCAGAATTCTATCTATTACATTATGCTGCCTCACAGTTCATCAAGAAAGGCTATATGGACAAGGCAGGTTTGGGTTGTGAAGTGGCAATAATAATAGTTACCTGATGTTTTAAGGCAGAGCTGTCAGTTAAGTAGCCTGTAAAACTCCAGAGTGAGGTCCAAACCAGATTAAAACATAATTGGTAAATATTAAATGAAAAAAGTAAAAAATGTAATATAACACAAATTATGTTAATTTGTGGTTTTCCAAATCAATTTGTGTCCTTCAGGGATCCATTAGTATTTGAATTTGACAGCACTACTTTAAGGACTACAAACAAGCTTTTCTCATTATAAGTTAGGGAGGGGGTATTACTTGCATTTTACAAATGAAGAAATTAAGTCTCTGAGAAGTGAAATTACTTGCCCACAGTCACATACCAAGTAAAGGTTAGAACAAGACTTAGCAGTGGGGTTATTGATTGATGATAGCTGGGTGGCAGTGGATAGAATGTTGGATCTAGACCCAGGAAGACCTGAGTTCAAATCTTACCTCAGACACTTACTTAGTAGTTGTGTGACGCTAAGCAAATCACTTCATCTCCCTCAACCTCAGTTTCTTCATTTATAAAATGGAGATAATAATAGAAACTACCTTACAATGTTGTTGAGAATCAAATGAGATAACTTATATAAAGCCCTCTGCAAACATTAAATCACTGTATACATGCTAATTATTATTATTGTTATTTTGATCATTGATGGAGAGGAACAGGGAGGGCATTTCAAGTGGAGGGCATAGTGTGAGCAGCTCTGGCTATGTTTAGGCACAGGTATACTTGTTCTATTTCTCTATTGTACAGAAGACTACAAACTTTGATTCTGTCACTGTACCAGGGATAACAGGCCTCACTGAATTTTTAGTCACCTGTTCCATGAAGAACATTTCATTTCATCCTGATTTATTCTGTCTGTGTATACCACACGGTAGAGTGCGATTTTCTATTAACCATGAAGATTCAGCAGGCTCATTGAGGATGCCAATTCTAGTTACTTTTTCAGGCAGCTCCAGCCAAAGACGTTTGAGGTGTGTTTGTGTTGGTAATTGGCTGGGCTAACACAGAAGTGTCTCACAGCTGACAAATGAACTGACCGCTCTGGCCCTTTTGATTTTAACCAAACACAGCGGTATGTTTTGACGCCTGGGGTAGTCAGGAAACCAGTGTTCTGTTCTGCTTAAAAAGGTTTTCCTTGGGACACCACCCTAGCAACAGAACTCAACCCCTTTTCCAAAGGGCCTCCCTGCAAGATCCACCCACAGTAAACATCATGGTCCCCAGATAATTTACTTTGGAAGGAGGGAGGGCTGAATCACCCACATTGGGAATAGAACTCTTTTTGTTGGTTTGTTTTTAACATTGTTTGGAAATGCCATTTGTACTTCTTTTCTTTTCTTTTTTTTAAGGGATAATATGATTTGACTGGACATTTTTTCCTCCCAAATTACAAGACCAAAAGGAGTTACTTTAATTTAGCAGCATCATATTTGAAGACTGACATTTAGCCCAAGATGTATTGTCTCATGATGAAATAAATGCAATTAAATGAAACCTAGAACACAGAAATCATAAAGAAATGATTAATTGTGAGATAGCATATGAGGTGGGAATGGTCCATTCACCCGGGCTCTAGGCAACAATTATGGAGGCTAAAAGATGCGATCATTAAGAAAAGAGCTCTGGTTTTGCTGCTTATCAAGAGGGGCAATTTGCTTGATTTGGAGGTTGAAGGATCATGGAATATTGGATCATATAGTTAGAGAGGATTGCAGGCAGAGGTCAAAGAGGATGTGCACAGTTGCCTCAAGAGGGTTCTACTGAGTCAGATTCTGGACCCTGCAAAGATAACATATCACAATCATCTATTGCCCAGAGAGAAGTTAATTGGATTGCCTGGTAAGCAGAAAGACAAGAGTAATAGAAGGTTAGGTGAGCAGGCTCCAAAATGGGCCTGACTGCCAGGTGAAGATGAAAAGTGGGTTTCTGACTATTTATTGTTCCTTACACATTACTCTCCATCTCCTGATTCCATGTCTTTTCTCTTATTGTTCCATATACCTGGAATGTTCTACCTCTTCACCTCCAACTCCTAGCTCCTGTGGCCTCTGGCTTCCTTCAAGACTCAGCTCAAATCTCAGCTTCTGTAGGAAGCCTTTCCCACGTGCCCTAGTCCATCTGGGATTACTTTCTGTCTACTCGGTATGTGTCTTGTATGTATGTACATACTTGTTTGCTGGCTTTCTCTTCCATTAGAATTTGAATTTCTTGAGGACAGGGATCATGTTTCTGCTTTTCTTTGTATCTCTAGAACTTAGTATAGTGCCTGGTGCTTAATAGCTTAATAATGGTATTATAATAGATTAATAAATAGTAAGTGCTTAATAAATACTGATGACTGACTGACTCGGTAATGGCCCATATGGAGACAATCGAAATCATGATTTTGATAATGAGGAAACTGAATATTGATATCCTCTTGAGAGTCAAGGAAGCCTACCAAGACATCTCTGGCCCAAAGGGATCTTTCTTTACATAGTGAAGTAGAGCTAAACCCCAAGGCTGATCTGTTTTTCCCCAGCTATGGAGATCCCAAGGGAAAAGAGGCCACTTACAGAGCCAGACTAGGACACAGTCCTTCAGTCTAAGCTAAAGGAGCAAAGTTGGGGCCACAAACCAATGAATCTCAGGATAATGAAGGGCTAAATATGAGAGTGGATCAATGTGGTAGTGGCAGTCAGTTAGCAAGTATTTATGAAACACTTACTATGTTTTAGACACTGTATCAAGCTTTAGGAATACAAATATAAGTAAAAAGAAACACAGCCCCTGTCCTCAAGGAGATTATATTCTAATATGAGAAGATGACACATAAAAGGAAGTTGAAAGGGAGGCAGTAGGGTGAAGAAGGAAAATATTCAACACTGGGGTACAATTGAGAGTTTCTAAATGCAACCCGTTGACAGATTAAGAGATAGCTGGCGGTGACACTCTCCTGAAATGGAGATTCTGGAAGGAGCCATCCAATCAACAGGAGGGACCACAGGCTTGATGGAAGAGTCAGGAGGAGTGCAGTCCTGTGAGAAATGAAGTGAACTGTCTAGTAAGTGATTAGGCTGACATATGATGCATCTGGGAGAAAGGATGAAATACCATTCATCATTAAACATCTTCTGCTTCACCCTAGCCTCAAGCCCAGTTCAGTCAGCAAATTTAGCTCTGCCCAACTAGCACCAATTAAGGAATAAAGCATCATTCCTGATAATGTATTCATGCACTAGAACTATTACATACTAATTCTACTAGGCCTCCTGTTCAGGTCTCAGGGTCCCCAGTATGTTAGGAGTTTGGGATTAAAATAATTTGCCTGTGGGTCTCTTTCAGTATGGAGGAGATGGAGGAGAACATCCCTTGGTTGAGGGAAGATTGAAAAGATGTCTACATATGACCTCAACTCAGAACAGCCCAAAGAGAAACAATGGAATCATTCTCTGCCTCCACCTACCCTCATACACAAATGGGGAACAATCTTCCACAGGCTCATACGCTGGTGGGGAAAATAGCAACTCACTCTTTGAGGTGAGGAAAGTTCTGGCCACACTGCTAGTCCCCTACACTGCAGCTTTGAAAGTCAGTGTACCTAAATTGAAATGTTTCTGTCTCTTGCAACTCCTTGGCTAGTCTAAGGAATCTGTTGCTTCATGGTTCTGCCTATGAATGAATGAAGAATGAAAAAAAATATTTACTAACCACTTATGTATGTATATATAAATATATATGTGTATATAATTGAATACATACAGTATGTAGGCTAGAACAGAAAATCTTTAGAAATAGTGCAACTTCAGTAAACATTTTTTAATGTCCAGGACATCTGTACTTTATAGAGAATTTTGTGTTTGTTGCCAGCCATTTGAACTGTAGAAACACAGGATTTTATGATAACAGAGGTGAAAATGGATTTTTATTTTCTCTCTGTTTGATGCTCTAAGTGGGTTCGTAGCCACTTTTCTATTACTTTAAGACTCTCATTTCAGCAGGAATGATCATTAAAAGTTGTTTTTCCTGTTAAAGTTGACTAAATTTTTGTAAACCTTTTTACATTTTTGTAGTTTTCTGGAAATAACCAAATTTTAGTTTTTTTATTATACAACTGAAGGGACATTTTCCTGCTTTGTCTGCCTGCATACTGTACATTTGTTTAAAAATATTCTCTAGTTTTAGTCCATGTAAGTTTCATTTAGAAATACCTGCATTTATATTTTTTTTTTCTGTAATATTCTGCTGTTGTTGAAATCCTTTCAAAAATCAAGAGACTGATAGATAAGAATGTGTGGATGACTAACATTCAAAAGACTTAAACCATTGTGATGGCATCTATTCCAGATGACAATATGGTGCAATGGCACATAATATGGCTAGGTAAGTCATACCTCAGACAAATCTTTGAGGGGAGTATGTTTGGTCAACTGTTGGGCTTGATGCAATTTAGTTACTGTTGCCTTCGGTTTTCTCTAGGAGTGAAGCATTTTGCACAGTGGCTCAGTATTTTCAGTTGTTCTATATGGGCTGGTAGTACCGTTGTTACACTATTGCAACAATCAGTTCAAACCCTGTATAACAGTCTAGGTACCTCAGAGTATGCATATGCTATGCATATACTATCATAGTGGCTTTCTATGTTATATGGAGAGAGTCTTCAGGCCTTGGTTCTCCAATCCATCTACCTTAAGAGCTTGATATTTTTATAATGGTGTGTAATCTCCTTTTCAGGAGGCTTTTTATGGAGGGTAGAATTTATAAAACTTACTATGCTTGGCTTCTTGACTGCATTAACGTACCATGGGCTCAGACTGTTTTTTGTGTAAAGGATGTAAAAAAAATGACACTTTTTCTTTTTTTTATTATTATTAATTTATTTATTTTTAGTTTTCAACATTCACTTTCACAAGATTTTGAGTTCCAGATTTTCTCCTCATCTCATCCCTCCCCCTACCCCAAGATGGCATGCATTCTAAATACCCCTTCCCCTAATCTGCCCTCCCTTCTATCCTTCCCCCCCTTCTCTTATTGCCTTCCCCTTCAATATTCCTGCAGGGCAGGATAAATTTCTATACCCCATTTCCTTTATATCTTATTTCCCAGTTGCATGCAAAAACAATTTTTTTTAACATTTGTTTTTAAAATTTTGAGTTCCATATCCCTTCCTCCCTTCCCACCCACCCACATTGAGAAGGCAAGCAACTCAATACAGGTTATACATGTGTAGTCATGCAAAACACTTCCATAGTAGTCATGTTGTGAAAACCTAAGTATATTTCCCTTCAACCTATCCTGCCCCCCATTTATTCTATTCTCTCTTTTGACCCTGTCCCTCCTTAGAAGTGTTTGCTTTTGATTACCCACTCCCCCAATCTGCCCTCCCCTCTATCATCCCCCTGCTCTCTTGTCCCTTTCCCTCCTTATTTTCCTGTAGGGTAAGATAGATTTCCGTGCCCAACTGAATGTGTATGTTATTCCCTCCTTATGCCAAACCCAATGAGAATAAGATTCACTCATTCCCTCTCACCTTCCCCCTTTTCCCCCCCACTGTAAGAGCCTTTTCTTTTCTTTTTTTTTTGTGGGATAATTTACCCCATTCTCCCTCTCCCTTTCTCCTTCTCCTAGTATATTCCTCTCTCACTCCTTAATTTTATTCTCCAGATATGACCCCTTCATTTTCAACTCACCCTGTACCCTCTATCTATATCTACATATACGTACATATAATTTTTCCCCTTCAACTACCCTAATACTGACAAAGGTCTCATGAGTTACAAATATCATCTTTACATGCAGGAATGTAAACAGTTCAACCTTAATTCCCTTATGATTTCTCTTCCCTATTTACCTCTTCATGCTTCTCTTGAGTCTTGTATTTGAAAGTCAAATTTTCTATTCAGTTCTGGTCTTTTCATCAAGAATGCTTGAAAGTACCCCATTTCTCCTGAAGAATTATACTCAGTTTTCAAGGGTAGGTGATTCTTGATTGTAATTCTATCTCCTTTGACCTCTGGAGTATCATATTCCAAGCCCTGTGTTCCCGTAATGTAGAAGCTGCTACATCTTGTGTTATCCTGATTGTGTTTCCACAATACTTGAATTGTTTCTTTCTGGCTGGTTGCACTATTTTCTTCTTGACCTGGGAACTCTGGAATTTGGCTACAATATTCCTAGTTTTCCTTTTGGGATCTCTTTCAGGAGGTGATCGGTGGATTCTTTCCATTTCTATTTTGCCCTCTAGTTCTAAAATATCAGGGTAGTTTTTCTTGATAATTTCTTGAAAGATGATGTCTAGTCTCTTTTTTTGATCATGGTTTTCAGATAGTCCAATAATTTTTAAATTATCTCTCCTGGATCTATTTTTCATGTCAGTGGTTTTCTCAATGAGATATTTCACATTGTTTTCTATTTTTTTTTCATTCTTTTGGTGTTGTTTTACAGTGTCTTGATTTCTCATAAAGTCACTAACTTCCAATTGCTCCATTCTAATTTTTAAAGAAGTATTTTCTTCAGTAAGCTTTTGAACTTTCTTTTCCATTTGGTCAATTTTGCTTTTGAAGGCATTCTTCTTCTCATTGGCTTTTTGGATCTCTTTTGCCATTTGGGTTAGGCTATTTTTTAAAGGTGTATTTTCTTCAATTTTTTGGGGTCTCCTTTAGCAAGCTGTTGATTTGTTTTTCATGATTTTCTTGCATCACTATCATATCTCTTCCCAGTTTTTTCTCTACTCCTCTTACTTGTTTCTCAAAATCTTTTTTGAGCTCTTTCATGGACTGGGATCAATTCATATTTTTCTTGGAGACTTTGGATGTAGGAGCTTTGACTTTGTTGTCTTCTTCTGGTTGTATGTTTTGATCTTCTTTGTCACCAAAGAAAGATTCTATGGTCTGACTTTATTTTTTGCAAAGTTTGCTCAGGATCCCAGCCAATTACTTGAGTTATAAACTCTTTGTTAAAGTAGGAGTCTGCTTCCAGTGTGGAGAATGTACTGTCCCAAGCTTTGGTGGCTTTGTGTAGCTATTTTCAGAGATTCCTCTAGAAACTTGTAAATTTTCAGTTCTTCCAAGGTGGTATGATAAGGATGAGGTGTTTACGCCTTTCCTGGCCTGTGCTCTGATCTATGAGTGACCACAAGCACTCTTTTCTGCCTTGGAACTGTGAGGAGGATTTCCTTTCCACCACCACTACAAGCTCCACCATGCTAGCACTCCTCCTCGCCTCAGGGCTGCCACCCAGAACTGTGATCCAGATCCAAGCACAGGCAAAGCAAGAGAATACTGCACCAGCAAAGAGATTCCTGCAATCCTCCTCTGATCAGCCACTTGACTGCTCCTCAGTCTGTGAGCTGGAAGCTCCAGAGGCAGCCACTGCCCTGGGGCTATGCCAGAGACTGGGGCTGGGACTGAGCTTCTCTCTCATTGCAGTTACAGATTTTTCCTACTGACCTTCTAAGTTGTCTTAAGCATTTGTGGGTTGAGAAATCTGGAACCTGCCACAGCGGCCCATGATTCAGTCCTCTGAGACTTGCCCCAGGTTTGCTAAGGCCGTTTTGCTCATGTGCCCATGCCAAACTGCATTCCTCTCCCTGCCCAGTGCGATATACCTTACTTATCAACCATCCAAGTCATCTTGGGCTGGAAATTTGTTTCACTCTGTCTTTTTGTGGGTTCTTCTGCTTTAGAATTTTTTAGAGCCATTTTTTACAGGTATATGAAGGGGTTTGGGGGAGAGCTCAAGCAAGTCACTGCTTTTACTCTGCCATCTTGGCTCTGACCTTCAAAATGACACTTTGTCTGAAGGGAAGTTTGATATTTTGTGTGCTTGTTAAGAAAATACAGTATTGGGAATTAAAGATGGACAAATGATAATTGAGAAGTATGTCAGTTAATTTTTATGTATATTATCTATTTACTTGTTCAACTTTATTGTACAAATTACATGCAGCTTCATTTTTAAATGAGTCCTTAAAATATGGGAATCCTTTTAAGAAAACATTTAATTTTTAATTTTTTTATTTTAAAGGTATTAGTTATATCAATTTTCAGTGTATTAATGAAGATTTTCACTTTTTATCAGGTTAAGTGTTTTCTTACTATAATATCTATTGTGTGTGTAGCTAGCACATAGTATCATTGAACTGTTCTAAAAAATCAACATGTAGAAAAAGCCTGTTTTGAGAAAAATCTTTATTCGTTAAAAAAATCATAGTAGATTTTCTGTTAAAAAAAGCAAAAGCACTTGCAATTCAGGATACTGATGTGTGTGCGTGCGTGCATGCGTGTGTGTGTGTGTGTGTTTAAAGAGGGGTATTTTACTTTCAGGAAAAGGTATCACAGATTCATTTTAATGAGAATCTTTGAAATGTATTTATCTTTAGGGTCCCTGGGCAGTTTTACACTGTTTGTCTTCTGTCTTTATTGAAATAAAATGTACATAACACTACCTTTGAAAGTTACATTTTCTTTTCAGTTCTGCTCTTTACATCAGAAATGTTTGAAAGTCCTCTTTTTCATTAAATATCCATTCCTTCCCCCTGAAATATCCATTTTCTCCCAGTTTTGCTGGGTAGGTGATTCTTAGTTGGAATTTTCACTCCTTTGTCTTCTGGAATATCATATTCCAAGTTATCCAATCCTTTAATGTAGAAGCTGTTAAATTCTGTGTTATCCTGAGTGTAGCTCGATGATATTTGAATTGTTTCTTTCTGGTTGCTTACAATATCATCTGTTTGACCTGAGAGCTCTGGAATTTGTCTATAATATTCCTGGGAGTTTTCATTTTGGGATCTCTTGCAGGGGATGATCAAAGAATTCTTTCAATTTCTATTTTGCCCTCTAGTTTCAGGATATCAGGGCAGATTTCCTTGAAAATTTCTTGAAAGATGGTTTCCAAGTTCTCCTTTTGATTATGGCTTTCAGGTAGTCCAATTATTCTGAGATTATCTCTCCTTGATCTATTTTCCAGGTCAGTTGTTTTTCTAAGAGATATTTCACATTTTGTTCTATTTTTTCATTCTTTTGATTTTGTTTTATTGTCTCTTGATGTCTTATGGAGTCATTAGCATTCACTTGCCCAATTTTAATTTTTAAAGAATTATTTTCTTCAGTGAGCTTTTGTACCTCCTTGTCCATTTGGCCAATTCTACTTTTAAAGGATTTCTCTTTTTCAGTGAATTTTTGTACATCTTTAACCATTTGGCCGATTCTGCTTTTTAAGGCATTTTTCTCTTCAGTGGATTTTTATACATCTTTTTTCATTTGGCCAATTCTGCTTTTTAAGTCTTTTTTTCCCCTCTTCAGTGGACTTTTCTGTGTATATTTTTTTAAGCCATTTGATCTGTTGTTTTTTTAAGGTGTTATTTTCTTCATTATTTTTTGTGCTTCCTTTCCCAAGCTATTGACTATCTTTTTCATGATTTTTTCTTTGTATCACCACATTTCTTTCCCCACTTTTCCTTCAGTCTCATTTGATTTTTTAAATCCTTTTTGAACTCTTCTAGAAATATTTTTTGAGCCTGAGACCAATTCACATTTTCCTTTGAGTCTTTGAATATAGCTGTTTTGATTTTGACTTTGTTGTCTTTTTCTGAGTTTGTGTTTTGATCTTCTGTAATACCATAATAATTTTCTATGGTCAAGTTCTTTTTTGTTTGTTTGTTTTTATGCTCATTTTTTCCAGTCATTTTCTTGACTTTTAACTTTATGTTAAAGTTAGGCTCCCCTCCTGAGGTGGAGGGGAGACCATCCCAAGTTTCAGATCTTTTTGTGCTGCTGTTTTCAGAGCTGGTTTTGGGGATCTGTAAGTTTTCATTTCTTCCAAGTTGGTATGATCCAAGAAGAGGTATGGTCACTGTTCTCTTGGCCTGTGTTATGATCTATGAGAAACTACAAAAACTTTTCACCCCTGGAACAGTGACCAGGATCCCTGCTCCACTCCAGCCCTATTCTCTAGTGCGCTAGCGCATACCTCCTCACCCTGGGACTGTGACCCAGAACTGAATATCGGCAATGCCACATAGTCTTGCTCCCAGTGCCAGCAAAGGATCTTTTGTAATTTCCTTCTGACTAGTTGTACAACCCCCTTTCTATCTTTGAGCTGAGAGCTCTGTAAACCACTTTAAATTTACTTGCTCCCAAGGCCTGCTTCTAGTTTGCTTGGGCATAGTCTTTGCTAGACTGCATGCCCCTTTCACCCCAGTGAGACAGACCATTTTTGCTGACCTTCTAAGTTGGTTTGGGCTTAAAAATTGTTTCACCCCATCCTTATCCTTTTGTTGGTTCTGCTTCTCTAGAATTCATTCTGAGATGTTATTTTAAAGTTGTTTATGGAGGGGGGAGGGGATTTGGAAGAGTTTGGTTGAGTCCCTGGCTTTACTCTACCATTTTGGCTCTTCCTTCAAGCCTATACTGTCTTTCCAAAGATTGTATGTGTACACACACACACACACACACACACACAATAAATGCAAGGTAATTTGCAGAGAGAGGTACTAGCTGCTAGGAAGTGGGGATCAGGAGGATTTTGTGTACTTGAGCTAAATTTCGAAGGTGGAGCTCTGAAGAGGCAGAGATAAGAATGGACAAATCAGTCATAGATGGGACCTTAAAAGTCCCCTCTAAACTTAAATCTGTGATCCTATTATCTTGTAAGCAGCAAACCTGTCCACACCATTACATTCATTAATAAATTACATAATTATAGTTATGACTAGAGAAAAGCTATTTTTTTATTATCATTTCGACAATTAGCAGAATAAGGCAGGAGAAGTAGTTTTGAGTCAGACCATGGAAAACCTTAAATTCTTAGACAAGGATTTTTCATCACTTCTTCATTTTACAAATAAGGAAACTGAGCCATAGAGGTGAGGTGACTTTGCCCAAAGTCATATAGTTAGTAGTACACTAAATCAGGGCCAAGTCACAGTCTTCTACCTACTTTTTTCTCTCCTGGCAGGGTGAAGTTCTGAAAAACCATAGTTTCCTTTAAGGATTAGCTTAGGTTTTGCCCCTTATAGAAAAGGAAGCCTTTCCTCAGTCCCCCAATTATTATCCTCTCTGTCTCTGTCTCTGTCTGTCTCTCCTCTCTTTATCCTTTTCTATTTCTGTCTATCTCTCCCCCTCCCTCCCTCTCTCTGTCTCTCTCTCTTTCTCTTCTCTCTGGCTTTGTCTATCTATCTTGATATAATTTCATTATTTACTGTGTGTGTGTGTATGTATACACACATACATATACATACATACACATAAACATGCACACACACACACACACACACACACACACACATGCACATATATATTTCTCCCTTCCATTTTAATGTAAGCTCTTTGAGAGCAGGGACTAACACTTCTTGTTTTTCTCCCCAGTTCCTAGAACAGTGCTGGCTATATAGCAGGGACTTAATTTAATGGCAAATTGGAATATTTAGTGGATTGGTTAAATTGAATTTGAAATAAACTGAACTGAACTCCTTCTACTGAGCACATTCATCAATTCCTGGCCAAAAAAAGCTTTTGCCTTCTTTTTCTCTCTCTCTCCCTTTTTTTTTCTTTCTTAAAGCTAATTGCACTGAATCAGGCCAAATACATTGAATAAAAGAGAGGCCTCTTCAGTTGTTTTTACAGAGTGGACCACAGGAAATCCACTTTCCATCCTTTAGTTTACCTAAAAGGATGAGAAGTAGGGGATGCTCATCGAGATTATACACTAACATATTAATGTATATATTTATAGACACCCACTTCTATACACACACGTGCATAAAACAATGTAAACTTGAAGTCAGCATCTGGCTTTCTGTGAAGTCTTAACCTTTGCTCTCTTACAGCTGGGTTGGCTCACAGTTTAGAGGGATCCTTGAAAGATTCTCCCAAAAGAGCATATGTTTGTAAGTCATCATCTGGGCCCCTTTCCATTGGGGTGGAGGCAGATAGAGACTGAAGCCTTATATTGGTAAACCTCTTAGCTAAAACAATTCTCATAATGGGAGGAAATCTCCCATGGAAGATAAAGAAGGTGTGAAGAATCATTCTTTGAACATTCCTCCTCCAGTGCTGGCAACTTGTCTTTTTTGGATGCTTCTCTCCTGACTTAGTTGTGTGTTCAGATGAAATGTTTTGATGATGTCAGGTGAGAAAATTTTCTCAGCTTATGGTTGCAAAGAGTCAGGTATAAAAATACAGGAATTAGAGAAGTAATCCAAGATTTTCTGCTTAATTTTTGACAGAAAGATACTCACTGCCGTTAAAATTATGAGCAGGTCTGATGTGGCTCTGTTTGTAGGACCCTCCCTTCACTGAAATGATCTTATAGCTTGATTTTACATGGACCCTGGAATGAACAGGTTTAGAATTAATACCATGCATTGGATTTTCTATTACCTCTTTATTTTAAAGAGTTCATAGTGTCTTTTCTTTCTTTTCTTTCTCCTTTCTTCCTTCCTTTCTTTCCTTCCTTTCTTTTCCTTTTTTTTCCATCTTTCCCTTACTTCCTTGCTTCCTCCTTCCCCTCTCTTCCTCTTTCCTTCCTTCTTTCCTTTCTTCTTTACTCCCTCCCTCCCTTTCTCCCTTCTTTCCATCTTTCCTTCTTTCCATCCTTCCTTCCTTCCTTCCTTCCTTCCTTCCTTCCTTCCTTCCTTCCTACCTCCCCAACTCTCCCCTTCCCTTCTCTTCTCTTCTCTTCCTTTCCTGCCTTCCTCTTTCTTTCTCACCCTCTGACTACATAAGGTATCATACTCTTACCTGTGGGTGCTCTGGCCAAAGGAATGTAATTTTGATAACTGAAACCTAGCAAGATATCTTGGGGTTTACAGGCTAGATTTCTTTCTTAAAGACCATGCTTTAAATCCAATTCACTCTGACTTTCACTGATTGGCCAACTATAGGTCCCAGCCCAAGCCCCACTTAGTGATCATTGTTTAGGCCCAGGTAGCTCAAAGTGAATGTAAATAGTAATTGTTTCTGTTTTGGCCAGAAACCCTCAGGGTCTTCCCCTCCCAAACTGAACAACAACAATAATGACAGCAACAAAAATCATCTTTGGAAACAGACCTAGTAGTGGTATCACTAGGTCAAAGGATATATAGGCAGTTTAATAACTCTTTGGGCATAATTTCAGATTGTTCTCCAAAATGGTTGGATCATTTCACAATTGTACCAACAGTGAACCAGTGTTCCAAATTTTCTACATCACCTCCAACATTTGTTACTTCCACCTTCAGTCATTTTAGTCAATCTGATAAGGGTAAAATGATATTTCAAAGTTGTTTTAATTTGCATTTCTCTAATCAATGATTTAGAGCATTTTTTCATATGAATATAAATTGTTTTGAGTTGTTTATTGTAAAACTATCTGTTCATATCTTTTCATCATTTATCAATTAGAGAATGACTCATTCTTATAAATTTGAAAAAGTTCTTTATATATTTGAGATATGAGACTTTTATCTGAGAAATTGTCTATAATTTTTGCCCCCAAATATTCTGCTTTCCTTCTGATCTTGGCTACATTTGTCTTATTTGTACAAAACCTTTTTAATTTCATGTAATTGAAATTATCCATTTTATACCTACTGTTGCTCTTTCTTTCTTGTTTTTTTCATAAGTTGTTCACCTATCCATAAGTCTGATAAGTATTATGTTCCATGTTCTTCACATTTTCTTGCACTGTATCTCTTTATATCTAGGTCATATATCCATTTTGAGCTTATCTTGGTAAATGGAGCAAGATCTTGGTCTCTGCCTAGTTTCTGCCAGACTGTTTTCTAGTTTTTCCAACAAATTTTACTAAATAATGAATTCTTATCCCAAAATCTTAAGTCTTTTATTTATTTATTTATTTTAGGCAATTGGGGTTAAGTGACTTGCCCAGGGTCATACAGCTAAGTAAGTGTCAAGTGTTTGGTCTGAGGTCAAATTTGAACTCAGGTCCTCCAGACTTCAGGGGTAGTGCTCTATCCACTGCGCCACCTAGCTGCCCCTCCAAAATATTAAGTTTTACTATATTTATTTGCTGCTGTAAATTGTATTTCTGCTCTGTTATATTGATCTACCTTTCTATTTCTTAGCCAGTACCAGACAGTTTTGATAATTACTGCCTTATAATACAGTCTGAGATCTGGTACCGCTAAACCTCCTTCCTTTACAGTTTTTCATTAGTTCCTTTGATTTCTTGACTTTTTGTTTTAGATCAATTTTGTTATTTTTTAATTCAGTAAAATAATTTTTGATAATTTAATCGGGATAGCATTGAATATATAAATTAGTTTAGGTAAAATTGTCATTTTTCTTATATTGGTCCTGCCTAACTGTGAACAATTAATTATTCATTGTTTCTATGATTTGAGGAGATAATAATTTATTAAATGATATGAGGGAGATATGAACTGGCACTGACATATGATATTGAAATGTTAATTACTGACAAAATAGGATCTCAGAGCAATAGCATTAGAGAATCCTATAATTCCTTGGTCAACCCTAGAATCCTTAGGGATAGTACAGATACAGCCAAGCTTTTAGGAATTCAACCTGCCAGTTGAATTGGGGTTAGGAGAGTAAACCCACAGTCTTTCACTACATCTATATCTCTATGATCTCCACTGTCTATACCTCTACCTCTACTCATATTTCTCTCTCTCTCTCTTTCTTTCTCTGTTTTTCTCTGTCTTTTTCTCTGTTTCTGACTATCTCTGTCTCTCCTATCTCTATGTAGAAATAGAGCTAGAAATAGGTAGATGATAGATAGATAGACAGATTGATTGATTAATTCAATATCCAGTATCATATTAATATGTTGGATTCTTATCTCCATCTTGATGAAAATAATAGGAACTTTTCCTTAAGGCCATAGCAGAGAAAAGTCACATTTTTAGATGACCAGTGTTAGTAGTGTGTGTTTATGTGTGTGTGTGTGTGTGAGAGAGAGAGAGAGAGAGACAGAGAGAGAGAGAGACAGAGAGACAGAGAGACAGAGAGAGAGACAGAAGGAGAGAGAGAGATCTATGGCCAAGAACTAGAAGACAGGATTAAACCTTTAGAGACTAAAGATTCTGGGCACCATTTTTGTAGTCTGTCCACAGCCACCCTTCTAGTTTCTGGATTAAAGTTCAAATTCTCAGTTGATCCCCAGTACCACTATAACATTTACAACACTACTCCTATGGTAATGACTGCCTTGTATCCTATGACATCTGAAATAAATTAACCAGGACAAGGAGATTGAGGCCATCCCTGAATGGCCAATTGAGCATTAAAAAAATAATAATAATTGAGAAGCTATATAAAAGATTCAAACCAATTCCAAGAATTAATCAACAGAAAGCAGATATGATAAACTAGGAAAATTTGAAATGCAAGCAATCTCTTCTTACCATAAAAAAAAAGAGCCCAGAGATCTTAAGTAAAGCATTATTTCTCACATATAGGGTAGGTGAATAGCATATATATGGGGTCAGCTGTACTTGCCAAAGGCCAAATAGAAAGAAAAGTTCTATATAAGGATCTTAAAAGTAGAAGTTTCTTGAGTCAATCAAGGAAAAAACATTCTTCATGTGATTAACTTTAGATTCTAGGAAAGAACAGGAAGAAAAAGGGCAAACAAATAAAAGCTGTGATTACCGTATTCTATGGGATACAAAAAGTTCACTAATTTGAAACTTGAAACAAACTTATTACCAATCAGGTGACTTCAGTTTTGTTAAATGCATTTCCAAATTACTTTACACAGAGAATCAACATCTCATCATTAACAGTTAAAACTACAACTTTAAAAAGAGTGTGTTTACCCAAGTTTGGAGGCTAGCTTCTTTATCTTGAGCAGGATGTGCTGAACCTGGGTGATGCTTCCAGGTAAAGGTTGCCCTAGGCCATTGTCAGTGGGGCCCATACTGTAGCTACTGTCCCTCCCACCTCCTTTCTTTTCCAGGTAGGGGAGGGTAAAATCAAAGGTGAGGGGTAAAGGGTAAAACTCTCTTCTCCTATGAGAGGGATTAACAGATACCCCCTTGATTCAAGGGAAGGGAGTGGGAGAAAAGAGTGACCAGGGCTATAAGAAGGAGTTTCAAAACTCCTTGATGATCAATCACAAAACCTCCAGTCTGCCAAGATATTTTTAGCTGTTCTAACTTTTCCCTTTAACCTCCATGAAGGAGGATTCAGGAGAGTAGAGGGAAGGGAGTAAGTAAGCCTCAGGGAACCAAAAAGCGACTGCAGTTTTCCCCAATTCCCTAGCCCTGAGAGAATTGACAGAATTGGGCATACACTTCTAGATAGGACGTCCTTGTCCTCTGTGCTGCACCCAGGTCCACGACCTCAAACTGACCCAGTGAACCAAGAGCTTGAGAGCGTCACGCTGAGTGTGAGACAGCTTCGTAACTGTCTGCCCAAAAAGCACCTACAAGCCTTGATGCTTGAAGAGTGTTCCCAACTTCAATGCGAGAAAGGGGTGGGGGGAGTCTTATATGCCTTCCAGTCTTGACTGGAGAAGAACTTGGGGTTAGGCAGTTTCCCCATACAGGCTACCAAAATGTTGAGGTTTAGGGGTTCTTGGACCCCAAAATCAGAACATGTGGGTACTGCCCAAAAGAATTTGACCCAAGCCTTCTTTCAGCCAAAAACAAGGTTTATTAGAATGTCCGTCATATTGGGCAGACTCTTAAGGAGTCTGAACATTAGTGAACTATTGGTTAGATTTTAAGAATCTGAGCCCATGGCTAGATTATAAGAATCTGAGTCCATGATACTAATTTTGCAGATGAGGAAATTGCTCAGAGTTGTTTACGTAACTTACCTACAGCTACACAATTAGTGAGTTTCAAAGCCAGGACCTGAATCAAAGTCTTCTAATTCCAAGGACAGAGCTCTATCCATCAAGTTATGGATGCTTCTCATACAAGTCACTGTACTCATTGTTGTGGGAGAGCCATGTGGTTGAGAAGATAGAGCAGATGGATAAAACAATGATGAGCAGCACAAGACTGTATGAGGTTAAGTGCTACAGTAGTAGCAGAGACAAAAAAAGACCAGGACATCATAGGAAGGAACAATTAGTATGGCATGGTCAGGGAAAACTTCTCAGAGGAAATGGGATCTGAACCAGGCTTTGAAGGAAGGAGAAGATTCTGATAAATAGAGAGAAGAAAAGAGAGCATTTAAATGGGAAGAAGGATATGAGTGCCTGACATTTGGAGAATGAGGAGGAAAGGGCAATGAACAGATTAGTTTGGTAGCAATAGGTGAATGTAGGGGAGTAGTGAAGCATAGGCTGGAGAGGTTGGGTGGTGACCATTAGGTGAGAGTAGGCTAGACAAGGCCTGAGGCAGTAGAAATAGAATCATATTATTGATAGATAATCAAGACCTTAGAGACTATCATCATCATCTTCATTAATCATGTTATTAATTATTAAACAGTGATAAAATAACAATAAAGATTGAGATATATTCTCAGAGAACATGATGAACAAATGAAAAACATACAACTTTTTAAAGTAGAAATCATTTCATGTAACAATAACAAAGGATGACAACTGGATTGGTTCAATGTGACTGAAAGTGGTTTATCTCCATATGTAGTATAAGAAACAGCTAGAATCTAATAGGGTATTCAAAAGACCCTCCCTTGGTGGCATACCCATAAACTCGGCCAACAATATGTCAGCAAGGAAAAGTTGAACAAATGGCTAAATCCTGCTCAGTTGTTTATGGAAATGGAGGAGTTTATGATGGCAATTCAAGGCCAGACCATTACCATCATAAATTACAGAAATATTTTCCACAAGGCACTTGGATTTAGCGATCAACTCAGATTATACAATGAAATGTGAGAAACTAGC
Source organism: Vombatus ursinus (assembly GCF_900497805.2). Classification (NCBI taxonomy): domain Eukaryota; kingdom Metazoa; phylum Chordata; class Mammalia; order Diprotodontia; family Vombatidae; genus Vombatus; species Vombatus ursinus. The sequence goes on along the minus strand of NW_020950062.1, from coordinate 3,224,328 downwards.
AGCACATCTCTGCAGGTTGCAAAATTTTAACACCTAATGAATGTCTAATAAGACATGACCTGCAAAGGATCTGAACAGGCAGTTTTCAGATGAAGAAATTAAAAGTTATCTATAGTCATATGACTAGAGCTCTGCATTGGAAGCTCATAGCCTAACAGATTAAAAAATTCCTGTGCTACAGAGACCTCAGAACATTCTTAAGATCTCATTCAATGAATTATACTGGAAGTAGAACACTGTCACAGACAGAACTTTTGTCCACAATCTCCTGGATGTCACATTGATCCTTAAAAACTTAAGAATGACATTTTAAAAACATCTTGCCATACTGAAGACTCACAACACACAAGTTGTGTGAAAAGATTTTTAAAAAGCTTTCAAAATATAGAGGTCTATCAGAAGAGATCAAAATCATGTGGGACCAGGGTGAGATATTTATGATTCCTATCCTGTTGGCTGCTATTGAAGCTCTGCCAATGATGTCTTTTGTGAGCTGGTAGATTAGTTTACACACTAATGCTTTTGATTCAGATATAGAAGTCAGTTATTTTCTCCACTTTTATTTTAGTCTGCAGACAACTAGAACAATTAAATGCTTTTTTGTCATTGAATAAGATAACTGGGGTATAATAAGCTTATTTTGTATGGGCTCAATTATAAAGCATCTTTGGGGTGTTCTAATAGCAATTTCATTCCACAGGGCATTGAATAACAAAGAGTAACAGCCAGATTGTCCCAGCAGAATGTAAACTACTTGAGGACAGGAGCTATTTCATTTTTGTCTTCCTCGCTGAACTCCATTAAACAAGATAAGAATGAGATTATAATAATAATCTCTATTCTTGTATTCTGTTACAAAAAGCAGCCATTTTGTCTACCTAAACAAAAATCTGTAGAAAGTTAAACAGAAAAGAATCTGACCTCAGATCATTTCTATCTAAACTCTGTCTAATTAGATTAAAAGGATGAGATAACAGCAACTTGTATTTAATGTAACACCTTTTTTCCCCTCTGGATCTCCTTAGAAACGGGGAGGGAGATGTCCTAGATCAGTGGTCTCAAATTAAAATGGCGATGGGAGCCACTAAACTGCAGGCCACATACTGACTTAGAAAACCACATATTAATATTATCTATGTTTTATTATTTTTATTTATCTTGTTAATTATTTCCCAATTATATTTTAATTTATTTCCTGCCCCACTGAGGGCTGTTAGTACAGAAAGGCAGACTGTGTGTTTGACACCTGTCATCTAGTCTAGAGGAAAGGTGCTTAACCAGAGTTCCCTGACATTCAAATGGATTTCAGGGCAGTGGGGTGGTCTGTGAACTTGGATAATGAAAAAATACTTCTCCACTGTCACTAATTGCTAAATGGAATTTAACATTTCTTTAAATTATGAATTAAAAAGTATTATAAGAAAGGCTCCAAAGGGTTCATTGGATTGCCAAAACTATCCATGACACAAAAATGATAAAAAACAAACAGAAAAAACATAAATCCTTCAGGATTAATTCCTGAAGCTCCTTCCAACCTTAAGACTGATAGAGTGATATTAGATTGTAACGATCTTATATAGCAATGTCTCAGATGCACTAGTGAGATGCCAAGAACCCTTGAAAGTTAAGCTTCTGGAGGAGAAGTTGTTATGTACATTCAGAATGGAGCCTTGCGCAGAGTAAGTTCGTAATAAATGGTTGCTGAATTAAAATGAGTTGCCTGGATTCCCCTGTGAAGGTAACCTATTTCCAGTGTCCTGTTATGAACAAGAGAATGTGAAATTTAAAGAGGCATTAGTAACTTTTCAAGGTTTCTAGTCTCCAGTGAAAGTTTCAGGCCCATGCTCATGCTGCTTTGATAAATAGACCTCTGGAAAGGGAAATTCCAGAACTGGAAAATGGCATTTTGGCACAAGATACAGGTTCCCCAGGATCAAGTAGAGAATAACATTCAATTCACCACTTAGGAAATTAGTTTCTGCAATGACTCAATCCTGCAGTTGGAGTGTCTCTGGTTTCCTGAATCACTCCAAGAAGTATCAAAGGATGCTATAATTTTATATACTAGAGATTAGACATGATAATTTTGGGGGGTTGTGGTGGTGGTGAAGGGCAGAACTGCCAGAAAGCAATTTATCAGCTAGCTATTCAGTAAGTATGTGGTTTGGTTCCAGAAGTGGGCTCCGTTTACTCCTGGCCTATGGACACAACAATGGTAAATATTTCTAGAATGCAGAGAAATGATGAGTCTAAGTGAGAACACTTATAGGTATGTATACCAAATCAGTCATGTGCTTCTCACACAAAACAGATGCTACAGTTAAAACAAAACAAAACAAAAAGGGCTGTGAGATCTCTGTTTAGTGTTCATGGCTCTGGCATGATACAAATAATACTGAACTGGGAGGCCATGTGCATCTGGAACCATCAAAAACACAAACAGGACTTGATTCTAGAGGCATTCGAATATGATCCATGTTTGCATTTAGGGTTCCAAAAACTAGAGCCTTTGAGGAATATTTTCCCATGTTTTCCCTTGTGTCCTGCATCCACTCATGCAGTTACCCCTTCCCCTCCTATTTCAACATTCAGACTGTTCTCACCTTTTGCTTTAACTATTGCAGCAGCCTTTTAATTTGTTTCCTTGACTCAAGTATCTCCCCTCTCTAATCCATTCTCCCCACAGCTGCCAGAGTGATATTCCTAACACAATTCTGAGTGTGATACTCAGTTTTCAGAAGAAGAAATGAAAACTATCAATAATAACATGAAAAAAATGCTCTAAATCACTATTGATTAAAGAAATGCAAATTAAAACAACTCTGCCTCATACTGATCAGAATGACTAACATGACAGAAAAGAAAAATCAAAAATGCTAGAGGAAATGTGGAAAAATAGTCACACTAATGCATTGTTGGTGGTGTTGTGAACTGGTCTAACCAATCTGGAGATCAATTTGGAACTATGGCCAAAGGGCTATAAAACTATGCATACTTTTTGACCCAGCAATAGCTCTATCTCAAAGAGATCAAAGAAAAGGATGTACAAAATATTTATAGCAACTTTTTGTGTTAGTAAAGAATTGGAAATTGATGGGATATACATTAATTGGAAATGGCTGAAGAAGTTGTAGTTATGGTTGTTATGGAATACTATTGTGCTATAAGAAATGACAAGAAGGATGATTTTCAGAAAAACCTAGATGACATATATGAATTTATGCAAAGTGAAGTGAGCAGAAACAGAACATTGTACATAGTAACAACAGTATTATAAGGATGATCAACTATGAAAGATTTAGTTATTCTGATCAAGACAATGATCCAAGACAATTCCAAAGATCCATGATGAAAAATGCTATCCACCTCCAGAGAGAGAATGGATGAGGTCTAAGTGCAGATTGAAACATGCTTTTTTCATTTTCTTTATTTGTCTTGCTTTTTTGCATCATGACTAATATGAAAATAGGTTTTTGCATGACTTCGCATGTATAATTAATGTCATATTGCTTGCCTTCTCAATGGATGGGAGAGGGGTAGGGGAGAAGGAAATAATGTGGAACTCAAAATTTAAAAAAAAAGTTCGTGTTAAAAATAAATAAATTAAAAAGAAAAAAGAAAAAGCCACCTACACTTGCCTCCACTTCCTCTGCTTTGTCATTGTAGTATGCTTTCTGACCTCATCACTAGGTTGAAACTGTCCTCTTCAAAGTTACAATGGTCTTTGAATTGTTAAATCTGAACTTCTTGACTACAAAAGTAAGCCATCTGTGGCAATGATAGTAAATATACAATATAATAAATCAGTGATGATTTTAAGGTTTATAAAGAAGATGAAAGATGATATCTAGGCTCTTTTTTTTGATCATGGCTTTCAGATCATCCAATAATTTTAAAATTATCTCTCCTGGATCTATTTTCCAGGTCAGTTGTTTTTCCAATGAGATATTTCACATTGTTTTCTATTTTTTCATTCTTTTGGTTTTGTTTTACAATGTCTTGATTTCTCATAAAGTCACTAGCTTCCAATTGCTCCGTTCTAATTTTTAAGGAAATATTTCCTTTGGTTAGCTTTTGGACTTCCTTTTCCATTTGGCCAACTGCTTTTTAAGGCATTCTTCTCCTCATTGGCTTTTTGGACCTCTTTTGCCACTTGGGTTAGTCTATTTTTTAAGGTGCTATTTTCTTCAGTATTTTTGGGTCTCCTTTAGCAAGATGTTGATTTGTTTTTCATGATTTTCTTACATCAATCTCATTTTTCTTCCCAGTTTTTCCTCTACTTCTCTTACTTGTTTCTCAAAATACTTTTTGAACTCTTCCATGGCCTAGGACCAATTCATATTTTTCTTAGAGGCTTTGGATGTAGGAGCTTTGACTTTGTTGTCTTCTTCTGGTTGTATGTTTTGATCTTCTTTGTTACCAAAGAAAGATTCTATGGCCCAACATTTTTTGTGAAGTTTGCTCATGATCCCAGTAATTAATTGAGTTATAAATGCTTTGTTAAGTTGGGGGTCTGTTTCCAGTGTGGAGAATGTACTGTCCCCAGCTTCAGGGTTTTTGTGCAGCTGTTTTCAGAGATACTTCTAGGGACCTGTAAATTTTCAGTTCTTCCAAGGTGGTAAGATCAAGGGTGAGGTGTTTACTCCTTTCCTGTCCTGTGCTCTGGTCTATGAGTGACCACAAGCACTCTTTCCTGCCTTGGAACTGTGAGGAGGATTCTCTCTCCATCACCACTACAAGCTCTACCACACTAGTGCTCCTCCTTGCCCCAGGACCTCCACCCAGAACTGTGACCCAGATCCAAACTCAGGCAAAGTAAGAGAATCTTGCCTCAGCACCAGCAGAGAGATTCCTGCAATCCCCTCTCTGATCAGCCACTTGATTCCCCCTCAGTCTGTGGACTGGAAACTCAGGAAGCAGCCACTGCCCCAGGGCTATGCTGGGTACTGGGGCTGGGACCAAGCTTCTCTCTCACAGCTGGTCACAGACTTTTCCTACTGACCTGCTAAGTTCTCTTTGGCATTCATGGGTTGAGAAGTCTGGAAACCACCACAGCTGCCTGTGATTCAGTCCTCTGTGGCCTGCTCCAAGTTTGCTGAGGCCTGTTTTGCCTGCACACCCAAGCTGAACTGCGTTCCTTTCCCCACCTGGCACAATGGACCTTTCTAATCAACCATCTATAATGTCTTGGGCTGGAAATTTGTTTCACTCTGTCTTTTTGTGGTTCTGCTGCTCTAGAATTTGTTTAGAGACATTTTTATAGGTATTTGAAGGGGTTTGGGGGAGAGCTCAAGCAAGTCACTGCTTTTACTCTGCCATCTTGACTCTTCCCTTCTAAGAATAATTTTTAAATTAAAAAAAAAAAAACAAAATTTTCTGCCAATTGTGACTCTGCTGAGTTTTGCTGGTAGAATGTCATAGCCAGTATGAGATTATAGGTTTCCTATCTCTGGGGGCATCTGGTTGAACTTTTCAGTTAGAGGTGTATTACCTATATGTATCCTAATCCCAACTTCCAACTGGCATGTAGGGTAGTTTGTTTCCTTGTGATGGCTAGAAACAAAATGTTACAAGAGAAATTTTGGTGATTGATTTTTCTAGCCAACTGAAACAAATTAGCTCCAGCCTTTAGCCATAACACTGCACAGTATACTGAAGAGCTTTGTAAATTTTTTGAATGCACATGGACTGGTTCTATACAATTAGTCCAGAGGGGTTAGGGTAGCTCTAGAGCATTTTACACTTTGAGATAAGACCATAGAGAACTATCCTAAACATCATTTCTGATTTTTTTTCTTTGAATCTTAAGTATGCAATTTACTTTCATCCACAGATGAATTTGTTTTTGTTGTTGACTTGTTTTTCAGTCCTCTCTGATTCTTCATGAACTCATTTGGGGCTTTCCTGGCAAACATATTAGAGTGGTTTGCCATTTCCTTCCCCAGTTCATTTTACATATGAAGAAACTGAGGCAAACAGATTTAAGTGACTTGCCCAGGTTCACAGAGTTATTAAATGTCTGAGGTTGGATTTGAACTCGAGGATGAAATTTTCCTGACTTGGACCTGGCACCCTATCCACTGTACCACCTAGCTGTTCCTATAGATGAATAAATAGATTCCCCCCAAAGAAGTGATTTGCCTTCTTCAAGATCACATAGGCTGTAAGGAGAAGAACCTGAACCTGAACCCAGGTCTCTAGACTTTAAATTCATTTTGATTTCCACTATATGACCTTGCATCCTGTTTTTATTCTACCACCTCTATCACAACAGCCAGAACAACTAAACAGCAACCAAAATTAAATAGCAAACAAACAAACAACAACAACATATCTATTATTTCCATTAGATTATGAGCTTCTTGAGGTCAGGGATTATTTTTGTCTTTCTTTGTATCTTCAGCCCTTCATAAAGTGCCTGGCACATAGTAGGTGCTTAATAAATCCTTGTTGCCTTGACTATGAATATTTTTGGTTGAATTAATGCTGACGTAGACTAAATAAACTATTGAAAACACCAACCTTGTAGCTATTGCCCACATGCAGGTCGGATCTTAGAGTTATAGAGTTGGTTCAGAGCTCTTTCCATTATACCATGCTGCTTCCTATAGAATCAAAGAATTTTAACTAGATGGAACATTAGAAAGCATATAAATAAACATTGTCACTTATAGTAAAGGGACATGAGACTATATTTAATTTACCTTTTCAAATTTATTTGCCCTATATCCCACCAGCTAGGTGATGCAGTGGATAGAGTGCCAGGCTTGAAGTCAGGAAGACTCATCTTCTTGAGTTCAAATCTGGCCTCAGACACTAGCTGGGTGAGCAAATTATTTAGCCCTGTTTGCCTCGGTTCCTCCTCTGTAAAATGAGCTGGAGAAAGAAATGGCAAACCACTCTAATATCTTTGCCAGGAAAACCCCAAATGAGATCACGAAGAATCAGACATGACTGAAACAACTGAATGACATCAATATCCCACCAAAAATGAAACTACACAAATGACCCCAAACTTCCTAATGCATACAAAAGGTTCTTTGCAAATTGCAAAATGATATACAAATATACTATCATTTGTATCACTATTGTTGTCTTTTGTTTTTGCATAATTGTATTTCATAGCTTCAAATTTTCCCAGTTACAAAGATATATTCTCTATCCCTCTTTTGAGTATTCTTTTTAATATCCTAAAGACATAAAGTCAGTCTGGCTGGCCATGTCATTATTCCCATATTGCTTTTGATAAAGGTCATTTATCATTGCTGACAATACTGTCATTTCTTTGGATGGACTTTCAATGGTTTTCTGAAGATGACTGCAGATAGCATTTGCTTAAATTTGACAAAGTCACATATTGTAAAGTGGGACCCTCAAGCCAAATTGGAACAGATCCTTCCATAGAGAAAATGCGTTTGGGGCCTCAAGTGATATATTCAGTCTAGCAACATCAGGATGCCAAGAAACACTGCTTTGTGTCATCCTTTTAGGGAAAGGAGGAGGAATATTGAACTTTTTCCTCTAGTAAATGAAAGCTCATAAGTCCAAGGCAGGAAGACTGGTGTTTATATCCTTTCTTTGACCTCTTTTACCTATTTCACCATGAGCAAATCACTTCATATCTTACTACCTTGGATAATTTTCTTTGATGAGTAGAGACTTTTTAAATAAAAACGAGTTATCAAAGCCTTGATGGAGGGAGTTTCTTACAGATAAAATCACAGGTACACTTTCCTGCTATCCTCTGACCTCCAAAGATAAGTTGTAATTAGTAATTGTGTATAATCATTTCGTAAGCAATTATTATCAAGTTCTAGAAATTAATTGCCTAGAAGAACAGGAATTGAATATGAGAGAATAATGTGTCATGAGAGTAAATTTATACATTGAATGAATGTTTTAGGCAGATATATGGTATAGTGACTAGAGTTAGGAAAACTTGAGATTGAATACTCCCTAAGATACTTATTAGCTATGAGATCCTCAGTAATTCACCTGACCTCTGGCTGCCTCAGTTTCCTCATCAGTAAAATGGGTATAATAATAGCACTTACCTCACAAGGTTGTTGTGAGATCAAATGAGATAATATGTGTAAATAGGTTAAACCTAAAAATGTTATCTAAATGTTATTTATTAGTATTATCATTATTATTGTAAATAGTAGTAGTTGTAGTAGTAGTAATAGTAGTAGTCACAGTAGTAGTAATAGTAATAATGGTAGTAGTTTCAGTAATAGTGGTAGTGGTAGTAGCAGTAGTGGTGGTGGTGGTGGTGGTAGTAGTAGTAATAGTAGTAGTAGTAGCAGTAGCAGCAGCAGCAGCAGCAGCAACAATGGCGGCGGCGGCGGCGGCGGTGACGGTGGCATTGGCGGTGGTGGTGGTGGTGATGGTGGTGGTGACATCTTCTGCTTTGTAAAGCACAGAGAACTGGTAAGATCTTGCAATAAAGGCAACCTCGGATACTTTGGCTTGGTGTACATGACTAAGTGTCCCCCATTATGGTAAGCTCCTTGTGGGCAGGGACTGTTTTTTTCCCTGTAGAGCATAGGGCAAAAGATAAGATGTTACTACTCCTATTAATAATTAATCTTACAAAGTTTTCACCAAGTTGTCTGCTTGTTTGAATTCTCATTGGGTTAATCAAAAGCAGTAAAGAACATGTGTATAAATCCCCTGATAAAAAGTTGCAATCCTGATAGCAAATTGTCCTTTGAAAGATGGTGAATGCTAAAACTGTTTTGAGGGGACATATAGTGATTAACATAAATACTTCATTTCTTTGAAGATAGAGAGACAGGAATAGTGTAATGAATAGAGAGCCTGCCACAAAGCCATGAAGACCTGGGCACCAATCCTTTCTTTGATAAATATTAGCTGTGTGATTTTGAGTAAATCACTTAACCTCTCTGTGATCTTAGCAACTCTCTAGGAGTCTAAGCAGGGAAGACACTGGCCTGAATTGGTAGAAGGAGTGTTCTCATCCAGAAGCTCTCTATGCCAGTGGAATCATTGCCTAGTTCCTATCCCTTCAATACAAAGAACTCAGAAAATGATTGGCTATGAAACTTCAGTCATTTCTTATGTCCAGACTTCATAAAACAAAACAAAACTACTTTATAGTGTTTTTTTTTCAGAGATTTAAAATTCACTTTCAAATTAGAAAACAAAACAACATTTTAATGAAAATGTTCATTGTGCAAATGTCCTTGGCATTGGGGGAGTCCCTGGCAGCAAGCCCCATCCCCTGCAGTTATGTTTGGTGTGTCTGCACAGAGTTGGTCTAATGAGAAGGAAAATCCCAGATTACATAAAAGACCATTGGAAAAACCTTACAAGAGTCCAAGGCTATCCATTTCCATGTCCACTTCTAACTTGTCATTTCAGATAGAAGTAAAAAATAAATTTCACTTCTTTAGTACTTCAAAATTTTGTGGTGCTTTACATTTTTTCACATGAGCTACATAATAACTTTGGGGTATAGGTGACTACAGGTGTTATTTGCTCACATTTATATGTCACTTTGAGGTTTGTAAAGCACTTTGCATGCCTTATCACATCTGATCCATACAACAGCCCTGTGTCATAGAGGCTATTATTATCATACCCATTTCATAGATGAGGAAACTGAGGCTCAGAGAGGTTAAATGGCTTACCCAGGTCACATTGCTAGTAAGTATCAGAGGAAGGATTCTTATGTAGGACCTGCACCCTAGCCACTACCCCATGCTACTAGTCCATGAAGAAAGAAGTTCTCCGGGCAGCTAGGTAGCGCAGTGGATAGAGCACCGGCCCTGAAGTCAGAAGGACCTGAGTTCAGATTTGGCCTCAGACCAAACACTTGACACTTACTAGCTGTGTGACCCTGGGCAAGTCACTTAACCCCAATTGCCTAAAAAAAAAAGAGTCTGTAAAAAAAATAAAAATAAAATAAAAAAAAGAAAGAAATTCTCAGGAAAGATCTCAAAGTGAGAGAGAAACTATTATTCACTGAAAAAAAGGGTATGGAGGTTGTTCCTGGATCTCCTCCTTATCACCTTCAGGAGACTCTCCTGTCTAAAAAACTAATTCCAATTTCATAAGCTATCATTTCTCAGCCCAAACACATTTGAGATTTTCCCCCCGCCTTATAACAAGTTTTGAAGTTCACCCCATTATCCTCATCACTATTGAAACCAATTCCTGCTGGTTGGTCCTCTAGGGTTACAAAAGAAGGGAAATAGAGAACAGACTCTTTGGAATGTGAAGGAACATTTGGTTGCTTATGACCATAATTGATTTTTCCCTTTCCATTTTTAAAAGTTTTGTTTTAAATGTACTGATTTAGCTGATTAAGTCATTTCCCAAAGGGGAAAAAAGAGAATTTGATGCCAGAAAATCATATGAGAGATGGTAGCACTTTCAAGATTGAGAGGTTTATTCAAGTCAAAGAGTCAAGGATATAGTTAATCTGAAGGGAAATTGAGATAAAACTTTTTATTAACGTAATACTTAGAAGAAATTGCCAAAGGCACCCTGGGAATGAATGACTTATATGTTTTTATTTGACAGGAGTGGACACATTTTTAGGGAGCCCACTTCAGGGATAGTCTTTAACTGATCCCTTGTGATGATAACTGCCTTAATTTAATTTAACCAAAAAACAAACTAATTGACTCAAAAAATAAAGCCTAACCATTCTCAATGCTTCATTCATTTCTAATGCTCAGCACTGAGTTATAGCAATGTGTGTCATGAAAGAAGTAAAATACAGTTCTTACTTACAATGACCTTGAAATCCAGGTAGAGAAACTTGGTATTCACACAGAAAATAATCATAGAAAAAAAGCATTCTGTGATACAGTGCTAAATTAAGAGATATCTCTGGTGGAATAGAAAGAGCACTGAAGTTGAAGTCCAAGGATCTGAATTCAAAGCCTGGGTCTGCTATGACCAGGCTCACTTTGTCTAGTCATTCTCCATTTCTATGGAGTTTCTATGATCCTCCTTCATCTCTCCATGGTGTTGAACACTATCAAGTACTGTTCTATTTTGCCTCTCTATGATACTGTGTTCTTCTGATTCTCCTCCTCCCTATTTACCTTCTTGGTGTCTTCTGCTGAATTTTCACTGATTTCCCAACCTTTAAGCATACAAGTCCCTCCCAGTTTTATCCTGGTCTATTTTCTTTTGACTTTCCATACTCTATCATCTGCTCCCATGAATTGAATTATCACCTTAATGCATGACTCCCAAATGTTTATGTCCATCTTTTTCTCTCACCACCAACCCTTTAATACAAGTTATCTGTTGGGTATTTCTACCTGAATTCTCTGTAGGAATCTCAAACTCAATGTGTCCAAAATGAAAGGTATTTTTCTTTTCTTTGCTTTTGCAAGACTTCCCCATTATGTTGAGGGCAACTCCACCCTTCTAGTCATTCAGATTTTCAAACACAGTCATTCTTGATTCATCAATTTCCATGGCCCCCATTGAGTGGCCCAGTCTTATCCATTTTTTTGGTAGCTCTTTATACCTAGATCTATTTTCTTTTGAGTTTGGGTTATTTAAGATCTCTATCTGATCTTCTGATACTCTATTCCTTTTGTGTTTTTAGTTTTGTTAATTTATAACTGCATCGTATGTTCTGATCATTATTTTTATTTCTTTTGGTTTTGTTGTGATTTTGCCTTGCTACATTATTGATTTGATTTTCTTCTTCTTTTTAATCAGCTTAGCTAATGGTTTATCAACTTTATTAGTCTTTTCAAGGAAACAACTTTTAGTTCTATTTATCATTTCTATGGTATTTTTTGTTTTAAATCATATTTATCTTCTAATTTTTAATATTTCCTTTTATAGATCTTATTTTGTGTTTATTTTCTAATTGTCAAATGCATATTTATCTTATCTTTATCTTTCCTATTTTGTTAATGTATGATTATATGGATATAATTTTTACTCTGATGACTGCTTTAGCAGAATCCCAGAAATTTTGATATGCTGTTTTATCATTATGATTTTCCTTTACATAGTTATTAATTGTTTCTATGATTGTTCTTTGACCCACTCATTTAAAATTTCATTGTTAAGTCTCCATTTGGGTTGGTATCTTTCTTTTTTTTTGTGGTCCTTGAATCAATTGGTATTCTTATTACATTATGGTCTATAAAGGATATATCGACTATGTCTGGATTTTTATATTTGTTTGCATTATCTTTGTGCCCTAATTCATAGCAAATTTTTGTAAAAGTTCTGCGTGATACAGAGAAATATGTATATTCTTTTATTTTTCCATTTTGAAGATTCTTTGTCTTCTAACTCTAGCTTCTGAAAAAATTTGTTCAGTTCCATTCATTTGTCTTTCTGTTAGTCTTACCTAAAACTGATAGAGGGATAAGGAATTGACAGTTGTATTGCTATCTATGTCCTTTTTTGTTTGTTTGTGTGTTTTTTTTGTTAGACAATGGGGTTAAGTGACTTGCCCAGAGTCACACAGCTAGTGAGTGTTTTGTATCTGAGGCCAGATTTGAATTCAGGTCCTCCTGACTCCAAGACCGGTGCTCTATCCACTGCACCACCTAGCTACCCCCTAGGACCCAGGCAATGTGGTATAGTGAAAAGAAGGCTGACTTGGGAGTCAGCAAACAAGGTTCAAATTCTGATTCTGTGACTTACTCTATATGACCTGAGTTGAGCCATGAAATCTCTATGTTCCTCAGTTTCTATACTTGTAAAAAATGAAGGGATTGAATTAGATGGCCTTTTACAATCCCTCCCAGCTTTAAATCTGTGATCCTATGTCTCTTTCCATGCCACGATACTGCTTTTAAGACAGAGAATACTATGTAAAAGATATAAAAGAGACAATGTAATTATAATATTCTAATTGGTACAGGAGTCAAATCAGTAAATAGTCTAAAACATTTTGTTCCCCTGTGTGGTTCTTTCCCTTTATTATAGTCTATACTTTTCTATTTTGGAGTAACCATCTATCCCCATTCCTCTTTGTTATAAACCTTGTTTGGGGGACATATTAGTAATTCTCTTCATTGCTGAAAAACCAACAATTACATGCTGAAAAAATCATGCAAACCGTCAAAATGCCACAATTATTTATGGGAATAATCATAACAAGTAGAGAGTCTATTTCAGCCCCAGCAATGAGGTAGAATCACCATCTCAGCTGTTTTCCAATGCAAAACCCTGGAAATTTATTGTTATTTCAGTTGTGCTATTTCCACAGGCCCTATTTAAGAATGGCTGATGTTTATCTCTAAGTATATGTTAGTATGTTAAGTAAATATCCCCTTATTTTTATGTTGATGCTACTTAAAAATGGAATGATAACCAAGCAAAAGCACAATGGTTTCATTCAAGAGGTCATTAAATAAATATTTGGTCAACCCCTCTTTTCCTCTTGTAGCATAAGCATTTTCTGGTGATATCAGCTTCACTGCCCACTCTAGTATTTACTTTTCTAGAAATAGATTAAAATATGATGAAATATAACCATACTGTGGTCTGCAAGGAACTAGAGAGGCTTGGACAAATTGACTGTTTCTAATTTCATTCAAATTCCTATTCCAAAATAATAGTTTCTACACTGAACAATTCTATTTCATTGAATTAACATTTAAGGCATCATCATTCCCACCCTTGCATTAACAACTTATTTTTGATTCCTCTCTAGCCAAAGCCTCTTTCTGGGTAATCCCTGTTACCCCTATCCAAGTACAGAGACAAAATCCAACCAACCCATCAGCCTCTAAGTACTGAGCATCTCCTCTGTCCAAGATGTAGTCCCTGGAATTGAGGGATGTGTCAAATTTTGGGTGGCACATATTAGGAAAAGCATTGACAATATTTTTCCCCTTTTATTTTTTATTACATTAATACATATTTATGGAATGAAATAAATCCAGTAAAAGAGATGATTGTACATGAAACTGCAAATCTACTATGTACAACTTGCTATTCCTTTCAAATATACAACAAAATTCTTATGTAAGTTTTTTTCCTCCTTTTTTACTCTCTCCCTCCCACCCTAGGTATGGCTTGATCATTAGACATAAATAAGTATAAATGTATGTAAAATTATTCTATACATATTTCTCTTTATCAATTTTTCTTCCAAAAGTATTGACAATATTTAAAGATAGGTAACCAGAATGGTGAGGGTACTGGAGACTTACCCTTAGGAAAATCATTTGATAGAATTGGAGATACATAATCTAGATCAGAGTTTTCTCAGACTTTCTTTCCTTTTTGTGAGGCAATCAAGGTTAAGTGACTTGCCCATTGTCACACAGCTAGTAAGTACCAAGTGTCTGAGGTCAAATTTGAATTCAAGTCCTCCTGACTCCAAGGCCAGAGCTCTATTCACTGCTCCACCTAGCTACCCCTAGACATTCTTATCCTCCACATTCTCAATGATTCAGACATACTGGCCTGCTCACTATTTCTCAGACATAATCATCCATCTTCCCGTGCCTTTGCATTGACTCTCCTCCATGCCTAAAATACTCTCCCTCTTCACCATCTGCCTCTCAGAATCTCTGGTTGTCTTAAAAACTCAGCTGTAGTGCCTCTTTTTGCACAAGGCCTTTGTTGGTCCCCCCTCCCCAGCCTTTAGGGCCTTTGTAGATTACCTGTACTAGTATATGTCTTTCCTCCACTGTGAATGTAAGCTCCTTGAGGACTGGAGCTGTTTTGTTGTGTCTTTATATCCATGGCACTTAATACAGACCCTGGTACATAGCAGATGGTTAATAAATGCTTGTTTAATTGGGCAATGTAGTAACTGTCTTGGAGTATTTAAAGTTCTGCCGTGTAGCAGAGGGATTAGGCTTCTTTTGCTTGTTCAAGACAAGAGTAATGTGTAGAAATCCCACTGAGAAGTAGATTTAGACTTTCTATGAGGAAAACTGTCCTCTTTCCTAAAAACTTGAATTGTTGAAAAGTAGAATGCTTTAGGAGGAAATGAGTCCTCCTTCATTGGAGGAGGAAAAAAGTATGTCTTGAAGAAGGAATTTCATCTTTCAGGTACAGGTTGGATTCTGAGGCCCTTTCCAAGCCTGGAATTCTGGAAATATGTGAATAAGTTTCTTCAGCTGAAAAATGAGGTTAGTGTAGCTGAGTTCTAAGTTCTCTTCCCTAACATTGTATAACTTAATTAATTAATTCAATTAAATGTCACTTTTCAAGCAGCCTTCCATGATTCCTTTTCTCATCCCCCTCTAACCAAGTTGAAAGAGATCATGTCCTGTTCCCTGCCCTGGCCCCCACCATAGCATCTTATTTTTAACTCTCCTGTAACCTCATGTTCTTATTTGTTTTATAGTTGTATCTCCCTCCTCTCACTATTTTATTTCTCTGCAGTCCAATAGGTAAGAAAAAAATGCATGTCTTTTTCCACTAGTTGGATCCTATTGTGATCATCCATAATCACATATTGTATTTCCTCTATTGATTGTAAGCTTCTAGAGGGCCAGGACTTAGTCTCATCTAGCATTGAGAAATTGAGATGACAACTCAGGTGATCCTTTTTTTAATCTTTGTATCTACTTTCACATACCTTCTTGCATAGGGCTATGTAAACAATAGTGCTTACTTAATGTTTGTTGAATAAATAAATGAATATTTCAGGAAATGTCATAGATGGCACCTTTTAAAATCAAATTCTCTACTCATTGGATTCCCAAGTATCATAGGACATAGAGAAATTAAGAGTTTACCACTCATTAAGCCCTATGCCCCCATTGACCAAATAAGGATCAACATTATTCATAGCTGTCTTCACATCCAAATCACAGAAAACAGTCTCATCTCTAGAGGTTTTCTAACTATGGAACTCATTCTCACATATTATTTGAAAGATGCCAACTCTTCTTGTCTTCTGAGTACAATACCAGATCCACCAACCTGGCATTCCTTGGGAAGTTATATCTCTGGCTTTTTCATCTTTGGTTTCATTAGGAAATGGTTTTGGCTGGTGAGTCTGATGAACTTAATTTGTATTTTTGCACAATAGCCTTCAAAAAATGGGCACATAAAAGAATCACACGAGAAAAAGAAGAGTGAGTGTCACATCCAGCTGACTTACTGATTTGATAGGTTGTCGTGGGCAAGTCCATTGATTCTTTTAGCAACAGTAGTCTGGTAAAATCAAGAAAGCAACATAGATTCAATGAATTAATACTTTTTAAAAATGAACTTAAAAACAAGCCCTTCTCCCTCTACTTACTGGATCCTTAAACAGCAAGGTAGGTATTTAGGAAGATACTTCTAAGTCTAACAAGTTCCTAGGGGACCAGTGGAACTAGGATCAGCAGCCTCTCAGCTTTGAGTCTCATCAGTAGAGCTTAGCAGTATCTGAGTGCCACTGGGGATTACTGGCACACCTCAGTCAAAGGTGAGAGAGAGGGAGAGAAAGAGAAAAAGAGAGAGAGAGAGAGAGAGAGAGAGAGAGAGAGAGAGAGAGAGAGACAGAGAGAGAGACAGAGAGACAGAGACAGAGACAGAGACAGAGAGACAGAGACAGAGAGAGAGACAGAGACATAGAGATATAGGGACACAGAAAGAAGGGCACAGAGAGGCAATGACAGAAGGAAACAGATAGCGAGAGATAGATACAGAGACACACAGAGACAGAGAGGAACAAGAGAAAAAAGAGAGAGATAGAGACAGAGACACAGAGAGAAAGGCACAGAGAGGCAATGACAGAAGGAAACAGAGAGAGACAGATAGAGACAGAGACACACAGAGACAGAGAGGAGCAAGAGAAAAAAAGACAGAGAGGGAGAGACGGACAGACAAATAGAAACAGAGAGACAGAGACAAAGGCAGAAACAAAGACAGAAAGAGTGTGAAAAGATGAAGGCAAATTTAAGGGAGAAAAAAAGGATTTTTTTTCAGTGGAAAGTTTTAGCGACAATAACAAAGTTACAAAGTGCTTTCATATACATTTTCAAATGCATTATTTTTGATTTTCATAGGACTGATGTGAGCTAGGCAGAACTACCCTTATTAATCGATGAGATGGTCTTTTATTCCAGTAAAAAAAAATCTGCAATGTCTTATTAAAGGGATGGCTAATATCTAGAAAAGGAAAGCCACAGGAAGAGAGTGTGATTCCATCACAAATAGTTCGTGCTAGATTGACCACTTCCTTATAGTCATAGATGCTAAACAAGTAGATCAAGGAAATGCCACTGTATAGTTTACCTTGTCGTTGCTGTTGTTCAGTTGTTTTTCAGTTGTGTCTAACTCTCCGTGACCAGATTTGAGGTTTTCTTGGCAAAGTGGCACTCCCAAGAGTGGTTTGCCATTTCCTTCTCCAACTCATTTTATAGATGAGGAAACTGAGGCAAACAGGGTTAAGTGACTTGCCCAGGTTCATACAGCTAGTAAGTGTCTAAGGCCAGATTTGAACTCACAAAGAGGAGTGTTTCTGACTCCAGACAAGGTACTCTATCTACTACGCCATTTAGATGCCCCAGTCTAATTTACCGAGTTTATCTAGATGCCAGCAAAACATTTTTCATGCTTTTAAAACAATTTCTCATGCTTTTATTATGTGAAAGATGGAGGCATGAGTTAGATCATAGCAAGATTGGATAGTCTCAGTGCCTTTGGACTGGTACTCCCCCATGCCTAGAATATTCCTGCTGCTCATCCCCACAATTTGGCTTTCCTGCTTTCCTTTAAGAATGAGCTCAAGTCCTACCTTCTGCAGGAGGCTTTTCCTAATCCCCCAGACACAAGTGCTACCCCATTCTTAACACTTGGCACAATGCCTGGCATACAGCAAGTGCTTAATGAATACCTGTTGATTGGTTAGTTCTCTCTCTCTCCTCCTCATACAAACTTTTTTTGTTTTATTTTGTTTTGTTTTAAACTGAGCTAATATTTTCTTCCACTTAAAACTTATTGGCTTGAGTTTCATCTTTCCCCTGGTTTTTTCTTCCACAGTATAGGAAGGGAGGTTGTCTGTTCCCCTCTCCTCCGATGGCAATCATAATGGTGGTTTACAATGGAAGCACATGGCATTGGGAACGTACTTGAATTTATTTTGAGAGGGGAAAGTCCACATGGTTTTTGTTCAATGTCCTACTTAGAAAGCAAAGCCAGTGAAATAGTTGGATAGCACAGGTCAAATGACAAGGGTTTTGTTTATTCAGCAAGCTCCAGTATATGTTTATCTTCTGAGGGGTGACTAAATCACAGAGAAGTACTATGAGTCTTGTGGTGACAGTGTTGCATTCTGTGGAAAAGAGGAACTCATTAGAACTATAAAAGTTTGACCCAATAGCAAGCCTAAGTTCAGTTGCCTTGTGGGGTAGAGCTGATGGACCATTTTCATGACTTGTTCCAATATCTGTTTATCATCCTTTATGAGTCATTTGTGTCTAATGAGTTTTCTTTTTTAGTTTAATTTTATATATTTTGCTTCTATGTCAGCTAAATTTCTCAAATTTTCAAAAAATGAAAAAAAACAATTAAAGCCCAATTAAACTGACCAAAACTTCAACCATTTCTGCCATTATGTGAAGTATTCTATACCTATAGTATTCCACCTGCACAAAAAAGGGAGGCAGACACTCCATGTATCACATCTTTGGGGCCAAATTTGTTCATTACAACTTCATAGTATTCAGGTTTGATTACTTTGTTCATCTTTCTATCTGCATTAATGGAGTCATTGTTTAAATTGTCTTCCTGGGTTTGCTTACTTGGCTTTGCATCAGTTCATATAAATCTACTTGTGCTTGTTGAGAGACACGATACTCATTTTTTTACTGTAGCATAGTGATATTCCATTTAATATATCACAAATCATTTAGCCATTCCCTATTGGATAAATATCTGCTTTATTTCCAGTTCTTTGCTACTACAACAATGCTGCTATAAATATTTTGGTGCGTATCACCCAATCTAGGCTACTTCCTTTAATGCATTTTTACTCAAAGGTAGGTTGGATCTCCAGAAGGATGATTACTATTAGTTTCTATGGTTTGGTATTCTGTGGTATTAGTAGACTCAATTATTTCTTAGCAAAGGCATTACTCAAATGTAATAGCAAGAACAGTAGTTACAAAATGCTCCCTACTCCATAAACTCAAGATACACTCTCTCCAAATATATACAGCATCCATTAGAAGAGTGTGATCATACTCAGCACACAGTAATGGTGAGGTACACCTTTAAGATACGTGTGTGTCCAAGGCAACTTACAACTCCTGGTACTAGAGGATCTGGAAGTCTTTATTCTCTTTTTATAGTCCTCATATGCCCTCAGATTCCCTTATGTGCAACATGTTTGTTGTGTAGTTTGCTCATTAGGGATCCAAGGGTTTGCTCCTCTGAAAAGTTTAACCCTCTTCTCTACTGCCAGGGATCACACTCTTTGAAGCTGCTTCTTCCCTCTGGTAACTATATCTCTGTATTTGTGTTTGTCTGGGGTGTGCACTTGCTCCCTACTGTATATTGAGTCTAATACCGGAATCTACATGGTTACTGTGGATAAATGAGGATAAAAATTACTTTTTTTAACCCCTCAGAACCTCTGTTAAAATTCTTCAATAGATTAGATATTTAAAGCCCCTAGAGGCTTGGCTAATTTACTTAATAAAAGAATTCCATTCTTCATTTCTTTACTCAATTAGAGAAATATTCTTATCTTATTAAGGGACCATAAGGTGTTATATCTTATACTTCTTTTAATCTTTATTAAAACCTTATCATATGTGAATATATTCTATGACTAAATCAACTAAACCAAGAGGTAAAATTACTTCCTTCTCCTTTACAGGTGCACATAAAATCTTTCTTTTTTATTTTAATCATTGACCTCCTTGGCATTTAGGCCGGCAATTTAATCTCTGGATGAAAGTACATGGATATTTTAGTAACTTAAATAGCATAAATCCAAATTGCTTTTCCACAATAGTATAGTATTATGCTGGTGTTGTCTTTATCAACCTCTTTTGTGGTACTCAACACTTTGTTGGGTGTGAGATCAAACATCAGAGTTGTTTTGATTTGTACTTCTCTTTGCATTAATGAATTGGAGTTATCTTATGGTTCTTAATAGTTTACAATCCTTCCCTTCCTTTCTCATAATTAATTCTTCCTATCCATTGCAGAATGGCTCTTGATTTTATGTTTTTGAGTTGATTCCCTATATAGTTTGTATATCAGGCTCATGTCAGAAATATTTGATGCTGTTTTCCCCCAACCAGATCCTTCCCTTCTTATGCCAACCCATGTGGACTCACATAACCTACATAGGCACAATGCAACTACACACATACACTACAGAAGTAATCAAAATGATCTGTTTCATCTCTAGTCATCCTGATGGATATCTGACCACTGCACCCAGATGGCTCTGGTGGAGAAGGTGAGGCTGGTGACTTTGCGCAGCCCTTACTCACTCAAATCAAATTCAATTGTAAGTCATGTCATCATCTCCCCGATGTCATGGTCCTCTTAGAGAACGAAGGACAAACCACAATAGATGAGGAGCTGAGGAAAACAGGATTGAGTGACTTGCCCTAGATCACACAGCTAGTAAACATCTGTGGCTGGATTTGAGGTAATGAAGATGAATCTTTCTGATTCCAAGCCCAGTGCTCTATCTAATATGCCACCTAGCTGCTCCTTGTAGAATAGGGGGTTCTTACCCAAATATTGCATCTTCTTTGGTAGTAATATAGTGGACACAGAATCAGTCTGGAAATTAGAAGATCTAGGTTCAAATTTTACCTTTGACACACAGTGGCTATTTGAGTCTGGACAAGTCACTTGACCTTTCATAGGTTCTAGGTAACTCTTTAATTCTCCAAGTGATAGAGAAGGAGCTCCTCCCAAAAATTCCATGTAAGGGAGGACATTCCAGCCAATCATCTCTCCATTTCCCACCCAGCTACACTTCTCTGGACTTTCAGGCCCTAAACCAGATCCCTTCACCTTCTTCCCCCTTTTCAGCTTCCTTTAGAGTGTTATCTTTTCCCATTAAGTTGTAAACTCTTTCAGATCAGGGACTAGCTTTCTTTTCTATATTTGTATCTCCAGTACTTAGCACAATGCCTGGCATATAGTAGGAGCTTAAATGTTTATTGGATGATCAAAATGTTTATTGACTGGCCTCCAATAGAAGAAAGAGTTTTCTTATAGGGATTTCCTTATGCCAATGAAATTGTAAGTCTGATCACTCTCTTTATCCATAAATTATCTACTTCTTATTTGGATTTTTATAACACAAAAAATCTTGTTTAGCTAAGGTTATATCACTATTTTTGTCATCTTGTGGGTGTGAGAAAAAATTTGACAACATTTTTGTAATGGTATTTATAAAGATATTCAGTGTGCCTTACTAGATTACTTTCCAGATTTTTAATATATGTTCCAGTTATTTTGAATATAATTTGCTTTTCTATTATTTTGTCCTTGATTTTGTTATTGCTAAGTTGAAATGCTGTTGATTTTATGAGTTTATTTTTTTCTTGCTACTTTACTGAAATTATATCTCAATTGGTTCCTTCACCAATTCTGTCAGATTTTTCTGAGTAAATAATCATATTGTCAACATTTTCTGTGGGGCCAAATAAAGGCTGTGTCTTATCCACTAACTCTATTGTGCATATAAAGTTTGTGAAGGATTTAGGGATCTTGCCATCCACATTTGGTACACTATAGTCATCAGCTGTAACAAGGTTTTATTTCAGAGTTTTTCTTGGATTAAATCCAGATGGGAGTAGTGTCACAAAGAAGAAGAAATTGACCCTTTGAGGTCAAGTGCCCTGTGTCAGATGGATCTATGTGAACTCATAGCCTTTGTGGGGCTCTGGGTTGTAGTTTACATAAATATTTATTGAATAAATGAAATATTTGAGTTTAAAATTATTTTGACAGCTTTGATCAACTTGGATCAGTAGATTAGTTTAAAAATAGTCAATCCAGTTAAATAAATAGGTTAAATAAATCCAGTCAAATATTTTATGCACATAAATCTAGTCTTAATTTACTTACTTTTTTTAGGCATAATACAGTTAAAGTATCCAAATATTTAGAAATATATTTTATTTTGAAAATATTTACTGGCTAATATGGACATGTTTTACATGAATGCACATGTACAACCTATATCAGATTGCTTACTGTCTCATGGAGAAGGGAAGGAAGGATAGGGTTTGGAATGCAAAACTAAAAAAATATTAAAAATTATTTTTACTTGTAATTGGGGGAAAATAAATATTTTTAATATGTATTTACATATTTGATTGCATTTTTGGTTAATTTATTGATGTGTCCTTAGTTGATCACAGTTTATCTTACAGAAAGAAACAATAGTTGCTGTAGAATTAAAATCAGTAGGTGGAGGTGAGTGAATATGGAGTTTTTTTCTTGAAGAACTTCTCAAAGACATTTGTTCATTGGAACTTCTTTTTGTAATGGGCCATTAGTGTGCTGGCCTCATATTTAGTGATGGTTCACACCTGAGAGATTAGAAAATTAGCAAAGAAAGCCTGATAGAGGAGAATTTTGGCAATGCTAGAAGCCTTGAGTCAGGAAGACAAGAGTTCAAATCTGGCTTCAAACACTTAGTAGCTGTGTGGCTAATAAGTGGGCATGTTACTTAACCTCTGTCTACCTCAGTTTCCTCAACTGTAAAATGGGAATAATAATAATATCTACCTTCCAGGGTTGTGTGTAAGATAATATTTGTAAAGTGCTTTGCACAGTGCCTGGGACATATTAGAAGCTTAATAAATCCTTGTTCCCTTTCCTCCTCTTCCCTGCTTCCCCTGAAAAACATACAAACAAATGAACACCTGTAGCAGCTGAGCCCAGCAGTGCTGAGTTAGAATTGAGTTAGCTTTGGAAGTAGCTCGAAGGAAGCAAAAATGATTGAGGATCTGAATTTCAGTAAGCATGGAGGCCAGGGAGTCGCTCAATAAATATTTATTAAGTACCTACTATGTGCCAGGCACTTTGTTAAGCACTGGGGATATGAAGAAAGTCAAAAGAGAGTCCCTGAGTGTCCTCAGGAAGCTTACAATCTAGCAGAAGAGATATCAACCAAACACATATGTACAAAGAAGCCATATATAGGATAAAGAGGCAACAAGTAAAAGAGTGAAGGAACTAGAATTAAGAGGAGGCAGAAAAGGCTTCTTGTAGAGATTTTAGCTGGTACTTGAAGAAATGCAGTGAAGCCAGGAAATGGGGATAAGAAGTGAGAACATTCCAGGCATGGTACACAGCCAGAAGGTAGGAGATGAGGTGTATTGTATAAGAAACAGTAGAGAAGTCAGAATTACTAGAGTGAAGAGTACTTGGAGGAGTGATGTATAGTGTAAGAAGACTAGAAAGGTCTATGGGGGTAGATTATGAAGGGTTTTGACTACCAAATAGGTGATTGTATATTTGATCCAGTAGGTCAGTCAATAAGCATTTATTAAGCACCTACTATATGCCAGGCACTGTGCTAAGTGTCAAGGATACAAAAAGAGGTAAAAGATAATCCCTAACCTCAAGAAGATCATAGTCTAATGAGGGAGATAACAAGCAGTCAAATATGTACAAAGAATCTATATACAAGATAAAGAGGAAATAATTAGAAAAGGGATGGGAACTAGAATTAAGAGGGGATGGGAAATGCTTCCTGTAGAAGATGGGATTTTAGTTGAGACTTGATAGAAGCCAGGGAATCCAGGAGGCAAAGAATAATAGGAAAAACATTCCAGGTATGGGTGACAGCCAGAGAAAATGTGCAAAGCCAAGAGATCACATGTTTTGTGCCTGCAACAGCAAGGAAGCCAGTGTCATTGGATCAAAGAGTATGTGGTAGGGAGTTGCTGCTGTTGGTCAAAGAGGACCAATGACATCACAGATTCTCACATGAATTGGACTTAAGTGAGGCAATGCTGTGCAAAGTCATCGGCCTCACTCTCTTTTCCAGAGTCATCAAGTCCAGTGGCAAGACAAAAGTCAAGATGACTGGCAATGGCTTGGGATGCAATGTATGACCTTGTGTCTTCCATGTCTGACCAAGCTCTAAGCACTCCACAGCGCCTGCTTCAACCACCTTCATGGCTGTTGGAACAAATTGTTCTCATCTACTTCTTCTGATGGAGAGAGGCGAGGCTTCACATGCTTGGGGTAGTTGGCCCCATAACTCACAGATGGTTTTGCGGCCTATCAATTACCTTCAACATGGTTAAGCCTGTCTGCCAAGACAGTTTTACTGGGGTGTGACTGCTGCATATGCTACAGCTTCTTGGAGCCACAGGTAAGATTTGGGTGAGGAATAACTTGTAAGAAGATTGGAAGTTTGGGGGGAGGGTGGACTCTTTTGAAGGAAATGGCATGGAATGAGATTGATTATGGAGGTAGAGGGGTCTGCTTTGGTAAAGAGTAAGGCCACCTCTTTATGTGATATGGGTTGAGGGAGAAAATAATTGTAAAAGGTATCTGAGTGATATGAGATAAAGAAGAGAGCAGAAGAGGGAGAATATGCCAAATAGATTCAATTTTTTTTCTTTAAAATATGCGATGAGGTTCTTGGCTGAAAGGGTGGAAGAAGGAGTATCCATGGGAGGTTTGAGGAGGGATGAAAGGATTTGGAATAGCTATTGTCTACAGTAGGATAGTGAGTTGATAAGAAAGGTGTAGAGGGTTTGCCTAGCAGCACTGAGGGTCTAGTAGAGGTTGTGTAACTTAAATTTGTAGTAGATCCAATCAGAATAATTGCGTGATTGTTTCTACCTTTGTCTAGTATCAGTGAAGGTGGCAGATGGTGGGAGTGATCCCAGTGATTCAATTGTCAAGGTTGAATTAGTGATATGATAAGAAAGCCAGGGACTCAAGATTTAAGGATTTTGTAGAGTTGAACTGATTTGTTAAGGGGCAAAAAGGACAGTGCAATTAGTGTACGGCTGATAACTTGGAAGAAAGTTGAGGGACTGAGAAATTGGAGGTCACCATATGGATGAAAATCAGGGTTTCATATGGAAAGGCGGAGGAAGCAGTGGAAAACCAGTAGACTGTTTTCAGATAAGGAAATTTCAGATTTCATGAGGTGATATAATTGGAGGTGATGGCAAGATAAAAGGTATGACTATTATTATTTATAGCTGAGGTGGTAGAGGAGTAGACCATGGGAAATGAATAGGTTGAAGAACTGAGAGGTTAGGCTGTTTTGGGGTTTGGGGGTTTGCTAGTATTTAATATCAGGGCAGGAGTTGGGGAAGAGAGAAATTTCTGATTGTGAGACTGATATTAAATTCATGAGGAAGGGCAATGGGGAGTGTCTTGGAGCTCTATAGTCAATAGCTACCAGGATTTTGATTGAGTGGTAGATGTGGGTTGTATGGATCTCAAAGGAGGAGAAGTTATTGTGATGGTGGAAGGAGGAAAACCTAGATATGGTAAATAATACAATACCATATGATATGATATACAACATGACAGACTATGATATGAAATGATAAATGTAACATAATATGATGAAATCAAATGTATAAAATATAAATATTATAAATATTATAAATATAAATATAATAAATAATAAATATAAAAATAAAAAATAAATATAATAAATATAAATCAAAATATAAAATAACATAATAGGGCATAACATAATATAAAATAATATCATATCATGTGACATTATATCATATTATACCATATAGTATGCTTTGATATGACATGAAATATAACACATGACATGATACTATATTGCATTATATGTGTACCATATGATATCATATACCATACTACACTGTACCATACTGTATCATATCATATAATCTCATATGTATCATATTATATCACATCTCATGTCACACAGTATCATATCTATAGGTGCATATTGTGTGTCATATATAACATGTTTATATACATACAAAATAAAACAAAAGCAGTGCATGAATAAATAAATGGCGTGTTTGCACGTGTGTGATATGTTATGTAAATATAATGTGAAATATATATATATATATTTTTTTTTGGTGAGGCAATTGGGTTTAAGTGACTTGCCCAGAGTCACACAGCTAGTGAGTGTTATGTGTCTGAGGCCAGATTTGAACTTGGGTCCTCTTGACTCCAGGGTCAGTGCTCTATCCATTATACCACCTAGCTGCCCCAAAATATATTCTAATATTCTAACTCCTTGGACTATCCAATCCAATCCATACTTTTCAAAGCACTTGTCAAGTTGTACAACAACTATTATCACCCTCAATATCTGACAACGAAAGTGAGTGCACTCTTACAGAAACCTGCAAAGGAAGCACATGAATGAAGAAAATGTGCTCAGAGTAACTCAAGATTGAAATTGTAAATGTGTACATCCTCTTTCTTTCTCAGGAAAGGGTCTATAAAAGTTCCTTGATGAATGCAGTTTCTGTGTTTAATAGATATTTCTATGACAAAGCTGTTACTATTTCTCAGCCAAAATAGTTGATTAGCTGACTCGATTCTAAAATCCATCTATCTCTTCTCTTCTTTTTCTAGGTTCATACTACAATCAGACTATATTATATTTTACAGATCACGTTTGTTCATTCATACAACACTTGTGATGTCTCTATCTCATCATTGTATAACTGCTTGTCACATTCAAAGATTCAGAAATCTCAGCTGGACTAATTTCCAGTAAATTGTCTCATAGAATAATTGTTTTCCCTTAGAACACTGAGGTGACCCTAACTCAGCAACAAACCTAAAAACACAGTGTACTATACTTACATTAAATCAGAATCTGCCTCTGTAAGTTCTACACATTGCTCTTCCTTTGGTCCTCTGGGATCAGACAAGATAATGCTAATCCCTCTGTTAAGTGACAAATTCTTAAGAAAACAATTATGACTCACCCTAAATTGATCCTAATCCATTTGCTTCAAACAATCCTCAGAAGGCATAATTTTGAGGGTCTCCGTGATCTCCTTTTTACCTTTATTTGAATGTTCTCCAGCTTATTATACCTAATATCCATCCTAAAATGTGACACAATATTTCAAATGTGGTCTGGCTAGCACAGAGTGTAACAGGACTTTCACTTCCCTGCTGCAGAATGCTATGGCTCTCTTAATGCACCCAAGACTACATCGACTTTTTTGGTTGTCATATCACACTGTTAACTTATACTAAGGTGGTATTTGTCTGCAAATTCTACTTCTAACATTGATTTCTTGAACAGAAGTATACTCAAATACTCAAGTGGATCTCTAATCTCATAGGTTCAGCAGTTCTCTCCACTGGTGGAGATAGCAACTTATTCATGCCTGCCCATCTTTTGCTATTCCTGTGTACATCTTTCCAAAACTTCACCATAGAATGTCAACTCAATATTCAAGGAGCCTTCCTTAATTTATTCCAACATCTCAAAGGTGACAGTAGAAAACTCTAGCCATTCATTTGTCATTTCTGGTTCTTACCATGTGACCATCCCATCTTTTCTATAATATAATTCCTTAATGACTTCCATATTCCTGTTCTTTGGAGTTACTCATTGGTTATTTAATATCAGGCAAATAATGAACATGAACTTGGACAGACTTTGAGAGGTAGTAGAGGATTGAAGGGCCCAGTGTGCTATGGTCCACGGGGTCACAAAGAGTCAGAATGACTGAATGACTGAACAAAAACAACGACAAAATTGATTGTATGTTATCTTCTGCCTTCACTCAGTGTAATGCCCTCTCTCTGTGTAATGCTCATATTTATTCATTTTTCCAAGGGCAGTAGTGTTCTAGGTTTTGCCACCATTCAATAATGTAAATTGTTTGTTAACAGCATATGAGTCCAAGCATGACATTATCAACTATCTTTTTCCCACCCAGGGTAGTATTTTTATTAATCTTTGCCCTTTTGCCAAACAGAATTTAAAGAAAGAAAGAAAGGCAATTTCTCCAAAAAAGGAAAACTTCTACAATTGTGTAATCAGGGGGCTGGTCTTACAAAGTTCTTGGCAGCAGAAAGCATGGCAATGATTGTAGAGGTTTTTTTTAAATATTATGTTCTGGGAAAGGTTTATTAAAATTTTGGTAATTGTTATTTAGGAAACATTTTCTAGAGTAGTGAACCATGGAACAATTTAGTGACCTTCATTTTTCGTGAAAGCCAAAATGTTTTCCAGATGGTATTACATACATGTAGGAAGATTGTTTGCTGGCTAACCACATGTCTCAAGTAGCTGATTCTGATCTTCACAGTTGAATACCTCCATGGCTACCTAGTATTAGCTTGAGAGAGTATAGAGAGGATAGTCTTAGGACATATGCAATATATAAGCACTAAGAACATTTGATTTCAGCTACTCTGATATTGATAAGACACAGATCAAGTGAACCACCAATATAAGGAAAAACTGGTTTTAAGGATGAGTTAAACAGCTCCAAAGAAATGACTTTAAATAGAGAGTAGGCAGGAGGGATCAAGAACAAAAAGCAGCTAACAGTTTTAGCAATGATATAAAATCTCCATAAACCATCAGTATTTTTATATAGTTACAAGGAAAACCAGAAGTAAATAATGGAAAGATAAATTATAATCAAAATAACTACAAAAATGCATAATATATGAGGAAAGATGCCCATATTCACTTAAGGCTTCTATAAATGCAATCACAAAATATTCTTTACAGAAAAAAGAATACAAATAATTGGAGAGATATCCAGAAATACAATAAAATGACAATATTACCTAAATTAATCTGTTTATTTAGAGAGGTATCAATCCAATGCTCTAATTGTTTTATAAAACTTGACAAATTAATAGCAAAATTTGATTAGAGGAATAAAAGATCTTTAATATCTAGGGTAAAATGATAAAAAAGTAGAAAATGAGGAGGTATCAAATTTCCCAACTTTAAAATACATCATATAGTAGTAATTATCTAAATGATTTGTTATTGTTTGAAAAATAGAAATGTAGATATGTGTAGATATTAAAAAAATATCCAATGATTTGATTAATTCAGGAACATAAACTACATGGAGAAAGATTTCTTTTTTCTACATGAATTGATCTTAAAACTAGAGCAATTTGAAAAAAGTAGGTTTAGAACATTTACAACATGAATCACAATAAATTCAAATTCAAATGAATATTTGATGTGAGTATAAAAACTCAAAACATTAAAGAAGGGTGGGAGAGAACAGAAGGAGAGCCACCCACAATTATAGTACTACTATAGGGAGAATTTTTAACCAAGTAAAAGGGATACCAAAAACTAAAATAGTCATTTTCAAATTATATGGAGCTGAAAAAAAATTGCAAATGTAAAAGCTCCACAGAATGACAATATTGAGACAACATATCAAAACCTATGAGATACAGCAAAAGCAATGTTTAGAGGAAAATTTTTATCTCTAAATGCTTACATCAATAAAGGAAGAGCAGAGTAACAAATTGGATACATAATTTTAAAAAACTAGAAAAAGAACAAATTGAAAATATCCAATTAAATACTGAAATGGAAATACTAAAAATTAAAGGTGAGAATAATAAAGTTGAGAGTAGAACATCCCATTGAATTAATAAGTAAAGCTAGGAATTGGTTTTATGAAGAAAAAATAAATAATTGGTTAATTTGATTATAAAAAAGAAAGAAGAAAACAAAATCACTACTATTAAAAATGAAGAAGTTGAATATATCACCAATGAAGATGAAATTAAAGCAATTACAAGGTGTTATTTTGCTCAATTATATACCAGTGAATTTAACAATTTAAGTGAAATGGAAGAATATTTACAAAAATACAAATTACCTAGATTAGCAGAAGAGGAAATGGAATATCTAAATAGACCTGTTTTAGTAAAAAGAAATTGAATAGGCCATAAATGAGTTTACTAAGATAAAAGCACCAGGACCAGAAAGATTTACAAGTGAATTCTATCAAACTTTTAAAGATCAACTGATTCAAATATTAAATAAAATATTTGGAATATTTGTGGTGAAGAAAGGCACTCTATCAAACTCATTTTCTGAAACAAATATATTGATACCAAAACCAGGAAGAGTAAAAACAGAAAAAGAAAAGAAAAGTATAGATCAATTTCATTATTGAATATGGATGCAAAAATCCTAAATAAAATACTAGTTAAAGGATTACAGCAATACATTACAAAAATTATACATTATGATCAAGTGGGATTTATACCAGTAATGCAGGTGATTTAACATAAGGAAAACTATTAATATAATTGATTACATCAATTGTAAAAGTTAAAAAAAATT
The DNA here is from genome assembly GCF_900497805.2 of Vombatus ursinus. Lineage (NCBI taxonomy): Eukaryota > Metazoa > Chordata > Mammalia > Diprotodontia > Vombatidae > Vombatus > Vombatus ursinus. The sequence goes on along the minus strand of NW_020950062.1, from coordinate 3,194,102 downwards.
ATTATTTCAATAGATGCAGAAAAGACTTTGGATAAAATTCAATACTCATTTCTACTAAAAACACTTGAAATTATTGGTATAAGTGGATTTTTCCTTAAATTGATAAAAAGCATTTATCTAAGACCATCAGCAAGCATCATTTGTAATGAGGATAAAACTGGAGGCCTTCCCAGTAAGATCGGGTATGAAACAAGCATGCCTGCTATCATCCATAATATTCAATATTGTAACAGAAATCCTAGCAATAGCACTAATAGTAGAAAAAGAAATTGAAGGATTCAGAATAGGGAATGAGATGACAAAGCTATCTCTTTTTGCAGATGATATGATGATATTCTTGGAAAATCTCAAAGACAATTAAAAAGCTGGAACAATTAATAATTTTAACAAAGTAGCAGGATATATAATAAATTCACATAAATCATCAGCATTCCTATATATCACAAATACAACTCTGCAAAAGGAGATAGCAAAAAATACCCCATTTAAAATAACTCTAGACAGAATAAAATACCTGGAATGTTCCTGCCAAAACAAAGCCAGGAACTATATAGACAAAATTATTTAAAAAAATTATACAAATAAAATCAGGTTTAAATAACTGGAGAGATATTAATTGTGTATGGATGGGCAGTGCCAGCATAATAAAAAATGACAATTTTATTCAAACTAATTTATATATTCAATGCCATCCCAATTATATTACCAAAAATTATTTTACTGAATTAGAAAAAAATAATAAAATTCATTTGGAAAAGTAAAAAAGTCCAGAATATCAAAGGAAATGATAAAAACAAGTGAAAAGGAAGGAGTTTTAGCAGGACCCAATATTAAACTGTATCATAAAGTAGTAATTATCAAAACTATCTGGTACTATCTAAGAAACAGAAAAGGTAGATCAATGGAACAGAGTAGACATACAATGTACAGCAGCAAATAAACATAATAACCTTATATTTGACAAGGGTGAAGATTTAAGATTTTGGTTTAAGAATTCCTTATTTGGTAAAAATTGTTGGGAAAACTGGAAAGCAGTAAGGCAGAAAATGGACATGGACCATTATCTCACATCGTTTATCAAGATAAGGTCAAAATGAATATATGACCTAGATATAAAGAGATTTTACAAGAAAATTAGCAGGGCATAGAACATATTACTTATCAGACTTGTGGATAGATGAACAATTTCTGAATAAATGAGAGAGAGAGAGCAAAATTAAGTATAAAATGGATAATTTTGATTACATTAAATTAAAAAGTTTTTGTACAAATAAAACAAATATGGCCAAGATTAGAAGGCAAGCAAAAAATTGGGGAAAATTCATATAGACAATTTATCACATAAAGGTCTCCTATATGTATATATATATGTGTGTATATATATATATGCATATATACATATAAAACTTTGTCAAATCCATAAAAATACAAGTCATTCTCCAATTAATAAATGGTCAAAGGATATGAACAGACAGTTGTCCAATGAAGAAATAAAAAAAATAGGAATATAAAAATGTACTAAATCATTATTGATTAAAGAAGTGCAAATTAAAACAACCTTGAGATACCATTTTGTACCTACCAGATTTACTAAAATGATAGAAGGGGAAAATGAAAACTGTTGGAAAGTATGTGAAAAAACTGGGACACTAATTCATTTTTGGTGAAATTGAAAAATGATCCAACCATTTTGGAGAGCAATCCAGAATTATGTCCAAAGAGTTATAAAACTGTATATATCTTTTGACCCAACAATACCACTACTTGGTCTATTTCCAAAGATGATTAGGGAAAAAGGAAAATAAAAACCTATATGTTCTAAAATGTTTATCGCAGCTCTTTTTGTGGTGGCAAAGAACTGGAAATTGCAGGGATGCTCATCAATTGGGGAATAACTGAAGAAGTTATAGTATGTGATTGTATTGGAATACTACTGCACTTTAAGAAATGATGAGCTCAATGGTTTTAGAAAAAAAAACATGGAAAGACTTGCATGAAAAAATGAAGAACAAAATGAGTAGAAACAAGAAAACACTGTATACAGTAACAGCAACATTGTTTTAAGAACAACTTGAAGCGAAAGTTGTTTTGACTTTTATAAATACCCAAATTAGCTATAAAAGACATATAAAGAAAGACATTATCTGCATACAGAAAAAAAACTGATAAGTAGGGGGCAGAGCCAAGATGACAGAGTGAAAGCAATGACTTGCTTCAGCTCTCCCCCAAACCTCTCCAAATACCTGTAAAAAAATGGCTCTAAACAAATTCTAAAGCAGCAGAATCCAGAAAGAGACAGAGTGAAACAAATTTCCAGTTCCAGTGTGGGCGTGCAGGCTGCAGCAAACCTGGAGCAGGCCTCAGAGGACTGAATCATGTGCAGCTGTGGTGGTTTCCAGACTTCTCAACCCATGAACACCAAAGACAACTCAGAAGGTCAGTGGGAAAAGTCTGTGACTACAGTGAGAGTTAGAAGATAGGTCACAGCCGCAAGTCCCCAGCATGACCCAGAGGTGGTGGCTGTCTCCTGAGTTTCTGGCCCACAGACTGAGGGGGAATCAAGTGGCTGATCAGAAGGGGGATTGCTGGTATCTCTTTTCCAGTGCTGAGGCAGGAACCTCTTGCTTTGCCTGTGCTTGGATCTGGGTCACAGTTCTGAGGGTGGTTCTGGGGCCAGGAGGAGCACTGGTGTGGTGGACCTTGTTGTGGTTGTGGAGAGGAAACATCTCACTCCCTTATCATAGCACCTTGGAAGAACTGAAAATTTACAGGTCCCTAGAAGTATTTCTGAAAACAGCTGCACAAACCCCAAACCTTGGGACAGTACATTCTCCACATTGGAGGCAGTTTCTTACCTTAACAAAGACTTTAAAACTCAAGAAATTGGCCAGGATCATGAGTAAGCAGCACAAAAAGAGTCAGACTGTATTATCTCACTTTGGTGACAAAGAAGATCAAAACATACAACCAGAAGAAGACAACAAAGCCAAAGCTCCTACATCCAAAGCCTCCAAGAAAAATATGAATCAATCCCAGGCCTTGTAAGAGCTCAAAAGAGATTTTGAGAAGCAAGGAAGAGAAGTAGAGGAAAAGCTGGGAAGAAAAATGAGAGTGATGCAAGAAAATCATTAAAAACAAGTGAACAGCTTGCTAAAGGAGACCTCCCCCCCAAAAAACTGAAGAAAATAGCACCTTAAAACATAGCCTAACCCAAATGGCAAAAGAGGTCCAAAAAGTCAATGAGGAGAAGAATGCCCTAAAAAGTAAAATTGGCCAAATGGAAAAGGAAGCCCAAAAGATTACTGAAGAAAATACTTCCTTAAAAATTAGAATAGAGCAACTGGAAGCTAGTGACTTTATGAGAAATCAAGACACTGTGAAACAAATCCAAAAGAATGAAAAATTAGAAAACAATGTGAAATATCTTATTGGAAAAACAACTGACCTGGAAAATAGATCCAGGAGAGAGAATTTAAAAATTATTGGACTATCTGAAAGCCATGATCAAAAAAAGAGCCTAGACATCATCTTTCAAGAAATTATCAAGGAAAACTGCCCTGATATTTTAGAACCAGAGGGCAAAATAGAAATTGAAAGAATCCACCGATCTCCTCCTGAAAGAGATCCCCAAAGGAAAACTCCTAGGAATATTGTAGCCAAATTCCAGAGTTCCCAGGTCAAGGAGAAAATATTACAAGCAGCCAGAAAGAAACAATTCAAGTATTGTGGAAACACAATCAGGAGAACACAAGATTTAGCTGCTTCTACATTAAGGGACCACAGGGCATGGGATATAATATTCCAGACGGCAAAGGAAATAGGATTACAACCAAGAATCACCTACCTAGCAAAACTGAATATAATCCTACAGGGGAAAAATGGTCATTCAGTGAAATAGAGGACTTTCAAGCATTCTTGATGAAAAGACCAGAGCTGAATAGAAAATTTGACTTTCAAATACAAGACTCAAGTGGAACATGAAGAGGTAAACAGGAAAGAGAAATCATAAGAGACTTATTAAGGTTGAACTGTTTACATTCCTGCATGGAAAGATGATATTTGTAACTCATGAGACCTTCGTCAGTATTAGGGTAGTTGGAGGGAAAAAATTATATGTATATGTGTGTGTGTGTATATACATATATACATATTTATACACATATATAGATAGATAGATAGATTGAGGGCACAGGGTGTGTTGAAGATGAAGGGGTCATATCTAGAGAATAAAATTAAGGGGTGAGAGAGGATTATACTGGGAGAAGGAGAAAGGGAGAGGTAGAATGGAGTAAATTATCTCACAAAAAACAGAAAAGAAAAGACTCTTACGGTGGAGGGGAAATGGGGGGAAGGTGAGAGGGAATGAGTGAATCTTATTCTCATAGGATTTGACTTAAGGAGGGAACAACATACACACTCAATTGGGTATGGAAATCTGTCTTACCCTACAGGAAAATAGGGAGGGAAGAGGACAAGAGAGTAGGGGGATGATAGAGAGGAGGGCAGATTGGGAAAGGGGGTAATCAGAAGCAAATATTTCTGAGGAGAGACAGGGTCAAAAGAAAGAATAGAATAAATGGGTGGGGCAGGATAGGATTAAGGAAAATAAAGTTAGTTTTTCACAACATGTCTACTATGAAAGTGTTTTGCATAACTGCACATGCATAACCTATATTGAGTTGCTTGCCTTTCCAATGAGGGTGGGTGGGGAGGGAGGAAGGGAGAAAATTTGGAACCCAAAGTTCTAAAAAAAAAGTTAAAAAAAATGTTTTCACATGCAACTGGTAAATAAGAAATACAGGAAGTGGGATACAGAAATCTATCCTGCCCTACAGGAAAATAGAAGGGGAAAGGGATAAGAGAAGACTGGGAGAGATGGAAGTGAAGGCAGACTAGGGGAAGGGGTATTCAGAATGCATGCTATCTTGGGGTGGGGGGAGGGGTGAGATTGGGTGAAAATTTGGAACTCAAAAACTTGTGGAAGTAAATGTTGAAAACTAAAAATAAATAAATTTATTAAAAAACAAAAAAAACTTAAAAAAACTGATAAGTACAATTATGTGTAGAATAATTATATATATGTATATTTATATATGTGTGTATGTATATATTATATATACATGCATATATATGCCTGTCTAATGATAGTCATCTCTAGAGTAAGGGGCATAGGGAAGAAAAAAAAGACATTTACATGATAATTTTGTTGTATATTTTAAAAAATAACAAGTTGTGCTTAGTAGATTTGCAGTTTCATGTACAATCATCTTTTTTAATTGTACTATGTTATCAAAATGCTTGCTTTATTCCTTAAATTAATTTTTTAAAGAAACATAGCTAGAACTAGAAGAGAACTGTTGACTAGGAAAAAGAAACTTTTAACCAAATATTTCTGACAAAAAACTTTAATATCCAAGATATATATGAAATTAAAAAAAATATTAAAAAAATAGCTTAGCAAATAGAAAATCATTCTAAGTCTACATCATGCTGTCTAGGTGACATGTATTGGTTTGCTTAGTCATGTATTGCATGGCCTGGGGCACATGGCTTTCTGCATTTGCTCTTTATCTTCCTACAACAGACAAAATTTTGAAACTCTTATTTGTAGATCAGGTGCAATTCTATATTCTTAAGAGTTTGCTTACCCATTGTTCCCTATGCCAAAGAAATCCAAGATTTGGGTAAAAAATGATTAAATAAAATCAAGAGTCATTCCCTGATATGCAATGATCAAAGTATATGAGTCAACAGACCCCAAAGTAATAATTATAAACTATTGACAAAAATGTGAAATACTGCTTGAAATAAGTAATAATAGGTACAATGCTCATGGAAACAACTCTGAGGTTAGACCTCACACTCAGCAAATTGACAAAGATGGAAATAGTCAATGTTAGAGGGATTGAGGCAAAACAGGCAGAATAGTATACTTGTAGTGGCCCCATGAATTGATCCAACAAATCTAGAAAACATTTTGGAGTTTTTGTGAAAAAAAAATAGACCCTACCTTTGTCCTGGGTGTATGTTCCAAGGATGTCAAATACAGAAAGAAAGATGTGACAACAGAAGACTGAAAACAAAGTAGATTCCAGTCCAGTGACTGAGGCATGGTTAAACAAATTGTAGCAAAAGAACGTAATGGAATATTGCTACTTTGTAAGAAGTGATGAATATAAGAATTCAAAAGGAAGACAGATGTAAAGTCAAATTAGGAAAACTAGGAAAATATGAACACTGATTCCTAGCATTTTCAAAGGCTGTCCTCCATGCCAGGAACTATCTCTTTATCTCTACCTTCTGACTTTCTTAGTTTCCTTCAAGTCTCAACTACTTTCTAGCTTTAAGAATAATTCATGTAGAATAAGAAATCCTTCCCCAGGTAGCTTGTATGCTTAGATTTATCAAATCCTTTGATTTTTAAAAATCTTATTTATCTTGTTTATTATATTGATCTACTTTTCTATTTTTAAAAAGAATACCAGATCGTTTTGATGATGACTACTGCATGACATATTTTAAAGTTGGGAAGTGCTATTCTCCCTTAATTTCTACTTTTTTCACTGTTACTCTAGCTATTAATGACTTTTTGTTCCTCCAACTGAATTTTTTTTTACTAATTTATCTAGTTATATAGCTTAATTAATTTGTCTACAACCACCTTTTGTAAGAAGCCTTTCCTGCTCCACTTAATCCTAGAGCCTTTCCTCTGAGATTATTTTCAATTGCCCTGCATATATCTTATTCACACATAGCTGTTTTCTTGTTGTCTCCCCTGTAAGACAGTGAGCTCCTTAAGAGAAGGTAGTTGTCCCCCTCCCTGTAGCACTTAATACAATGAATGGCACATAATAGGTGCTTAATTAATGTTTGTTGGCTTTACTTGAACATTTTAACGTCTGCCTCTACCACTTCTTAGGCATAAATAAAATAAGATTATATACCACTATATGAAGTTTTCTTCATCTTATGCTTACATGTGATTCAAACTTCTAAGGAGATTACCCTCAACCTTGCCTCTTCTTGCCCTCTGCCATTTTGCCATTCTAGAATGGTGAGATTGGGTAAACAAGTTTATGCTCACCCCATTCAAATCCTTCATTCTTTTTTTGCCAAGTTAAACATCTCTAGTTTCAGCTTTCATAAATAGAAGCTTTAGGGTCCAAATAATTTCATTAAATCAAAATGAGTGAGTTCTCCAAGCCTTTGATTATTTTAGTAAATTACACAACTATCTAAGTGGTGGACCTTCTCCAGAGCCATTATATCTATGTTGAGATGAGGTTGACAATTATTCCATTCAATATTCCAGGTGCAGTTGTATGAGGATTTTGTATAAAGGACTGTTACCAGTGTGTTCAAAAGAGGAAAGGGTCATCTCAGGTGACTGTGAGTTATATCTCACTAGAGGTCTTCAAGCAAAGCCTGAATTAACACATGTGAGGTATGCTATAGAGGCAATATCTGTTCAGGTAGGAGTTAAACTAATTGGCCTCTGAGGTCCCTTCCAACTCTAATAGTTTGTGGTTCTCATAGTTAAAAACACACAGCTTGGGCATAATTTCTATTTTGAACATTTCCATGGAGTTGGCAACAAAGTCACTTTGCTTTGGTTTCATTGATGTCTGTTTTGGCTGGGTCCTTCAGAACATCTTTATGAAACACAAAATTGGGTTATTTTATATCCTCAAGCTGTGAGGTCAATGTCAGGTGGTGATGTTTTACTATCTGGTAAAGGAATGAAAAAATATAAATTGATGTTCATTTTATAGACTGCATATAAGACTGAATCATGGTCCTTTTGATTGTTCAGTTGAAAGCTGATTTCCCTTTAAAAAGCATCACAAAGTAAATGCCAGGAATGTGATCATTTGATAAAGTTTCCACTTGTCTTTGCATTTCTTATATATGTATAAGAATTGTAGATGAAGAATGGTTATAATAGGAACGAGTAGCCACATACAGGATGACTCCCTATATCACCTTTTATGATGCTACTACATTGTTAAAATTTCATAAACTCTGTGTTTCATACACATCAATATCCTTGCACCCACACACAGTAGAGTTGCTCCATAATTTAGTAAATATCTTAAATTTAAGTTGCAATAGCCCACAGTTTTCATCATCTGAGGAGCCAATCTTCTGATAATAACTCCCTAAACTTAGATTGGTCCTTGGACAAGAGATACATAGTCTGTTTCTGGCCCCATACTTTATCTTTCCTCCTTAGTGTGCTTAAGAGTTGGTAATGTAAAGGTCTGAGTACTAAAGATGAATCACACTACCCACTTCCTGCCATAGAAGTGATAACTTTACAATTCAAATTGATACATGCATTTTTGTTCATAGACAATATTGTAATTCATTTTACTAAACCATATATCGTTAAAAATTTTTAAATAATTTTTAAAAGAGTAAAGAGGGGCAGCTGAGTGGTGCAGTGGATAGAGCTCCAGCCTTGGAGTCAGGAGGACCTGAGTTAAAATTTGGCCTCAGACGCTTGACACTTACTAGCTGTGTGACTCTGGGCACTTAACCCCAACTGACTCACTGAAAAGTAAAAAAAAAAAAGTAAATATTGTTGGGTATTTCACAATTATAGTTATAGTGCCAAGCATAGTGCCTGGCACATAGTGTGTGCTAAATATGTTCTTATTGATGGATCAGTTGATAAGGAGGACCTGTGTGTTTCCACAGAGAGCATGATTGTAGTAACTGAAATGTTCTCAGAGACAGAGTCTCTGGCGACAAGTATCTTGTCCTCTGAGCATTCTGAGATGAGTTGTGTTTCCATGGAGAGCAAGCCTGTAGTAACTGGAATGTTCTCAGAGCATGTGTCTTTAACCACAAATATCTTGTCCTCTGAGTGTTAAACAGCTGTGCTGATAATTTTTTTCCTCCCCTTTCCCAGAGGTGAAAGGTACCCAGGTGTTGCACATTGTCCATGTTTTCTCAATGCATGGATCAGTTGAGCTGACTTTTTTTTCCTCCCTTACACACCCCCAGGCATGTACACTTAGGATCCTTGGGGATGGGTCAGGTGAGGGAAAGAGGTTAAAGGAGGGAAGGATTTGGCTGTCAGGGGATGGGTGGGGAAGGGTTGTAAAGTAGGAAAGAGGTGGGGGACGGGAGAGGAAGGGAAGGGAGTGAGGGACAGGTGGACCTCTAGCTGTCCAGGGTCTTCTCTCCCGACTCCTGGGAATAGAGAACTCCTCCTCCAGAGTCAGGAAGGACTAAACCCAGAGGAGGGTAGGAGGGGGCAGACAAGGGCTGATATGTTAGGAAAAATTCTATCTACAAAGAGATAGATTCCAACATAGAACTTTAAGTGATCCCCTATTGGCTCTAGTGTTGCAGTTGTTTGTCCTTCATTTTTGAAGGGGACCAGTGACATCATGGGGTGATATCTGACTCTCACATGAATTGGATTTAAGTGAGTCAGAGTTGCACAAAGTAGTCAGCCTCACCTTCTCTTCCAGAGTTATCAAAGTCCAGTGGCAAGACAAAAGTCAGGATGACTGGTGATGGCCTGAGATACAGTGGATGACCTTTGTGTCCTTGATTTCTGACCCAACTCTGCGTTCTCCAGCACCTGCTCTAGCCACTTTCATGGCCATTGGAATAAATTGTTCTTATCTACCTGTTCCACCAAAAAGTCTTCACATGCTTGAGCTAGACATCCCCTTAACTCACCATGGGTTTGAAGCCTGTCAGTTACTCTTAACCTGGTTTAGCCCTTTTGTTGAGATGGTTTTAACCAGTTGTGGCAGGAATTTAACAAAGGGCAACCTGAGGCATTTCTATGATGGAGATATCTTTTATTGGCAGGGGCATGTGGCCTAGTGACAAAGGAGTCTTATGGCCTGCCTCCACCCTGGGGAATGGTGTTGAAGTCCAGAAAGTCAGAAGCACAGCTGAGAGAGGAATGACGGTCTGACAGCCTACGGCAGTCCCCAAAAGGGAGACACTCAGAGGAGTTCACCAATGGGAAAAGGGAATCAGCATGCTGGAAAGATATTCTAGTATGAGAAGGCAATGAAACATCCAGTTCAAAATGTCAAACAGAAAATTGATGTAACACAGAAAAAATACTAGTTGTACTAGATAGCAGGCTTCAGAACCAAGAAGACTTGGGTTCAGGTCCTGCTTCTGACAAATTCTATTAAAGAGTGAGCCCCTTGAGGGCAGGAACTACCTTTTGCCTCTTTTTGTTTCCCTAGTACTTAGCATAGTGTCTCAAACATAGTAGGCACTGAATAGATTTTCTTGATGGACAAGGACTAGTTGTATGATCCTGGGCAAGTCGCATAACCTCTTAGCGCTTGGAGCAAATTTATGAGACAATATGTTACATGCACAGTGCCACCCTATTTTGGTAGAGAGGATTTCCTCATCTAGGGGTTCCTATACCAAGAAAATCACAAATCCAAAGCTTATTCCCATTCCTATCATTGGGAGATAGCAGCCCAGGGGTAGTTTTACTGGTTGATAGTGAGGCTCATAGGAAGACTTGGGAGGCATGGGGACAATAGCCCTTCCGGAAGGAAGTGTGATTTCCCCCATCCTCCAGATGTCAGTGCCCTGGGCCAAAGTACTCATAGTCCTATGCTAGATTTAGCTTAGAACATCCAAAAATCAGAATTTGCTAAACATATGCATTAGGAAAGGACTATAGCCTTTTGAACTAGAAAAGCAGATTATTTGGTTCTGAAGCTCAAAGAAGCAAAGTTGCTTGTCCAAGGTCACATAGGTGAGCACATGGCAAACCTTGTATTTTCACCTTGTGCCTATAATTCCTAAGCACATTGCCCTCAGTATTCACATTACAGAAATTATTTGCTTCTAGAATCTTTTATTTCCTTCAAAATTCTGCTTCTGTGCCATCTTCTAGATGAAGCACTTTTTATTACATCCAGCTACCGGTGCCCTCCCCACTATAATTTTATCTTGTCTTTTTTATTTATGTACTTACTAAGTTTTCTTTTTTTATGGTTTGTCATGGCCAAAAGAATTTCAATAGGTGGCCAGCCTACAAGTGATATGACATGGACAAAAAAAAAACAAAACCCGACATCAACACTGGTTATAATAATTGCATCCAGAAGTTAAACAGATGTAAATTCATTGCTATAACAAGGAGATCAAAAAAAAAAAATCTAGAAAACACTTTAGTCAACAAAAGTTTGACTTAATTGTCAGAGGGAGATAGCTTCCGAAGTCAGCATTGAGTTAGATTACAAACTCATTTGTAAAATCTTAAGGATGATGGAAAACTAGAATGAGCAGTATTATCTTATAAGGCAGAGAGAGGCAGAAGAGGGTAAAACCAGTTTGTAAAAACCTTGGCCAGATATCTGAATTGACAAGTTCATCAAAAGAGTATTCAAGAATGAAAATGTAAAGAGGACCACAAATACAAGAAAAATATGAAAGATTCGAAAAACAAATATAACAACTGTTTTCTCCTTCAGGGATTAGGAGCCCACCACACTTGGATCCTAATATCATTGTCCCTGAGGTGCTTACCGAAGAGTCAGAAATGACACTAACAAGGCCAAATATGGGAAAAACAGCTGGATTGGGTAAGGTATGAGTCTGATTCATGCTGGAGGCTATATAATCATGAGGGCACTGGGGTACAAATATAAGAAGTATCTAAAAAAGGAGAATATACCAAAGTTGTAGAAAATATTGAATCTTATTAATACCAAAATACGTTTGACAAAGAGAGCTACCAACCTATATGCCTAGTCTCCCATTTATACAAAAACCTTATGAGGATCATCTATATATGAATGTATCATCAATACTTTCAAAGTGACATTCAACAGTATACTACATCATTCCCACTTTTCAATTGACTGAAAGATACATTGAATATAATATTCCACCATACTTCCTATTTGTTGATTATGAAAAAAAGCATTTTATTCCATAGAACAAAACATTACCTTAAAAGCCATTTTACCACAAAGTATCTTCCATCCATATAACAAGATCATTCAGTATTGTTTGGAAGATGTAACAAAAGAAATAATCCTGTTCCATTTTGTCAGGCAAGCAAACAGGGAAATATATGCACACATACACACACACACACACACACACACACACAAACACACACACACCCATACCAAAACTATTGTGATGGAGGAGATCCAGTGAAGAATATAGGTCAGGGAGGGTTTCTTCAGATACTCCTGTTTGAGTGTGACAAATGTGGTTATTGAATCAAGCCTCTAGACATCACTGAGTCTCCTAGAAAGTATATTTAATCATCTAAATGAATTTGATCTGTCTATTCACACTGGAAAAACAAAATGGATAAAAAAATGTCTATTGTCCAGATTTTAACATGCTTGTGAAGGAACACCTTACAGAGGTTTTGCAACAGTATGTATACCTGGGATAGACATTACAGATAGACAATAGCTGGGAGGTGGAATCAAGATGGTGGAATAGCAGGAAGGAGTACAGCTGCACTCTCCATAACACATCCAAACTGATCTAAAAACACACACACACACACACACAGACACACTTGAACAAATCCAGATTGGAAAATTCAAGAACAAAGCACAAGACTTTTTTTCAGTCTAGGACAGTAAAGGGAGACAGAAAGAGAGGTCTACAGACACTTGGAATGGTTGCCTACTAAGGAATGTCCATGTGCAGCATTTAAACACAGACAGAGACTATGCAGAAGAGGTTCCAAAGACAGTAGTGGGGTCGAACCCTGTGGAAAGTGCACGAACAAATGCCAACTGCTAACTCAGTTGCTCATTGTCCAGTTCTGAGATGCAGGGTTTACTAAAGAGGTGACCTTCATTGAGGAATAACATTCTAGAAGTAGGAGTGATTTCCAACCCTACTATATGTACCAAGCAAGGAGCAAATTCAGGAAAAAGCAGCAGCATGAAAATTCCACTTATTAAAACAACATATATACACTACTTAAAGTGAGATAAACTTGTACAGCCAGTTTGATTACTCTTCCATGTCAAAGGGTCAAAGGTGAATTCTTTCCATAAAGGTGATGTCTTGATCAATGATTCCACCATTTATGGTTGATGCCAATTTATATACAGGGGACTGCTGATAGTCAGCTTCTCATTTAATCTTTCTTATCCATGTATGAATCAAGAATCTGGGTTAAGGTGAGAGGTAAGGAATATATCAGCATTCTGCTGATGTCCTGAGCAGCCCTGCCTGAGCAGTGATCTTGACAGCTTATCCCATCCTGATTGCCTACCCAGGTCACAACTAGAGCCTGAGGACTGTAGAGATTTGCAGAACTAGGGTGACAACACTTGATAAACCCTGAAGTTTTTCATTTCTGGAAAATCCACTGTTTGACAAGAAAATGTGCTTGCAGGGTTCACAATATCACGTGTTCTATTCATAGCTATTGGGAATGGCCTATTAGGAAAGATATATCGGTTATCCCAAATAGCTTCTGCAACATCTCTCCAGAAAGTAGTTTCACTTATGTTGCAGAAATGTCCTGAAAAGGGAACTAAGACCATGGCTTTCTGCTATATAGGAACTCACAATGTCCTGTAGCTAGTGTCCTGATGGGCCAAACTAATGTCTGTCCATGTAGCAAGTTGCATCCCAAACTATATCTACTTTTCATCTCCCATCAAGAAGTTAGAACCCAAGGAGAGTAAATACTCTTAGTGACATATAAAGACAAGGCTTGTTGTGACTACACATTTTGTGAATTTTTTTTAACCAACAGAAGAGAATGTATATATCTCAATGATTAACATCACCTTGGGAACTATACACTTATTTGTGTGAATACAAATAAATTTCTATGGCTTCCAGTGTCAAATAAAAACTCTGCTTTACATCTAAATCTCTTCTTGAGATTTTTGGTGACACAATTAAGTGGTACAATCATTTTGGAAAGCAATACAAATAAAGTGACTAAAATGTTCATACTCTTTGAACCAGAGACTCCATTACTGAGCTTATACCCCAAGAAAGCCATCAATAAGAAGACAGAGTTCATATATTTGATAGCCCAAAACAGAAATAATGAATATTTCCTCTAACTGGAGAATGATTAAACAAATTGTGGTACTTGAATGTAAGGAAATATATTGTGCTGTAAGAAATGATGTCCGATGAATTATGAGAAGAATAGAAAGATATAACTGAAATGATAGACTGAAGTAAGCAGAGCCAAGCAAACTATACAAAATGTAACTATAACAATATAAGTGGAGAGAATGACACCAAAAATTAGAAGGGGAATGCAACCAAATTTTAAAGATCAAGTAGGGTTTAAAGGAAGAGATATGAGAAGACACCCCACCCAACCCCCAACCCACCCTTCCACAAAGCAGGAGGTTCAGAGGTGTTACACATTGTGCACATTTTTGGACTTTTTCTATGAATGAATTAGTTTTGCTGATTTTTTTTCCTTTCTAAAAATACTGTTTGTCATGTGGAATGACTTTTGGGGTGTGGGAGGGGAAGGATATTATATGGTGATGTAAGAAACAGAAAATATCAATAAAAACTTATTTTTAAGTCTCTTCTTGTTCTAGGCCTTTCTTCTTTTAAAGTAGAATTATGTACTACTCTCCTACTCACACTCTTAAATCCAACCATATGAGCTTACTTGGTGTTCTTCACACATAATAATAATAGCTTATATGCTTGTATGCCTGCATATATGCATATGTACATATATACATATATATACATATTACTTACTATATTCCAGGCATTGTGTTAAGTGCTTCATAATTATTATCTCATTTTATTCTCACAACAACCCTGGGAGGTAGGTGCTATTATATTATCCCTATTTTGTAGTTGAGGACCTCAGGCAAACAGAGGTTAAGTGATTTGTACAAGGTCACACAGCTAGCAAGTGTCTGAGACTGGACTTGAACTCAGATCTTCCTGATTCCAGGCTCACTGCTTTATCCACTGTGCCACTTGGCCGCCCATCTCTTTGACTTTGCACGGGCTTTGCTGGATCCATGCCTGGAATCCGTGCCTCCCATCTCACTTCTGCTTCTTAGAACCTCTGGTTTCCTTCAAGAATTGACTCAAGTGCCACCTTCTCCATGAAGTCTTTCCTAGTCTTCCTAGCTGCTTAATGTCCTCCCTTCCAAGACTCCCTTGTACTCATTCTATACACATTTTGTACATATGTGTGTGTTCATGAACATAAGCATGTTGAGGGCAGGGACTATTAAATTTTTGTTTTGGATCCTCAGTACTTAGCACAGTGTCTGGTACATACTAAATGCTTTTTTCTTCATTCATAGTCCATCTCAATCACTACCTTTCATGAACATTCTGTGTCAAGACTCCTCTTTGGGCCTCAGTTTCTTTGTCTGTGAAATTATGGAGTTGTTCCAAATCAGTGGTTCTCCAGGTATATGTCATCAGTTTCACTAGGTGTGCCATGAAAATTTGGTTGTTGTGTTATTGGAAATTAAAAAAAAATCATAAATAATTTTGTTCAATATGCATTTTATTATCTAGCACATTGTGTAGTGAGTATTTCCAAAAGGAACAAAATTTGCTCCTTACGCAGATTCACTGAATGCCAAACATATCAGACCTCACAAAGAACTCAACAAAAACAGCTGCTCACGCTGAAGGGAAACTGTGCACGTCCAAGTCTCCTGAGTCTCCCGTAGTGTTGCTAATTTCAGTATTTGGTGTGCTGTGATTCTTTACAGGAAAAAACACTGAGCCATGAGGAAAAAAAATTTAAGAACCACTGGGCTAAATGATGTCTAACGTTCCTTCCTAATCTAAGTCCTGGAACACTATAATCCCTGACACATGGTCACCCACCTTGTGTTTGAACACTTCTAGGGACAAGCCTGATATGTAGGAAATCTTCCATGAGATTCTCCTTTTCAGATTCTTAAAGACAGCTTTCTATTCTTTGAAATCCTAGCCTCAAGCACAGTACTTAGTACACATTTAATAAATATTTTTTTGAAATTTAGTTTCTTGTTTTTCCATGACTGCATGTGTATAATCTATATCAAATTGCTTGGGAGGGGGAGAAAATTTGGAATTCAAAATAAAAAAGAATGTTAAAATTTCTTTTAAGTGTGATAGAAAAAAAAGAAATAAAAATTAAATGTTAAAAATGTAGTTTCAAAGACATTTAAAAAATACATTAAGTGATGGCTAATATTTAATGATTTTGTAGAAGGGATTCATGAGAAGGTATGAATTGGACTAGATGACCTCTGAATCAATCAATTAATCAGTTAATAAAAAATTATTAAGTGGTTATCATGTATGTGTCAAGAACTGTGCTAAGCACTGGAGATATAAAGAAAGACAAGAACATGATCCCTGCCCTCAAGTGCCTCGCATTCAAATGGGGAAGACAAAGGGTTAACAACTGTATACATATAAGCTATGTACAGTGTGCATGGTAGTTAAAGCTCTGAGAGAAGACATTAGTATGGGGAGAATGGAAGGGCAACCAGGAAAGGCTTCTTGCAGATGGTGGGATTTGAGAGGAGGGATCTTGGAGGAGGATAGGGAATCTGTAAGGAACAGAGCCAAGATATGCAATGCCATGTATCATGAATAGTAAGAAGGTCAGGGTCACTGGATCATAGAGTGTTCAGAGAGGAACAAAGCAGAAAGACAGGAAAGGACTATATTTTGAAGAGATTTAAAAACTGAAGGAGTTTATATTAGATCTTGGAGGTAATAGAGTACCACTAGAGTTTACTGAATAGGCCCTGACATAGTTAGACTTTCACTTTAGGAAAATTATTGAAGAAAAGTATTGATCTATTGAGCCCAAACAGAAGCTATACCTACAAAGAACTTCTTGAGGAGTTCATGAAGGGAAGAGACTTGGAGGGCTGGGATTTGAGAGGTGCCCATTGGCCACACATGTATCACTCCCATTGTACTTAAAGTTTGAAGCCATTCTCCCCAGGGACATTGTATATTCAATGGAAGGATATGTCCTCAGGCAGGGGTGGGTCACGTGCTATGTAACTAATGTCCTTTCCAAATCTTCTCAGTAAATAGTCTTTTTTAGAATTTTTAGAATTTTTAGAATTTTAATTCTCTTTGATTAATATTGGGAGGGAGCACACTATGGGGGAGCTTGTGAGTCAGAGTATTTAGAAGCCATAATCCCATAGGGTTATAATCCCACAATCCCACAGAGCATTGAGAGGAGCTGTAGTCTTTGTTCTATCAGAATCTCACCTGCCAATGCAATAGGAGTCATGCTACTGGCCCCAGTGGAGGTACCACATCAGGAGTATACGTTTACTGATTCATCTTTGTAGTCTGAACTATACTGGTAAATGCATTATTCTCCCCATTTCATTTATTATCTTCCACTAGATTACATGACCACTAGAGGGCAGGCACTGTCTTTTGCCACTTTTTGTATCCTCAGCTCTTGTAGACTGGCACATAATAGGTGATTACTAGATATTTATTGATTGATTGTTGATAGAAAAGGCAACTGAAGCTATGAAGTCAGATGAGTTTCCCAATGTCACTCAGTGATGCAGTAGGTGCTAAAAACCATGGGCCCTGCTTCCTAGCGCTTTGCTCTTTTGACTTTTCCATGGCATAAAATATAAATTTAACCTAGGCCTAAATGCTGTGATATCATGGTTATCCAAACATTTTTAATTAGAAAAAAGCATTTATTAAATATCTTCTATGCACAGGGTGTTGTGTGAAGCACTGGGGATATAAATAAAGTTGCTGATGTTCATAGAGTGTTTTAAAGTTTGCAAAATACATTTTATTTATTTATTTTATTTTTAATTTACGGAATAAAACAAACATTTCCATAACAAAGTAAATAAAAAAGATGATTACACATGAAACTGCAAATTTATTATGTACAACTTGCCATTCTTTTAAAATAAAGTAATCATGTAAGTTTCTTTTTTCCCTTTTTTCCATTTTCCCTTCCCCACATCCTAGAGAGGGCTACCATTAAACAAAAATAGGCATATATGTGTGTATGTATGTATGTGTGTATGTATATATGTGTAGATATATGCATATATACATACATATATATTCAAAACTATTCTTCTTATTTTAAAATTTATCTTTGAATTTCAACATTCACTTCCACAAGATTTTGAGTTCCAAATTTTCTCTACCTATCCCTCCCCTCCTTCCACCCTATGATGTTGTGCATTCTGATTACCCCTTCCCCCAATCTGTCCTCCCTTCTATCACCTCCCCCTTCTGTTATCCCCTTCCCCTTCTATTTTCCTGTAGGGTAAGATAGATTGCTATACCCCACTGCCTGTGTTTCTTATTTCCCAGTTGCATGTAAAAACAATTTTTAACATTCATTTTTAAAACTTTGAGTTCCAAATTCTCTCCCTCCCTCCCTCCTCTTCCACCACCATTGAGAAGAGGTTGATGGAGAGGAATGAGAAATTTGAAAGGGAGAGATTCCAACCTGTTGGGAGGATCAGGGAAAGTTTCATGGAGTAGATGGTATGTAAATGAAGTTTTAAATGAAAAGAAAGATTTCAATAGGTAGAGATATAGTTGAAGTTCATTCCTGGGTTGGGGGTGGCCCAGGTAAATGTACAGAAGTAGGAGAAGGCAATGTTAACTTGAAGTAATAGCCAATAGACTAGTTTGGGCTTGAACATAGAGTATGGGAGGTGAATAGAGATTCTTGGAACTGACAAAACTTGGTAACTGATCGGATTTTATTTTAAAATCCTTCACTTTTAAACAAGAACCAGAAACAAATAAATTTTAAAAATGGCACAGTTCCAGGGAAAACTTTGTTTGCTCAGCTGAAATTTCATAGTTATCTACTGGATATTGATGGGAAAACATTATTAGGTCATTGGGTTCATCTCCTTACTAGAGCAGTGTAAATTCCCAAGGCAGAAAAGGTATCATCTTGCCATGATGCTATGTCCTGCGTGGGCCAGAAAACCAATTACTGACCTTTGACTGCTTTGTTTAGGTGTTTCCACTTCTATCTTGAAAATTATCAACCAAATTGTATCAAATTGTGTTGAACACTATCCAGACAAGTAATAAGAAACTCAGAAGTGGCCAGTACATCTGCTGCAGAAAGATGGCCTTGATTGCTTAATTTGAGGAGGGGAAGTATCCCACTCCCTGCCCCTGTGCCTTGGCTGAAGCTTTAAGCCATAAACACAATGGTGTCAACATATGTTAAGGCTTCCATCTCCACAGAGTTTAAGAAAACATGTTTTTAAAATGGGACAGGAGAGCTACTGGGCCATTTGGCTCATGTGGGACCTAGTGGACAAAACATATGACTGTAAATCTGGAGACCTGGGATCTAGTTGTAGTTTTGTCACTGACCATATCATCTTAACACAAATTTTTCCTTCTCTGGAGCTCGATTTCTATATCTGCAAAATGGTTCTGTGTGTGTGTGTGTGTGTGTGTGTGTGTGTGTGTGTTTGTGTGTGTAGATGGAGGTGCAGGAAACAAGAGCAGGAGTCAGACTAGATCAAGGAATCAATGAACAGACATTTATTTTTTAAACACCAACTAGGTGCTATGTTACATGCTGGGGAAAGATAAAAAGTCTTACTAAAACATTGATCCCCTTGCCCTCATGGAGTTTAGAGTCTGGTTGGGGGACAAGATACAAAAAAAAGGGAACTGACAACTAGATCTGTATCCCAAAGAGACTAAAGAAAAGGGAAAAGGATCTATTTGTACAGAAATACTTATAGGAGCTCTTTTTGCGGTGGCAAAGAATTGGCAATTGACGGGATGCCAATCAATTGGGGAATGGCTAAACAAGTTATGGTATATGATTTTGATGGAATATTAATTGTGCTATAAAGATGGTGAACAGGATGGTTTGGGGAAAACCTGGGAAAACATATCAACTAATGCAGAACTTGGAGAACACCGTACACAGTAACAGCAATATTGTAAGGATGATCAACTGTGAAAGAATTAGCTACTTTGATTAAGACAATGATCTAAGACAATTCCAAAAGACTCATGATGAAATATGCTAAAGAAAGAGAACTGATGAACTGAGTACAGATTGACACATCCTTTTAAAACTTTATTTTCCTTGTTTTTTTTTTTTTGGTGTGTTTTCTTTTGCATCCCAGGTAATTGATATGATATCAATTATGATATCATATGATTTGATATCAAATGAGCAGCACAAGACTGCCCACATCAGAGAAAGTGCTGTCCCCTATGAGCAAAGCAGAATTGAAGTAACTCAAAGGAAACACAAGAGGCATACATTTAGAGAATCCAACCAAAATGTTCACATGGACTGTTTGTGCCCAACCTGTGGTAGAGCATTCTGAGCTCGTATTGGTCTGATCAGCCACAGACAGACACACTGTAACTTGACTCTAGCATTGTGATGTCATGTTGGTCCTCTTCGAGAAAGAAGGACAGCAACCAACCAATTGACATCATATTGCTTGCATTCTCAAGGGATATGGGAGGGACAGAAGGAAAGGAGAAAATTTGGAACTCAAAATTAATGAATGTTAAATTTTTTAAAAAATGTAATTGGGAAATATTTAGCAAACAAATAAAATATATTAGAACTAATTCTAAATATAATATTACATACAGAGGTATGCTGGTAAATATTTAACAGCTGTTGTCAAGTTGTTTTTTAGTTGTGTCTAACGCTTTTTTTACTCTATTTGGGGTTTTCTTGGCAAAGATCCTGAAGTAGTTTGCCACTTTCTCCTCTACCTCATTTTAGAGATGAAGAAACTGAGGCAAACAGGGTTAAGTGACTTGCCCAGGATCACATAGCTATTTTAAGTCTGAGGCTAGATTTGAATGCAGGAAGAACAGTCTTCCTGATTACAGGATCTGCACTTTATCTACTGCACCACTTGGCTGCCCTGTTTAACAACTGACTCTCTGAAAAAATGCATGTGTTAAACATTTTAAAGTTTAATTTGCATTATTAGCATTTTCTCCATCATTTTAAGTCTAGATAATGAATAAAACAATAAATTGAGCCCTGATCTGTAGAGTTTGCCGTTTACTGATTTCTGAGATGTAAATGCTCACATTGAAAATTTAACGATTAGCCTTCAGTGCCTGTAGGAGCTGACTCCAGCACATCCCTGAGTGTAAGTAGCTATAACACACAATAAGTATATTAGACAAGTTAGACACAGTATGTGAGTTCTGAAGGAGAAGGTCATTCTTGGAGGTGGTAAAATTTGGGTTGGGTTTTAAATGGGAAATGAGGGAATAAAAATGGGGAGGGAGAACATTCATGCCATAGCAATGTAAGCAAAGGCATTCAGAGAGGAAAGCACAGATTGTGTTCAGAGAGCATAGCTGTTTGGCTGGGACATATGTTATCTCTATGTTTCTTTCCAGTTCCAACTTTCTGTGATTGCATGATTTTAAAACACAATGGAGCAGGAGAATTGTGTTGATCGTCATGGTTCGTTTTGTGTCCCTTTACAGTGTTTTCTGCATTCCCTTATGGACTCCTGTGAGTTTTCTGTGTTTTCATTATCTTCCTGGTGAAACACTGTGCTGTAACAGATAAATGCATTTATATCCTTGAATACTTATACAGTAACTGGGGACTATTTTACCCACATTAGTGTCAGTCAGTTGACAAGAATTTATTTATTAAGCAGTTACTATGTGCCAAGCACTATGCTAAGCAGTAGGGATAAAAATAAAGGAGAAAAAATGGTTCTTGCTTTCAAGGAGCTGCAGTCTAAGAAAGGAGGCAACATTCCAGTAACTAGGTGTCTACAAGATACCTAGACAAGATAATGGAAGATGAACTCAGAGGGAAGGCACTTACGGGTGGATGGCAAAGGCCTCCTACAAAAGGTGGCATTTGAATTGTCTCAAGGAAGGAAACCAGGGGCAGAAGTGAGGAGGAAGAATATTCTAGATGTGGAGGACAGTAAATAAAAGAGGTAGCCAGGAGATATGGCCTCATGTTTGAGGAATAGTAAGACAGTATAGCTAGATTATGGAGTGAATGGAGTGTGTAAGATTGGAAAGTTAGGAATGGGGCAGGTAACGGACAGTATTAAAAGGCAAACAGGATTTTATATTTGATCCTAAAGGCAGTAAGAAGCCACTGGATTTGATTGATTGGTGTGTGTGTGTGTGTGTGTGTGTGTGTGTGTGTGTGTTTATGAGATAGAGAGAGTATGAAGTAATGATGGCTCATACCGGAGTGGTGGCAGTGTGAGGAGAGAGAAGAGAAAATATATGTGATCTATTATAAAGGTAGGAATAGCAAGATGGTGAGTAGTAGTGAGTTACTGAGGAAGATACATAGACTGAAAGCCTGGCTGATTGGGAGGATGGTGATGTCTTTAATATGAATAAGAGAGCTGAGAAGAAAAGAGGGTTTGGAGGAGGAAATAATTTGAATACATTGAGTTTGAGATAGCTATGGGACAAGGCAGTTGGTAATATGGGATTGGAAATCAGGAGAGACACTCGACCTGAATACATAGATATGAGTAGGCCTAAATATGAGCAGTATTTGGAGATTTTCTAGAGCAAACATTTGGCATGGACCAAGGAGAGAGTGGTGTTTTAATATTTTTTGAGGGTTCCAGACATTTAACCTAGCTCAATGTAGTCTAAAAGATAGACGGGGGGAGGCAGAGAGGAGGACAGAACTACATATTACACGCATTTACTTATCTGAATATATGTTATGTTTTCCCACTCTCTAACCCCAGTAGGGCAGAGGATATAAACTCTTGCTGTTTTGTCTTTTTAACCCCATAGCCTTGTGTAAGGTCTCACCTAGAACTTAACATATTGTTAGCACTTAAAGAATATTTTAATTGAATTGTGATAAAGGACAGGTATAACAAAACCTCCTAGACCATCTGCCTCTAAAACATGAGGGGAAGGGAAAAAGGGGGAGAGAGGGAAAGAGAGAGAGACAGAGACAGAGACAGAGACAGAGACAGATGACAGACAGACAGAGAGACAGAGAGAGATAGAGACAGAGACAGAGACACCGAAACAGAAACAGAGACACAGACAGACAGACACACACACACAGAGACACAGAGGCAGACAGAGAAACAGAGAGACACACACATACACACACAGACAGAGAGACACAGAGATAGAGAAAAGAGAGAATATATTAGTTTATTAAGCACTTACTGTGTGCCTAGCACTGGGCTAAGCACTGGGAATATAACAACAATGAAACTCTCCCTAACTTCAAGGAATTTATAGTCTAATGGGGCAGACAGCTCATTAAAAGGATCTGGAAAGCAGCCACAAATGGGGCTTGAATTTATCATGGGTAATTTCAGACATGCACCAATTAAAGGAGAAGGCCACAGGGACAGAGCCATCTCCAGGGAGAGAAGGTTGACATTGAGTAAGAGGAAACATCAGGACTGGAGCCTAGAGGAGTCTTCCCTATCCCTGCTAGATTAAGATTAATCAGAATAAAACTGTGGTTTCATTTTGTCATTCCTCTACTCAAGAAGCTATGATGCCTCCCTCGTGCCTATGATATTAAGTCTCAATTTCCTTGGTTGGCATTTAAGGTCCTTCATTATGTATAAATAGCCTTCTTACTACTCATTCATTGGTAAGCACTCATGCCCTTGTTTTCTTGATTTCAGGTAATCCCATTTTGCTTATAGATTTATAGGATTGCAGATTTAGAGCTGAAGGAGCCTTAGAGATCAGCTCATTCAGATCTGTAATTTTACAGATGAGGGAACTGAGGCTCAGAGATGTTGGATGGCTTTCTCATGGTTAGGCAAATAGTAAGAAGCAGAACTGGGATTTGAATCCAAAACCTCCAACTTGAAAACCAATGTTCTTTCCTATATAGATGCATTGTTGATGATAGGGTTGAAGCTAAGATGAAAAAATATGGGGCTGATGTGCTGTACAATGAACCCTGGCAAGGGATCCAGATGGGGAAACATTGAATAAGCAACAAGAATTTTATCTAAAAGGAGCTCCAGATTGCTCTCATACAGTGACTCAGCTGTGCAAAACAGAGTTTACTTTTGGAATATAACCATTATAATGTACATTTATAATGTAATAACCATTATAATGTACATTTTTCTTTAGGTGCCCAAAACATTTTCTCCTTTTATTCTCACAATATTCTTGTGGGATAGCTAGCATAGATATTATTAACCCCATTTGGCAGCAGAGAAAAAGTGAAATGACTTGCTTAGTGTAGACAGGTAAGAAATGGTGGAGAAAGGCTGGAAACCCATATCTTCTATGAGTCCTATACTCTAGTTGACTCTTTTGTCATGTTGTTTCTAGTAGTAATCTCTTCTCCCTATCATGTGCAATGAAAAGAGGGTTGGACTTGGCTTCAGACATTTTAGGCAGTAGGAAATGGAAGTCTGAATTATTAAGCCTTTTTTCATTATTGTTATTATTCCCACTCCTCTTTGCCCTTCACTATAGGCCAGTGACAGAGACAGAGTAAGAACAGGAAGGTGTGGCCAGGCTTTACCACTTTTGGGCTGTATCAGTTAAAGAATAGAGTGTAGAATGAGGGAAGTGGTAGTCTCTCTGAACTCTGTTCCAGTCAGACCCACATCTCTAGCACTTATGCTGAAATCTGGTTATTTTACTCATCAAGAGTAAATGGATCCAGAGTAATTACAATGATAAAGACACTAGAAACTATGCCATACAAGTAGCAGTTGAAGGAATTCAGAATATTTAGCCTGGATAAGAGAACACTTAGGAGAGAAATGATAAGTGTTTTCAAATATTTAGCAGAACTATAATGTAGAACAAAGATTGGACTTTTTCACTATGGTTCCAGGAGTCATAACTGGGAATAATGTGCAGAAGTTACAGTCATACATGGAAGAGGTAGATTTTGGAGTTAGTCATTTCTTATGTCTAGAGATCTGTGAGCAGAGGTGGATGATCTCTGGTTGGAGATATTGTAGAGAAGATATCTGATTAAAAATTGGTTCAACTGGATGACCTCTGGGGGTCCTTATTATTACTGAGATGATGTGTTTTCGTAATGGGATGGACAAGGAGGCATTACTCTTGGTCCAGAGTCTTCATAATAGAACACAAATGAACCTGAAGTAGGGCCACATGATAGCTGACATCAGCTTTTTCTGGTGTGTCCTGTTTTCAGTTAATCTGCTCCCTTAAAATCTGTCTTCAGAAAATGAATATATCTGAGAGTCAGTTTAGTAAGTTTTCAAAGCACTATGGAGATTTAAGTCCTAGTTTTAATTCTGCCACTAATTAATTGTATGACTTGGACAAACCATTGGCACTCTAGTACACTATGGCTCTCGTATACTATGATCACTCTAGTACAGGGGTGGGGAAGCTGCATATGGCTTTTAGACTGAGTCCAAATTTTACAGAACAAAGTTTTGTATTAAGGGGAGTTATTCTATGAAATTTGGATTCAGTTAAAGAGCTGTATTTGAGGACCTAGATGGCCACAGGTGGCCTTGAGGCACAGGTTCCCACCCCTGCCCTAGTATATACTTATGACCTGTGTGATTGTGGACAACTTGTTTAACATCACTAAGGCTTATCTGTAACATGAGGGAGTTGAACTAGATGATTTACAAAGTCCCTTTCAACTCTGATCCTGTCATTAGTAAAGAACTTTATAATCAGTCAGTTGGTAAACATTTATTAAGCACCTAGAGAGTGCCAAGCACTGTGCTAAGTCCTGGGAATAAAAAAAAATCCTATTCTTGAAAAGCTCACAATCTAAAGATGAAATGCAAACCACTATGTACAAATAAGATGTTTACAGGATAAATTGGGGATTATTGATAGAGGAAAGCACTAGAATTAGAGTTTCTTGTAGAAAGTGGGATTTCAGCTAGAACTTGAATGAAACTAAAATTGTGAAAAGGTTAAGTATTAAATAATTTTAAATGGCAATTCACCTAATCCATTTAACCTGTTCATTTATGGATAGCTATTTGACAAAAAGATTTAGGAATTCTCATAAAAACAATGAAAATTTAAGTTGAAACTTGAATGAGACTGTTAAGTGGCCCTGGGATCAATTAAAAATGAAAATAAAGTAGCACTGATATATTATCTAAGTCAATGGATAAAAAAAATGATTCCATTGATAGCAGAGTAATTTCTACGGAGCTTTGTCAGGTTGATTGTAATATCACCTTTGGTTCTTCCTTTCCCTTTGCCTGCCACATGCAGGTAATTAGTCACCTAAGCGTGCCCCTTCTTACTTTGCAATATCTTTTGCATTCATCCTTTGCTTTCCATTTCCAGATGCCATCCTAGTTCAGGCTTTATTCTTGAATTATTGTGATAGCCTCCTAATTATTTTTCCTGTCTCTGACTTCTGCTTCTCCATTCCCATCCTTCACAGCACTTCCAGATAAACTATTCTGAAACATTGCTTTCCTAATTTCACTCTCCTTCTTGACAAATCTTTAATAGTTCTGTCTTTTCCTACAGAATAAAGACTAAACTCATTGGCCTGAAATTTAAGGCCAACAATCTGATAGCAACATTCTTCAACAACCATATCTTCTCCCTCTGCTCTCCTTCTCAAATCTTCCACTCCATTCAAAGAGTTCTATTCATTTCCCTACTCCCACTTTCTTGTTTTCTGTACCCATCTTTCAATAATTGTCTCTGCCTATATGTCCTCCCTTTCCTCTCATCCTATCCAATGACTTCTTATGCTTTAACAATAAGCTCAAATTCATTCTTTTCCATGAAAATTTCCTAGTCAATGTTCCTCAGTAGTGACAACTTAGCATGTAGTTTCATCATTGATTGGAAGTTAATCATGAAGTATTAATTATATCTAATTGAATTGTTCTTATTTCCTGTATGATTAAGCATTTCATACACACACATGTATAATTATTTCTCTGCATTTTATGGTAAGATTTTTGAAATCTGGATCCATAACTTGAGGGACATCAAGGTGTAGTAGAAAAACTACTGATATGGAGATAAGATAACTGATTTCAACCCTCATGGTAATCCTATTCATAAAATAAGATATTTGTAATACATTTTGCTAACCTTAAAACACTACATAAATTCTAGATATTACATATGTAACCATAAGGAGGTCACTTTACTTCTTTAGTCCTCAGGTTCCTCATCTTTAAAGTGAAGGGGCTGGTGTAAATTATATATGAGATCTCTATCAGGTCTAAAGCAGTGATCTTACAAAATGACATTTAATATGCATTCACAGGAAGACCTATGACTGTATCTTCTGTCTCTCCTAGGCAAGGAAACAAGTGATTGCTTTGATAAGACTGAGGAAGTAATTCAGTTCACTTATTAGGATTTAAATCCAAGTAGCTTCTGGAAGGGTATGATCTTGAGGAAGTTAGCTGAATTTCTATATTTCAGGTTATAGCTCTAAAAACAATTCAAAAAAGTAAAAATCAATTAATCAAATGTTCATTTGATATTTGCAAGCAGACCAATCCTGCTAATGTTTAACAATTTTTCCTACTCACTAAATTGACCTGATTTCTGTGAAACAAATAGGCCAGTAATTGGAAAATATTTTCTTAGTTTTCCTAATTTTGGGAAAAGCCAACAACATAATGTCTTCCTATGTGACTGGGTCAGAAAGTGGTATTCCATAAGGCCAAGATGGTAGAAAGTGTCAGGCAATCATCCTTCTACAGATCCAATAAATTAATTTACATTTTTATGGTTTTTTAAGGTTTGTAAAACTCTTTGTAAAATAAACAAGGAAAAAAACTTTGTGGTGGGTAAGATTAGCATAATCTCTATATTGTAGATGAAGAAACAGAGTCTTAATGTATTATAATGGAAAGAGCATTGACTTTGGAGTTAGAGAATGACTTGTGTGACCTTGGGTAAGTCACTTAAGCCCTTACAATCTCTTCATCTGTAACATGAGCACAATGGACCAAGTGGTCTCTAAAGCTTTTTTCCCTCTTATTATCCCATGACTTCTAACTTCCTCAAGAATACATAGGAAGCAGGTGTCAGAACCAGGATTAGAACCCAGATCACTCTACTCCAAGTCCAAAATGTTTACTAAATAATTTAGGGTGGGGTGGGAGGGAAGGAAAAATGGAGAGTAGTATGCACACTGACCAAACCCAATAAGCCAGTGAAAGGAACCTGCTGATCTTTAGTCATACAAACTGCAAGCCAATGAACCCAGCTATTGGTCACTAAAATCTTAATGCTAAAATCTTAAGTTTGAATGTTAAGAGGTTCTAGGTCCTCTCTAGGCAAAATGATGATGGATCTGAATGAATAAATTGAAATAGACTCAAGTTATAAGATCTTATGAGAATCATGGTATAGCAGAAGGGACACTATAGATATATCATAACTCTTAGACTCAGTGATATGATGCTAGGCCAACACCCCAAGGAGGTCAAAGAAAGAGCAAAAGGACCCAAATGTAAGTTTTTAATAGCATCTCTTTTTGTAGTAGCAAAGAACTACTCATCTATTAGAGAATGGCTGAACAAATTATGGTATATGAATGAAATAGAATCTTATTGTTGATAAGAAATAATGAAATTGATGGTTTTAGAGAAATCTGGGAAGACTTGTATAAACCAAAAGTTAGTAAAGGTATAGGAACCAAGAGAACATTCTAAAGGAAAAAACATAATAGACCTGAGAACACTAATCAATGAAATTACCAACTATAACTCTAGAGAATTGATATTGAAACCTACTACGCTCTTTTTTATGACACCAAACAGAGAATTTTATATTTGATTCTGGAGGTGACGGAGAACCAGTGGAGTTATTTGAATAGTGGGGTGGGTTGGGTTAGGGAAGATGTGGTCACACCTGTGCTTTAGGAAGATCACTTGAACTTGAGTTGAGTATGGACTGAAATACCGAAAGTCTCATGGTGGGGAGGCCTAGCAGCCCATTGCAAAAGTTCCAGCAGGAAGTGATGAGAATCTGTATCAAGTTGGCAGCAGTGTCAGAGGAGAAAATTCTAAATATGTGAGAGATGTTACAAAGGTAAAATCTTCAGGCCTTGAGAACAGATTAAATATGGAGGGTAAGAGAGAGTGGAGAGTCAAGGATGGCACAAAGATGGTTAGCCTGGTTGACTGGGAGAAACGATGAGGTCCTGAAGAGTAATAAAGATATTAAGAAGAATCCTACTACCCACCTTTAATAAGAGAGATGATGGATTCAAGTTACAGAATAAGTCATATATTTTTTGACACAGCCAATGTGGATATTTGTTTTTCTTGACTCCATATATGATCTTGGTTTTCTTTTGCAAATTTTGGAGAAGGAAGAGAAGGGGAGATGGGAAGGCAAGAGGAGATAGGGATAAGGTGGCAAAAAAAGACAAAAAGAAAGAAAACAAAAGAAGAACATGGAGATATCTGTTTTAAAAATACAGAGTAGAAACCAGGAAGGAAGCATCAATAAACAAGGCAGCTTTAAATTATACAAGTTGAACTTAAAAGAAAGGCACATTTTACACAATAAGAGGCATGTAATGTCATGTATAATATTTTTTCTGTCTTACTATGCAGATAAAATTGCCCATTTTATTTAGTGTTAAGTTCAGGATTAAATATATAGATAGATATGTTCCTGAACTTAACACTATATACTATATATATGTATATAGAGATATATAAACTGTATATATATATATAAACTATATATATATGTATAAACTATATATATATATATATATATATATATATATATGAAAAGGAGAGAGAGAGAAAAAAAAAACTTTGCATTGGAAGTAGTGGACCAATATTCAAATCTTAGTTCTGCTACTTACTAGTTCAACTAGTTAAACTTGTTGAACATTTCACTTAACCTTTGACTATACAAATATGTCTGCATCAAAAAACTTTCAGTCAAAAGAGACTCCAAATATTACCCAGTCTAATTTTTCCTCAGTGCATAATTGCCCTCTAGAGCATCACATAGAGGTGGGTAATAATCTAGTTTCTGCATAAATAACTCTAGTGACAATTAACTCATTATGTTCTGAAGCAGCCCTCATTTCATTTTGGGGACAGTAATCAATGAAGAAGTTGTTTTTATGCTGAAATAAAATCTCCATCCCTTTAACATCCATTCATTTTTCCTATTTCTGCTATCTGGAGTCAAGCAGAATAAGCTTAATCCTTCTAATGCAGGGGTTCCTGATAGTGTGTGTGTGTGTGTGTGTGTGTGTGTGTGTGTGTGTGTGTGTGTGT
>NW_020950062.1:3053168-3163877 GCF_900497805.2 Vombatus ursinus | reverse complement strand
TGTGTGTGTGTGTGTGTGTGTGTGTGTGTGTGTGTGTGTGTGTGTGTATGATGGTTCTCTTTGGCAGTCTTGTGAAGCCTATGGAGCTCTTTTTTTAGAATGTCTTTAAATGCATAAAATAAAACGTACAGGCTTACAAAGGATACTAATTATTTTGAAAGTTACAAAATATATTTTAAAAAAGTTCATAGGCCTCAGGTTAAGAACTCCTCTGGCCTTGGAGTCAGGAGGACCTGAATTCAAATCTGACCTCAGACACTTGACACTTACTAGCTGTGTGACCCTGGGCAAGTCACTTAACCTTGATTGCCTCACTAAAAAGTAAAAACAAACCAAAACCAAAAAAAAACCCCTCATATCTAATGCTTCTATATCAATGTAGAAAGAGATCTCCAGGAAGTTCTCCAAGCATCTCTTCCTGGCCCTATTATGCTTAACATTTTTATCAGTGATTTGGAAAATGGCATAGATGGTATGATTATCAAGTTTGTGGATGATTAAAAAGCAAGGAAAGATAGCTAATATATTGAGTAACCGAGTCAGAACTCAAAAAGTTTCCTACTGGCTAGAATATTGGAATTGATCCAATCAGATGAAATTTAATAAAGATAAATGAAAAGTCTTACTGTTGGGTTCAAAAATTGATCTTCCCCAAAACAAGATGATTTGGAACTCACTGAACAGCATTTTATTTGAAAATCATTTTTAGTGGGTGGCAAACTCAGTATGAGTCAGAAGTGTTATCTGTAGTCACAAAAATAAGGGGATCTTTTGTTGCCTTAAGAGAATAGTATAAAAAAGATTTGATAGTAATATTGCATTCTGTTTTGGTTAGACCACATATGAAATGGTGTGTTCAACTCTATGTACCTTTTAGGAAAGATCTTACAAAGCTAGGAGTCATTCAGATGGAGATTACAAGGATGTGGAAGGATATCAAGATTATGAACAATTGAAGGAAAAGATCATATTTGTACAAAATATTTATAGCAATTCTTTTTGTGGTGACAAAGAACTGAAAATTTAGGAGATATCCATCAACTAGGGAATGGTCAAACAAGTTGTGGATTGTGATGGAATACTAGTATTCTATAAGAAATGAAGAGCAGGATGGTTTCAGAAAAACCTAGAAACACTTATATGAACTGATGCAAAGTGAAGCAAGCAGAGCCAGACTATTGTATACAATAAAAGCAATATTGTAATGATGATCAACTATGAAAGATTTAGCTGCACTGATCAAGACAATGATTCAAGATAATTCCAAAGGACCCATGATGAAAATGCTATCTACTTCCAGAGAGAGAGAGAGAGAGAGAGAGAGAGAGAGAGAGAAAGAGAGAACTGATAAGCTCAGAGGGCAGATTGAAACATATTCTTTCCCCTTTCATTATTTTTCTTGCATTTTTGTGTGTATTTTTTTCATAACTGGTATGTATGACAACACAATATAGCAATATATCATATATGATGTGATTATATTATGTTTATTATATTATGTGATATATGACAATATAATTTCTGAACAGAACTTGGTACTTTAAAAACATTTTTTATCTTCTAGAAAAATTTCCCCCAGTATTCTACAGTAGGACAGCAGCTTCTCAGACCCTGTTTCCTGAGATCTTGTAGATGTTCCTACATTTTTTAAGAAGTAAAGAGGCTAATTTGCCCTGAAGGGATAAAGAGCTGTTGAAACACAATAAGGGCAGTGATCCCGAGGTGCCATAAATGAACAAACAGGGAAATACATGTATTAGAGCATGAGTAAAAGTGGATGATGTAAGGATAGAGTGAATTTCCTGAAACACACTCATGGGGATTCCATTGTCACGGACAAAGTGGGCTGTGTTGACCCTTTTACACAGTTGGAAATGGCAGGCTTCTTTATACAAGATTTGCCTGTTTGTGAAGACAGCTGACATGCATGTTTGATTCATCCCCAGAGCACAGACATGGCTTAAGATGTTATTTGCATTGTCATATCGCAATGATACAAAATCACTGTTTTAATGTTGAGAGACTTTCTCCATGTACCCCTGGCCCAGATCCAATCTTTGGCTCTGTGTACATTTGCTGCAGCAGATGATTTTACTTTACATTTTTACTTATACTTTTCCAAGAAAAGATATAGAGAATAATCCCATTTTGGCCAAGTACAAGGTGATCTAACTAATCTCTTTTATTTTTCATGTTCTAATGCTTAATAACAAAATAAGGAATCATTGTATACTGAATGGAAACATAATAACCTTTTAAAATAATTTTTATTCATATCTTTTGCTTTTACATTATATATGTGTGTGTGTGTGTGTGTGTGTGTGTGTATTCCTGCTCTTCTTCTTCCAAAAGAGTAATCTGTTGTAACAAAGATTTGGGATAGGGATCAGGGCTACACCTATGTTTTCATTAGAAAGTTCCCAGATAAGGAAACTGCTTCTATCAATGTAGGTTGACATGTTTTCTTGCAACTTATAGTCTTAAAAAGGGTTCCAGAGCACTGAGAAGTTAAGTGACTTGCCCAGGGTCCCACATCCAGCATATGTCAGAGATGGAACCAGAAGCCAGATCATCCTGGTTCTGAGGCTGGTTCTCTATCTGCTATGAAACATTGCCTGTCATAGCAAAGGCAAAAAAAAAAGAGTTAAAAAGCATCAATTCAACAAAACAAACAGATGTATCAAAGAAGTGTAACATATGTATCGTATTCCAAAGAAGTAGGGAAAATTTAGCTTCTCATATGTTTTCTTTGGGTTCAAATTTAGTTATTATGATTTTATAGTATCCTATTTTGTTTTGTTCAGAAAGACCCTTTTGGCTTCATCAGTAGTGAACTTGATCAGTAGTGAACTTGCTAAAGAAAAATTTATTTATTGTAGAGG
Organism: Vombatus ursinus; assembly: GCF_900497805.2. Classification (NCBI taxonomy): domain Eukaryota; kingdom Metazoa; phylum Chordata; class Mammalia; order Diprotodontia; family Vombatidae; genus Vombatus; species Vombatus ursinus. The sequence continues at coordinate 3,160,995 of NW_020950062.1, read as the reverse complement.
ATATGACCAGGAGGAAGCTAGTCAAGCTTACCACCTTTTTGTTCTGGCACTGAAGAGCTTTTCCTATACAAGGTATAAAAAACTCCACTGACACCAACAGGTAAGGAGGATTGATTGAGTCGTGGCATTTGAGCATGACCAAGTCACAGCTAGCCACACATATGAGCCTGGTTTCTCTTTCCAGCACTGGTTGTACTTTCACTTTTATATACCCAGATATACTCTCATCATGATGGGAGAGTTGGAATACTCCTTGCTGTCCATTTAAGACCATTGTCACTTTCAGACTTCCTCTACCACCATTACTCAGTAGCCATTCTTCATTTGATATTCATACAATCCATATTTATTATCCAATCCAGATTCTGGTGTCTGTTGTTTACTGACCTTCAAGACACTCTCCTTCCTTTGTCAATAAGTTCAGTGCTTGGCTCAAAGTCTTTTTCCCTTCTCCAATTCCTCCCATCATACTTCAACAAACATATCAATAGTCCCTCAAGCACCCTCACTTCCCAATTTCTCAGCTTATCAATTTCCCATTACCTACTCTAAATCATCTCTACTACACTTTTACTGATCTTGCCATCACCCACAAATGTATCACTTCCACATTCATGAAATCTGAAATTATTTTATCGACAATCTGTTGTCATTCCAATACTTCATCTCGCTTGGGACCTACCTCACCCCCTCAAACTATTATTTGTTCTCACTGTTATTTCCAATCCCTCTATCCCCTCAACTCTTTCCTAGGACATCTGTACTTGCTACCCCTATTTTGGTTATACTCTCCTCCCTTCCCCACCTTGCCCTCTTGGGCAACTTTCTCTTGCTTCACCCCCATTTCACATGAAGAGGTGGCCCTTCTCTTTGTCAAGACTAATCCCTCTACATGCACAAGTGATCCTGTTTGATCCTATCTACTCTTGAAGATTTCTCTCTCTAACATCCCCACTCTCTCACTTATCTTCAATTTCTCACTGTCCACTGGCTCCTTCTCTACTACCTACAAACACACCTTCGTCCTCAAAAAACCCCCACTTGATCTGATTGAGCCATCTCTGCTAGCTATCATCCTATATCTCTTCTCTCATTTGTGGCTAAATTCTTTGAGAAGGCTATCTACAATAGATGCTTCTATTTCATTTTCTCTCCCTTTCTACTTAATGCTCTGTAGTCTCACTTCTGGCCTCATCGCTCAACTGAAACTACTCTCTCCAAAGTTACCAATGATTTTCTTAAATGCCAGATCTAGTGGTCTTTTCTCAATCCCCATCCTTTTTGACTTCTCTGCAGACTTTGACACTATTGATAACCCTCTCCTCCTTTATATTCTCTAGGTTTTTATGACACTGTTCTCACCAGTTTCTCTTCCTACTTATTAATTTTCTTCTCAATCTCCTTTGCTGGATCTTTATCTAGGTCACACCCTTGGATGTTTCCCAAAACTCTGCCCTGGCCTTTTCTTTTCTCCTTCTATGCTATTTCACTTGGTGGTCCCATCAGGTCCCAGAGATTCAACAATCACTTTTATAAAATGATTTTTTGTTTTATTTGTCCAGTCCTAACCTCTCTCTTGATCTCTAATTGTACATCTCCAACAGTCTATTGGACATTTTGAACTGGATGTCTCACAGACATTACAAACAAGGCATGTCTGAAACTGACCTCATTTTCTTTTCCACTCAAACATGCCCCTCTTTCTAACTACCTTCATTTTTCCAGTTACCTAAGCTTGCAACCTGGGTATCATCTTCAGCTTCTCACTCTCACCTCCCATATCCAATCAATTAACAAATTTATTATTTATACCTTCATAATATCTCTCATACAGTGCTACTCCCTGGTGCAGGCCTTTATTTCATCATCCCTAAACTATTGCAATAGCCTGCCGGTTGGTCTCCTCGCCTCAAGTTTCTCTCTGCTCAAGTATCCCTCACTCAGCTGTCACATTGATCTTCCTAAAATACAAGTTTGATCATATCACTCTCCTATTCAGTCAAATCCAGTGGCTCTTATCACCTCTGGTATCAAATATAAAATCATCTGTTTAACTTTTAAAGGCCTCCATTACCTAGCCATTTCCTACTTTTCCAGTCTTTACTCCTTACATGTCCCACTTCCTCTTACTTTGCAATCCAATGGTACTGGCCTCCTTCTTATTCTTTGAATTAGACATTCCATCTCCAAATCTGGACATTTTCACTTGCTGTTCCCCATGCCTGGAACCCTTTCCTTCCTCATCTCTACCTCCTAGCTTTCCTACCATCTTTCACGTTTCAGCTAAAATTCTACATTCTGCAAGATGCCTTTCCTGATGCCCTCCTTAATGATGATACCATCATTATCCACCTTTTACAGATGAGCCCAGAGATACCAAGTTATTTTCCCAGTATAACACAGTTACTAAGTATCTGAAGCAAGAGCTCAACTCAAGACTAGTCCCATTGCCTCTCTAGTAAATACACTAATGACAAAATTCAAGATCAGAAAAATAAAATCATCTTACTCTTGTTGCAATATTGAGTCTTGATACCTCTGTTAATTATCTACCATTTGTCTTGGATATATTTTGATTGTACATAGTTGTCTACGTGTTATCTTCCTCATTAGAGTACAAGTTTTTTGAGAGGGGATCAGTCTTTAGCTTTCTTTGTATTGTCAAAGCTTAGTACAGTGTTTGGCACATAGTAGACTTTTAACAAATCCTTGTTGATGGACTTACTTTACATTTGTACATAGGGCTTGAAGGTTTGCAAAACTCTTTTGATATATTATCCCATTTGACAATAGTTAATGAATTAATCAATCAGCAAGTATTTAAGTGCTCACATAGATATGGGTAGGGAGAGAATTTTTTAGCTAGGAAGGGATAGGGTTGATCACAAAAGAGAATAAACAGTTTCAGCTGCTTGAAGTTGAAAAACTTTTGCATGAACAAATTTGATGTCACTAGGATAAGGGAGAAACAATCCTTGCCTAAAATATCTTTGTAATGGTCTGCTATCAAGATATATAGGGAACTCAGAGTAGTTGATGGACTGAGCTACTTGCTGCTCAATATACTTTGATTGGATTAGAAATGACTGTGCCCAGGCCCTTGATTTGCTTCCCAGAGCAGGCATGGCTCCCCAGAAAAAAAAAAGCATTTATCCACAGGTAGAAGAATTCCCCAGGGAAGCTGAGTGTCAAATCATTATAAGGGTGACTTTGTAATACAGGTTAATAGGTCTTCCAAGCTCAGGCTAAGTAAGACAAACTCAAGGTACAAGTGGACCATTACCTAAATTAGCTTGCAAAAGCTTCCTGATGGTGCTGAAAAGGAGAAAAATTGCCACTTCAAAAATTGGCTTTAAGACCAGCTATTTAGCTTCTACTCACAGTTAATGATTAGAGTATGTATCATGTATTTCCTTTGTAATCCTATCTTTTTATGCCTCTAACATGAAACAAGGGTCAGTAGGGGAGAAGTGCTTTGAACCAGTTACACTGGTAGAGAGTGACTTCTCATTCTAATTCCTCCTGAGATGCTGGGCCATCTTGTGATTTTAGCTAAGCCAGTTGGAATGTGTCCATTTTGTTCTTCTGCAAAGAGGAAAAAAAAGAACTTGAAAGTGTAGAGACTGTGGTATGTACTAAACAAGCACTGTAAAAATTAAGTAGAAAATTCAGAAATGACAAACTTTTATTAAGTGGAAACTATATGAAAGATGTCATATTAGACTATTGATATTGTTCTAATCCTCTTCCTCTCTTTCCTCCCATATTGATAGCATAATATGGATCGTTCCTTTAGTTCTCCTCACTTTCCTCTGCATCATTGAATACAAGTCTTCCCAGGTATCTCTGAAGCCATTTTTACAACACAATAACATTCCATAATATTCATATAGCATAATTTGTTTAGCCATTACCAAGTTACTCCCTTAGTTTTCATTTCTTTAACACTATAAAAAAGAACTGCATGTAGGGTAACAACTGCAAATTAAAAATCTTGACTGTAGTTTGTAAAATTTAGCAACAGTCTTTTTGCTTCTTTCTTCAGAGACAACTATGGGGTCCAAAAGTATCCACTCTATAAAAGAAATTGAGGCAGTGCTCCAAGCCAATAGCACTTTATTAAAGGGTCTATGGCTTCCTCAAATGAAGTGGACCTCAGAGCTTCCTCATGAACTGAGATGCCCTCTTCCTTGTGATCTGAGATGGACCATTCCTCCAGGGCCTTAGTTTTATATTGCTTGATAACCAGATGATACAGAAGAGGCACGGTAAAATACAGAGCCTCATTGGCTGATAGATTTTGACCTTGATCCTCCAGGAAGGTCTACACAAATACAGAATCCCATTGGTTGACAAATGAGCTGATGAGCAGACATTGACAGACCTCTTTTGATCTTTCAGGAGGTCCTACAAAGCCAACACACAGACCCATGGGCTGAGCTGATAGACAGATGTTAAAACATCTACATGAACCAACGGGCCAGTAAACAGGCAGGTCACAGGCTGGGAAACAGGGTCACTTGTTGGCCAAGTCCTTGTGGACATCTCTCCACATGCTGGGCTTGGTCACAGCAATAAGGAAAAACAAGGGTGAAGGTCCTCTAGTTAGATTCCTATGATTAAGCAAGTAAACTTATAATTTGCAGTTCATAGCTCTGGGCCTAATACACAGAACTTATAATCACAACCCCTGTCAAATCATATCAAACTGATTAATACTGATTGGAACAAAATAGGGGGTTCAATTAATAATCTATCACACAACTTCTGATTGGATGACTATCTTAAAAACTCACAGTTTTCTAAGGAAAATAAATCCCAGCATTGGTAGGGGCAAGGGAGAGGATGTTCACATAACTATGATTTTACTTGGAAACATGACTCTTAAGGGAGCATATTAAAATTCATTGGTATTGCAATCTATAGTAGCTCCCCTGTAGCTATCAAAAAGTGTACAGAAAAGTCAGTGCAGAAAAAAGCATGAAGGAAAGAGGTTTAGCAGTACCAGATCTTAAGCTATATTATAAGGCTGTAATTATCAAAATTATCTGGCACTGGCTAAGAAATAGTAAGATGGATCAGTGGAACAGAGTAGACATAACAATACATAATAGTAAATGATTATAGTAATTTTGTGTTTGACAAATGTAAGATTTTAAGCTTTTGGGATAAGAATACATGATCTGGTAAAAAAAATTGTTGAGAAGATTAGAAAGCAGTCTGGCAGAAATTGGGTATAGATAAATATCTTACAACAGGGGTGGGGAACCTGTGGCCTCAAGGTCACATGGGGCCCTCTAGGTCCTCAAACACAGCCCTTTCACTGAATCCAAACTTCACAGAACAAATCTCTGTAATAAAACGATTTGTTTCCTAAAACTTGGACTCAGTCAAAAGACCACACCCAGGGACCTAGAAGGCCACATGTGGCCTCTAGGCTGCAGGTTCCCCATCCCTGTCTTACACCATTTACCAAGATATGATCAAAATAGATACATGATCTACATATAAAGGGATACATCATAAAAAAAAACAAATAGAAGGACATGGAACCTATCAGACTTGTGTATAGAAGAATTTATGAATAAATAAGAAATCAAGAACATTGTGAGATATAAAATGAATACTTTTGATTACATTAAATTAAAAAGGTTTTGTATAAATAAAGCAACATAGCCAAGATAAGAAGGAAAGCAAAATTTGAAAGACTATGATTCATTTCCCAATTGGTAAATGGTCAAAGGATATGAACAGGTAGTTTTTCAATGGAGAAATCAAAACTATATATAGGGTCACATGAAGAAATGCTCTAAATCATTATTGATTAGAGAAATGCAAATTAAAACAACTTTGAGATATCAACTCACACCTATCAGATTGACTAAAATGATAGAAAGAGAAAATAAATCTTAGAGGGAATGTGGAAAAATTGGGAAATTAATACACTGTTGGTGGAACTGTGAACTGATCTAACCATTTTGAAAAGCAATCTGGAATTATACCCAAAGAGTTATAAAACTGTGACCCAGCAACACCACTCTTATGTTGATTTCTCAAGGTGATCAGGAAAAAAGGAAAAGAACCTATATGTTCTAAAATATTTATATCAGCTGTTTTTTGTGGTGGCAAAGAACTGGAAATTGAGAGGATGTTCATCAACTGGGGAATGCTAAACAAATTGTGTTATATGATTGTGATGGCAAATGTGCTATAAGACATGATGAACTGGTTGGTTTTAGAAAGTCGTGAAAAGACTCGCATGAAGTAATGAAAAGTGAAATAAGCAGAACCAAGAATAACAACAATATCATTCAAAGAATAATTGTGAACAACCAAGTTACTCTGAATACTATAAATACTCAAATTAACCGTTGAAGGACCTATGAAGAAAGATAATATACACCTCTAGAGGAAGAACTGATAAACAGAAGTGCACATGGAAGGGTTTTACATGTATTTATAAATCTACAGCAAATGTTGGCCTTCTCTAGTGGGAGGTGGGAGGGAAGGAGAGAGATAGTTCGGAATATAAAATGTAACAAAAATTAAATTAAATTTTAAAAATTTAGAAAAGAAAAAAGTCAGTGGTTGATGAAATTCTAACAGAGAAAAATTGGTGGCATTTATACCTAGTTGAAATTTTCAGGATTCCCAGAGAATTATTTACTACCATGGAAAACAAGACTCTCTAGCAAAAGCCATAGACATACTACTAATTACATCCATGTTCATTTGCCAACAAGCATTTACACAAGTAATGTTGATTGATTTGATCAAAGTACTAGAAAGTAACAGCAAGTATGTTTCAAATGATAGGACTAGAAAGTCTATTCTTTTTTTTAAACTTCGTAGAATAGTCATGTAGATTTTTAAAATCCCATTATCAAAAAGTTTATGATGTAATAGACTTACCACAATTATGAGGTCACCTCAACCTGCTCTTCAGTTACTCTTTAAAATAAAAATTCATTCTTCTTATCTTCTCCATGTATTTGCTTAATATTTGTCGATTTATCCATCTGCAAAAGGTCATTACATTTAAAAGAGCAAGAACAGGCCTATGAAAAGGCTGTCAAAAGAATAGCAGGATCATTTAAAAATAGCATGTCCCAAAGTCCCGGATGCCGTCCTGTAATTTGGCAACGGGAATCTACAGCAAAATTGCACTTCAAGCAAGATGATCAAACTAAAATTAGACACTAACGATTCATCAAGACTTGAAAAGTCAGGCAATTGGACCCATTCTTGTTTCTGGGAATGTGTGAAGTGTTACAAATGCCGCCTAATTCTTTTTGGAGCTCAAAGCAAAGACAGAGCTCAGAGAACATGTTGGAATGATTTGAGGGATTGTAGCAGAAAATGACTTGGATTTGCTCATCTGGCTTCGAGTTCAGAGGAATGACCAGCAAACTGACTTGTGTGCTCAACAGTGTAGACTCTGAAAGACTGGAGCAGATGTTGTGGGCCCACTCCAGGCAAATACATGAGGTTTTGTGGTTTCTCTTAAGTGTTGGCTAATATCTACCATATTGCAAAGTCAATGTCCTTTTTCAACTGACCTGACTGTTCCTAATATAACACAGATGATTTCATCTCTGGTTGTGCCTTTTTTCCCTTTTTTCTTTTTCTTTTTGCTAGAATTAACTGAAATCTGCAGAACTCAAACTTGTACAATAATATCCATTTTTTTAAAAAGGAAATATATATGTATGGGCATACATATATTTTGTGTATATGTGTATGTATGTGTGTATATATAGCTAAATACATGTGTATATGTATGTATAGACACACATACATACACCCATACACACACACGCACACACATATGCACACATGTATATATAAAAGCCTCTTGCCTTAAAAAAGTTCACACTTTGGCTTGGATCTTAAAAGCTATTCATATTTGAGGCTATCTATAAGTGGATAACTACATTTGCAATTCTATAATCATGCTCTTACGGATACTTTTCTTATTTCATGAAAGTAAAGCCATATTTTGCTAGAAATTGAAATAACTGAAGAAAAAATTTTAGAAAAAAATCTCAGTACCTTTATTTACTTGCAAAATAAATAGTTTTTTATTCCATTTCCTAGAAAGCAAAGGTTACCTGGACAATACTTATTTACATTTGTTAATTTATGAATGTATGTACTTCCTCCATCAATGTAGGCTGAAGCCTCCCCTCTATGAGCTACAGTGACTTAGGCAGTCCCTATCCTACTGACCTCATGGACAAAATGGTCCACTTAGAGTCAGGAAGTCTTGGGTTCAAATCCTACCTCTGCAATTTATTAGTTGTGTATCCTCTCTGAGCCTCAGTTTTCTCATCTGTCAAATCAAGATGATAATATCCATAATATTAATCCTACAGAGTGTTTCTGAGGCTCAAAATAGATAACTGCTTTGTATGTCTTATAGAACCCTACATATGTTAGCAGAAAGAAACTATCCACTCAGACTTCACTGGAACCCTTCATCTACTACAGATTTTTATTTATTAAAATAAAGGGCATTTATAGTGCTACACAAAATTCCAAAATTACATATAATACCTACAACACATTCTGTAGCCAATTCCTAGAAACCTGCAAGGTGGTTAAGCAGTTTAGCATAGAGAAAATCTAAAGTACAATGAAGGTGAAGCTTAAGTCAGTGTAAGGAAGATTGCCTTTGCCAGGAGCCTTTTTCTCTCTGTATCTGTAGGGTTTCCTTTCCAAATCAAAGTATAGATGTGACTATACCATCAAGAAAGTTATACCAGCAAAACAAAGCTGAAGCTAGCTCTAATGATCCAGACAAATCTTAAATATAACCCAACTGTGTGCATTGTGTATCTGTGATCCAAAGGTCACCCAGCATAGCTAATTTCAGTGACACTCATTGTCAAGATGGCTCCAAGGCCATGGCACCTCTCCAAGACTAATTACTGATTTCTTGAGTTGTACTAATGCTCTGAGGTTACTTTCAACTCAACAATTCTGTGATTCTTTGATCTCATGCCTTCTAATTACTTTCCTATCTCTTCAATAATCAGACACATTTTTCAATGTCCTGCTCATGTTTTACTTCCTCCAGGAAGCCTTCCCAGGCTATTCTAGTTCTTATTGTTCTCCGTCTCTTCTAAATCTACAGGATTTGTTGTCTATGCCCTCAACTTTAGCCTCTTGAGTAATGCTGTTTTACATTATTTTCCAATGATTTAATGTGGATTAATGTTTCCTTGGCTAGAATGTAAGCCCCTTAAGGGCAAGAACCATATTCTAAATATCTTTGTATACTCATGTCCTTTGTGATGTCCTTTGATTTGTGCATAAATTGGATTTAAGTGAGGCAGAGTTGCATGAAGTTGTCGGCCTCACTCTCTCCTTCAGAATCATCACAGTCCAGTGGCAGGACAGAATCAAGATGACTGGAGATGGCTCAAGATGCAGTGGATGCCCTTGGTGTCTTCAATGTCTAACCAAGCTCTAGTACTCCACAGCACCTGCTTCAGCTGCCTTCATGGCCATTGGAACAAATTGTTCCCATCCATCCATTCTACCAGGGGAGGTCTTCACAAGCTTGAGGTAGACACCCTCCTAACTCACCAATGGGTTTGAGACCCCTTGGTTACCCTCTACCTGGTTTAGCCCATTTGCCAAAATGGTTTACTGGGGTGTGGCTGCTATGCATGCTACAGTTTCTTGGAACCACAGGTGAGAGTTAGGTGGAACAGGTGGACACTAAAGGAGGAAAGCAGCCCTGAAAAGGGCTCAGCAGCCTTCACACCAGAGGTACTAGTTTTCCCTGAATACTCAACAAAGGGTTGAGCATAAATTAAGTGTTCAATGAATTCTTGGTTGATAGCTAAAAATCATTGCAGCTGGTGACACTCTTAGCCATGTAGAATAACAACAACAGTAGCTAGAATTTATATATGTCTAGATTTGTGAATCACTTACAACTTATTACCATTTAATACTCACAAAAACCCTATTAAGTAAGGCCTATTAGTATCCTAACTTTTTAGAGATTGAGTGATTTACATGGAGCTACACAGTTCGCAAATCTTTGAGTTGGGATTCAAATTCATATGTTCTTGACTCCAAGTCCAGTGCTCTGTCTATGACTTCACCACCTAACTGATTCATATTTGTTTATATGTTTATAAACATAACATGTTTAAACATGATTTCCTACCTCTCTAATGGGAAGAACATTCACCAGAGTTATACCAAGTGATAGAAATGGCCATGAGGCAGAGTAGACTCCTTTGTGGGTATTGTTGCTTTGGGAATAAAGCACCCACTGGTGCTCACATCATGAGTTTTCCAAGCTCTCAAAAACACTCCTTGTGAAGAGACAGCTGCCACCGAGGGCATAGCAGGCAGGGCCTTTATTGGGTTCTGGGTGATGTTCTAAATTCCTCCCTCTGAAGAAATGATCCAGTAATGCCTCCATCATTATGGTTCTATGAGTACTAAAATTATAATGCCAGGGTCTCTAATACTGAACCACATTCTTAGTTTCTTATATGACATTTTAGTACAAGAGAGTTTACTATACTTTGAATAGTTTTATAATTAATGTTTGTGTTACTGTCACTTTAAGTATGCCTTTATTATATCTGGGGGTGTTGTTTCCATATACAACAGGATGTATCTTTGATTTTGTCAAGTAGACCCTGGGAAAAGAAGATTCACTTAATAGGAATTCACTATTAAACCAGTCTTGCTGGACCTTATGTAGTCCCCTAGAATTGCAGGATAGATGTAATTTGTGAAAACTGATGCATTATTGAGATTGCCCATCATGATCACATGGAAAGTCTGTCCTTTGATAATTTATGCCAATTTAATTCAATTCAATAAGCATTTTTGGGCAATTACTACGAGCCAGATTCTGTGCAAGGGGTTGTTGCTATTGATTGCTCTGCCTCAGCTCCTGGACAGTTCCTGCTTAATGATCTCTGAGATGCCTGACAACTCTCAGATGCTGTGATCTCAGACCATCAAGGTCTGCATCCTGCTCACACACTTCTCTCCTCAAACAGGCTTATTAAATGAATGAAGGAGGACGTCTCAAAAGCAAGGGAAAAGAGAGTTTCAAAGGAGAGGAAGTAGTCAACAAGATCAGCTACTGCACGGGATTTAGAGTTATCTTGAAGGAATCTAGCTCATGCTGAGCATTTTATTGCTAGTTTACTATGAGGCTTTAAGATTAGAGATTTAAAGGTCTTCTAATTCAGCCCCCTCATTTTACAGATGCAGAAACTGAGTGCAGTGATGTGCACAGGATTATGCAGGTAGTAAATGACAGAGCCAGTTTTTGAACTTTGACTCCTTTGTTGCTGAAGGAGGAAACACATTCTGGAAAGAGGCAGGGAGGAGCTGAAGCATATCCTGGTGGGACTTTTGGCATCCTAAAAAGTCTCCCTATGTCTAGTCCTCTACTTACAAAATTATAGTTACAAATTACAAAGAATTTTTCTTTTTTTTTTTTACAATCCATTGCTGCCTCTTGTGGATACCCTACTGTATACCATAATAGCTTGAGTGGGGGTCCTGCTATGATCCCCACTCAGAAACACTTAAATCCAACTTCAATCTCGATTTGGTGTGTGTGTGTGTGTGTATGTGTGTGTTTAGGATGTTTTTTTGTAAATGTAGATTGTGTTCCACTCCACACTCTGCCAAAAACTGAACTATACTTTATTTTTTTCTACCTACTTATAAATTTGTTCCTTCCCTTCCTCACCCTCCTTATCAGCTCTACACACAGGCACCATGTGTGTGCACACACACATACACACCCATACACACACAGAGTTAGTTTGACTAATTATAGATGGATTTATTCCTTTGGATGGCTGAGGCTCTAGTGAACTTTCTTTAAGACATTAATAATTCTTGACAAGGGCTTCTTTTGTGCTCTGGCTTTGAAAGGGAAGCCCACTCTGTATAATTGTCTTGTTCTAAACTGTGTTATAGATTGGGAGCAGCAGAAGCTGATAGCAAGCAGCTTTACCTTAAATATGCAAAGTTCAGCTGCCCTGCCATTGCCCCCAAACCTTCACTCCCCTTTCATCCAGAATTTAGCCTATTACCTACAAATGGAACAACTCCCAGTTAAATCTGGAGTGGGGTTGGGGAAGAGGAAACAGAGTTTAGGGTTGTATTCAGGGTCTAAGATTTCCATTCTTTTTCATTATATAGGTTATGGGTTTAGCACATGCTAAGGCCATCTAAAATGGTGTTAACCACATGGAAGTCACTGAGGACACAATCCTGAGAGGGAGGAGAACTTTGAATGCATAGACATTCTGTACTGGCCTACCATGCGACTTTCTATTCCACATAGCAGAATTATCTGTGTCTTTAAAGTACCTGACTAAGCATACTCTGCCTCTCTTTCCCTGCATTCTTGTCTGGGAGTGAAGCACTCTTTTATTCATAGCCAGTGACATTTAGCAGTAAGTTATGTCTTTAAAGAGCAAATCCCTAGGGTCTCCTCAATCAATCAATAAACATTTATTAAGTGTCTACTGTGTACAAGGCACTGTGGGTGGCACAATTTTAGGTGGTCTGATCTTGGATAAAAACCTTATTATATACAGGAGATGACACCAGATGGTAAAAGGAGTCTTTCACTCCTAGATATGAATGCAGCGAGAGTAACACTATACTTAGTAGAGCAGTTTTAAAGATGTAGACAGTTCCAGCTATATAGACAATGCAAAAAAATAAGTGTCTCCTAATAATGTGGTAGGCGAATGCAGAATGTCCATGGATTTTCAATTGTTGTCTCCAAGGAGACATTGGGTGATGCCATTTTAAGAGGTTCAGTCATTCGCTAAGTCCTGTTATATACAAAAAGTAATGAGGCAGCCTAAAGCAGTGGATAGAAGGTCAGACTTGATGTTAGAAAGACTTGAATTCCTAACTTTGACATATATAGTAGCAATATAACCATGTACTAGACTTGTAACTTTTCAGTGCCCCCAGGCAACTCTGTAAGATGGGGGTTCTTAAATTGGAGTCTATTAACACATATATTTGTATGAATGCATAGGTATAATATTGATAATTATATTTCAATATAATTGTTTTCCTTGGTAATCCTATTTATTTTATCATATTCATTTAAAAACTTCTTTTTAGAAGTGTACAGCCTTCACCAGACAGGCAGAAGGGTTCATTACACAAATTGATTAAGAACCCCTGCTCTAAGACTATAAATTAGAAACAGTTGCTATCCTATATTTGCAGAAAGAGTTCCTACACCAGGATGAAATCATAGGTTAAGATCCAAACTAAATCAAACCAAACAAAAAATGTAAGAGTTGAAATCAAATCCCTGCTGCCCCAAGGAAAAGCAAATGCCTAGCTTCAACAAGCAGAGTTCAACAAGAATGTATTAAGTATTGACTGCATGTAATGCCTTATGAAATTGATGAGATAAGACATAGTTTCTGCCTTTCCAAATGAAGAAGTGGGATATGACATGAGCACAAATAACTATGATACAAATTTGACTATGAGAAAGTATGTGCAGGCTACACTAGTTTCTCAAAAGCAATGCCAGAATAAGGAAAGTTCTGATTAGATTCTATCACACTGGAAAGACTTTCAGTTCCTGTCTTGTTGCCAGATGGCTTGCCAAGGATAGGCCAAGTGTGGAGAGGTTACTCACCAAGTTGACCACAGACTGATGGATTTTTTGGCTATAACCATTCTTAAAGACATCCTACTAATGCAAGAACAGATTGGGAGGCATGCTGATGGGCAGAGTATCCACAGAGATGAAATTAGGATTATAAATTTGTAATTGGAATGGATCTCAGAAAACCATCTAGTACAACCTGCCCTTCTTTTACAGATAAGGAAACTAAATCTCAAGGAGATGCCTTACTTTGTCCAAATTCATGCAGGTAGTAAGAAAACTGAGATTTGAACCTAGGTCTTCTTGACTCCAGATCTGGGGCTCTTTCCACCATACCACTTTGCCAACCAAAATTGTTCATCCTTGAAGTATCAAAGCATAATTTCAAAATAAAGGTCTAAATAAAACATTCTGCGTGATTCCAGGAGGGTCAGATCAGGGTAGATTTAATGGAGGAAGGACTTTCTGAGATCAGATTTAAATGAAAGAATGGATTAAAGGCACAGGAAGCAGGGGTGAGCATTTCAGATTTAGGAGACAACATAATTAATATTGTATACAGCAGGACAAGAATGAGGGACAGAGAGTAATGAACTCTTTCTAGATGAAAGGGAGGACTTTGAGGTGAAGCTGGGCAGTCACATTGTGGATGTTCTGAAAAGACAGGGAGAAATTGATCTTGTCATTTGGTGTTTACCAGAAAATAATTATTCAGTCTAATTGCTAAGCACTTGAAAAACAGAAATGAATTTGAAATGATGTTGGTAAATTTAAAAAAGAAACAAAAATGGTACCCTGAGAGAGTAAATAAGAGTAGGGATAAGTGCAAAACCTTGCTTGGTAATAAAATCTGCATAACATTTCTTGGACCCAAACTGTATTTTATAGCAAGATTTTCATTATCCCTCCTGTTCATTTTTATGCTCAATTTACAAAATCTCAAAGTACTTTTTGATTCAGTTTAGAAGACCTTGTCGAGCTCTTCATAGAAATTTTCTATTTCTTCACCTTTTACCAAGAATAGAGTTGCATTAGCTACCCCAACCTTCAAAAAAATACAATCTATTCACTTATCTCCATTTTGAAGATTTGGAGCCAAGATGGCTAAGTGATGTTTCTTGTTGCCTTGGGCTCATGATGAAATCAGTTCTGCCAGCTTCTTTAGTTGCCTTTTTGGGGTGTGTGTATGGGGGGGGGCCTTTGAACTGTTCTTCCTTTTAGCTCCAGTATATTCCAGTATAACTCAACAAATATTTTAAAGTGCTTATGTTGTGTGAGCTGTTGTGTTATATATTACAGAGACAGAAATAAAAGTCTCTGCCATCAATAAATCTTCCTCTGAGAATCCACATAGGGGTCACCTCCTACAAGAAGTCTTTCAAAATTCATTCAGTTGGAAATGCTCTCTATCCTCCTCAAATGAGTTTATATTTGCTTTTCTCTATATGTAGGCAGTTTATCCCCTTATTCATTTGTCCAACATTTAAAGTGTGAAATCATTAAAGTCAAGAAGTTAGTAGCTGCCCTGCTTTTAGGAAGGGGAGAGAGAGAGAGAGAGAGAGAGAGAGAGAGAGAGAGAGAGAGAGAGCGCATTGCAGAGGATGTTTTTAATTATTGAAGTTCCCCTAATATAATACCATATGTTATATTCATGCCAAGTTTTTAATATGTTCCTCAAACTCCTCATTTGTTTTCTCTTTTGGCTGTTAGTATGCTCCAGTGACCTTACTTCTATTTCTCCCACTTTTGACCTTAAGCTAAAAAGTACTCTCCTTTATTCTTTCCCTTTCTGATTCCTGGAATTTCTTACATGAATACACCATGTTAATTTACAATGCTACCATTTCTACCCCTTTACCTATCCTGTTTATTTTGAACAAGCATACACATATTAGAAAAACTTTAGGATACTTATGAAGTCAAATTTACCTCCTTGCATTAGGACTTCTAATTCCTCCAATTTCCCCCTAAATTTTGGAATTTAGGTATAGACATTGGAGGGCATTGATTATACTACTGGGTCCATTTTGGATTCTGTCTCCTGTCAGTCAGTCAAGAATATAAGTGGTTGTTAATTTTTAAAAACATTGAAAAATATTCTTAAAATAATTTATCAAACAATTATTATGTCCCAAGCACCTTGCTGAGTGCTGGGGATACAAAGAAATTAAAAAAACACATTTCTACCCTTATGCAAATAACAATATGTTGTGAGTTTGGGGATGTCCTAGTTACTATTTTCTTCTTTCTTTAAGTATACTCTCATTAGCATGTAACTTGTGGGATATACATAATGACTTATCTTCTTCCTTCATGATTTTTAGTTTCCAACCATTTTTAAAATATATTTTTATTTTGAAAAATGTACATATTGACAATTTATTTTTATATCACCATAGTTTTAAACAATGTCCCTTTCCCTTCTCAAAGAGCTGTTCCACATAAAAATAATAAAAGAGAAAAATAAGTATAATTGCTCAACACATTGAAAAAAGTCTGGAAATTTGTGCAATATGCAACACTTGTGAACTTCCTACTTCTGGGTGGGTTAGGAATATCTTCTTCTGTCTCTTACTTTGAGTCACGCTTTTTCTGTATAATTTTGCAGCCTTCTCTTTTGATTTTACTTTGTTTATGTGCGGTTGTTCTTTCCACTTATATTTTATAGTAATTGTGCACGTTGTTTTTTGCTTTTGTTTTGGCTCTTACTTCATCTGCAAATGGAAATCTTTTGATACTCCTCTAATTCATCACATTCATCATTTTTTATAGCACAGTAATATTCCATTGTATTTACATACCCCAATTTGTTTAATCATTCCCCAAATGATGGAGTTTAAATCCCTTTTAATTATATTTAAAAGATACTTGGCAAATACATTCTTATCATCCTTTACTAGAGGTTATTTCATTTCTGGCCAGGGATCTGTCAGCCCTATATTATAAATTATGATCAGAAGATCCAAATCCCATCTCATATTCCACCTTTTTAGCCAGATTTTCACTTCCCATATTAAGTATTTTCTTCTGAACCATTTGCTTTTAATAGACCAAAGTGAGAGAACCTGTGTGCTTTTAGTTTCTGGCATAATACTTTATAATTATTGACAGTGCTTTTATATTACTAAAAGTGCCATTTGGAACTACATGAATTACTTGAAATGAGTAGTTGTCTTATATTTTGACAGGTATTGAAAACTTTCTGTTATGTCTTAGATATTTGCCCCAGGAAGAGAACAGGCTTCTTTATTCTGATTATCAGGTCAACAAATGTCTGCATTGGTATCCCTGAGAAAGGAATCACTAATTATTACTGCTCTTTTTTCTCTTCCCCAACTGGATGTTATCTGACCTGATAGCTTCTGTGGCTCTACTTTCCCATTCTTGTGGGTAGAAAAAGATTCATCCTCCTCAGAATATTCAGCTGTCTCTTCTTCAGCAAGAGTTTCAAATCAGTTTTTAAGTTCTAATTGTATATCCCTCCCCCAACCCCACCGCTTTATTTATTTTTTTTACCCATTGAAGACTCACCTCTGTTTCCTTTAGGAACCCTTCATCTTTTTAACAACCTAGAGTGAAAAGATGCGTTCCTTGAGTTCTTTCACTTTCTCCTCTAAGAGGGTGATAATCTACATTTGGAACACACGTAATGGTTACTTGATTGCAGCAGAAATGTGAACATTGTAAACTTGATGCAAGTTTGCATATTTCCTCTACTCTCATATTGTTTGAGATTTTCTGCATTGTTTCCTGAGACTAATAATAAGTATTTACACCTTATCTCTAAATGATTTATAGCCAACTTGCTGGAAAACTTTATGCAACCAATGGTTCATTTTTTAAAAAGTTAAAAAAACTTTTTAGAGTATATTTGCGCTATCCAAATGTCCACTCTATCAATTTGTTGATGACATAACCCTCTATTTGTTCCACTTATATTTTCTTACTTATTTGAGTTTATCTTGAAATTTATGATCTCTTTTTCCTTTTGAGTTTGCTGTTAGAGGTTTAATGCCCATTCCTTCTTTATTCCCTTTAATCTTACTTAATCTGTTTATATCTTCTTTAATTGTCCTTGATCTTGCTTTTCTTATAATTAGGAAATAGAAGTGTCTAGGCCTGGAGATTGTTCTCCTTCAAATTTATTTTAATTTCTAACCAATTTTGTTGATTTTTTCCTCCTCAAATTCAACCTGTGTTCTATTTCCCTTGCTCAGATCCCTTCAAGTTGCCCACATGATAGCTTTCTCTTTTTATTTTGGTCAACTCTTTCAGACTTCTTTCACAGACATCTCTCATAGAAGCTGGAAGTCAAAATATAGCATGTGTATTTCTGTATGTATTTGTGCATGTATGTATGTGTTCACATAACAGTATACAAATATTTATTTGTTATACACTGGAAAATGCATACATTTACACGTATAGTTTAAGTTTGAAGGGGTTGGTTTTTGGTGTGCAATCAAAAAAGTTAGGAGGCTACTGCTTTAAAGCACAAAGTCAATATGAGCTATTGATGAAATTTTGTGTGATAATAGATTTCTGGGTGACCATTGACTCAGGGGTTAAGGAGGATGTTAATAATGAGGATAGTAGAACTATAATTTCTTCTCTAGTAGAGGGAGAGAAACATAGCAGCAGCAAAAAATAATCACGTTCAATTATTGACCCATGCACTTGACCATGTTATTACTCAGCAAAGGGTAAGTTTTCTCATTTTTATGGCCTGGAATGATCTAGTATTAATTCATTATCATAATATGGATGCTATCCAATGCCCTTCTTCTATACAGATAAAAACATCCTGTCTATAAAATAAGCATCCAAAAGTATCAGCTTCAGAATTGCTTCTGATGTGATTAAATACTCATTGTTCAAGATCTAGGCAGAGGAAGGGAAGAAATCCCCTACTCTCAATCACTAATAACTCAGAAACTTATCAACAATCACATCACTTTTTCTCTTTTATTTTGGAACCCCGTCCTTATGTTTCCTGTATGCATATGCTATTAAGATATTTATGTTAGAATATCATTTTATCCCAATTTGTGTTCTTTTATGATGCTTATTGTAAATAGAACATCTGGCTGGTTGGTCATAATTTGTATGCCTGTTATCTTAGGTCTCTTCTAATATACCTTGCCATTTAAATGCTTTTTCAACACATCTAATTCTCTGGCTCAAGTTTAATTGTTTTTATTTCCATTCCATTAATTTCACTTCAATCCATTTATTCTCCAACATTTTGACAAATCATAGTTGTATGATTTTAATAACACTGTCATAGGATCTAGATGCAAAGGATCTCAGAACAATTTAATCCAACTCCTTAATTACCTCTCTCTCTCTCTATCTGTCTGTCTTTCTATCTATGTCTACCTGTCTACCTACCTACCTGTGGAATCTAAAGACCAAGGAAGCTAAGTGATTTGTCGAAGTTCATACAGTTAATGAAAGTCAGACATGAGATTCAAATCCTGAACTCCAGAGATAGTTCTTGTTCCACTATAACTTTAGGCCTCCCTACTGCCCTTATATTTGCTGGCATATTGTAGCTTAGTTATGTGACTTTGAACAAATCATTTAAACTCTGTAATTCATCTAGGGTTATTGTGAGGATCAAATGAGATAATAATTGTAAAGCCTTTAGCACAGTGCCTGGCGCATAGTAAGTGCTATATAAGTGTAGGTTATTATCATTATTATTATTATGTTTCTCTACCTGAAAATGAGGATAATAAGAACTATTTAATAAGAGTGTTTATGAGAATCAAATGAGATCATTTATGTAAGAATGCTTAAACACAAAACATTTTATAAATGTGAGGAATTACTATTAAATCTTCAATGTTGGGTTTTATTGTTTATTTGGTTATGAATCCTTCGCATCTACCAACATAAAACTTGGTGATTATTACTAAGAGAATCATAAGTCATAACAATCTAGTGATTTTACCTCACATTTAGAAAATTGACAAATATTTCAAAGGAAGGAGTTAATTAGTATTGGAAGGGTTGTAGGACAGAAACATTAATGAAAAAGCATTATTGGTGAAACTGTGAGTTAGCATAATCATTCTAGAAAGGAATTTGGAATCATGAAACTAATGTGGATAAAATGTCTATACACTCTGAGACAGAGATTTTCCTGCTAGGCACATACCTTTAGAAGGTTACTGACAAAAAGAAAAGCTCAATTTACAGCAATAACTTTAGAGCAGTACTTTCTGCAATAGCAAAGTATTGTAAACAAAGTAGATGCCCATCAATTGGGGAATAGGTATACAAATTGCGGCACAAGAATATATTGGAATATTACTGCACTCTAACAAACAGTAAATATGATATATTCAAAGAATCATGAAAAGAGAACATGAACTGATGCTAAGCAAAGCAGAGCAAGAAAAAATATAGAAAATGACTAAAATGATGTGAATAAGAAAAATCATAAAAATTTTAAAAAATTGTGAAATTATAAAGAACAAGTACAAGAAAGGATGGAACAATAGTATTCCACCCACCATCCCCCCCCCCAAAAATATAAGAAGTTATTTTCCACAAATCTTTGCAGAGTTCTGGATGTGGAACATTGCATATTATGTCAGATTTTTTGATATGTTCATCTTTTTGCTAAATATTTCTATTTTTTATTTATCCTTTTAAACTCTTTTTGGTTATGAACATTGGTTATCTTAGGGGGTGTTGGAAGGAAGAAGGATGTGGAAGTAATTTTTTTTTTGCTTTCTGGTGAGGCAATTTGGGGTTATGTGATTTGCCCAGGGTCACACAGCTGGTAAGTGTCAAGTGTCCAAGGTTGGATTTGAACTCAGATGAAGGTAGTTTAGATCATGTAAAACCAAAAAAAAATATCAATGAAAACCTAATGAAATGGGCTTGGGGTAGTTTATAGTTCAAAGTCACCCTAAGTTGAATTATTATAATTATTCATCCAGTTTTCCCCAAACAGCATGTTTTATTTCTGCCACAAATTCTTTTTTTCTTTTTTTAAAAATTTTATTTGTTTTTAGTTTTCAACATTCACTTCTATAAGAATTTGAATTCTAAATTTTCTCCCTCTCTTTCTTCTCCTCCCCAAGACAACATGCAATCTGATTTTTTTTCTTTTCTTTTCCTTTTTTTTTTGGCAAGGCAAAGGGGGTTAAGTGACTTGCTCAGGGTCACACAGCTAGTAAATATCAAGAGTCTGAGACTGGATTTGAACTCAGGTCCTCCTGACTCCAGAGCTGTGCTATATCCACTGCACCACCTAGCCACCTCCAGACAGCATACAATATGATATAGGCTGTACATATACCTGCATATTAAACATATTTTCACATTAGTTATGTTGTAAAGAAGAATCAGAACCAAAGGGGAAAACTACAAGAAAGAAACTACAAGAAAGAAAACTACAGAGAGAGAGAGAGAAAGAGAGAAAGAGAGAAAGAGAGAGAGAGAGAGAATAGTATGCATTGACCTGCATTCAGACTCCAAAGTTTTTCTCTGGGTGTGGATAGCATTTTCTATCATGGGTCTTTTGGAATTATCTTCAATCACTTCATTGCTGAGAAAAGCTAAGTCTATCAAAGTTGGTCACTGCACAATGTTGCTGTTAGTGTGTACAGTGTTCTCCTGGTTCTGCTCATTTCACTTAACATCAGTTCATGTAAGTCTTTCCAGGTTTTTCTGAAGTCTGCCTGCTTGTCATTTCTTATGGAACAATAATATTCCATTATATTCATATAGCACAACTTGTTCAGCCATTCCCCAATTGATGGGCATCCCCTCAATTTCCAATTCTTGGCCATCACAAAAAAAGCTTCTATAAATATTTTTCTACATGTCTGCCACAAATTCTTGATCAATTAGGATGGGTGTAAAGAACTTTGCAAATGTTAGTGTCTTATAAAAGTCAGCTATGGTTGATATCATTGTGATTATTGTTGTTGTCATTAGAAACAATAATTCTTCACTTGAAAACCAATGGAAAGCCAAAACTAGGTAGTCCACTTGAGGATTCTGGAAAGATGGTGGAAAAAGGCAGGAAGTTACCTGACTTTCCCAAAATTCTCCCACAAATAGTGAAAAACAATGCCTAAAACTGAAGTTCAGAGTGGCATAAATAATTAAAAGTTGAGGTAAAGTAGTTGTCCATCCCAAGACAACTTGGGAAAACTTTAGGAAAGACCTGACCTCCAGTGGTGGTAGTCTTGCCTAATTGAAACACAGATACGTCAGGGCAGATACCAGGGCATAGCTGCCCTGGGGGCAGCTATATTGGAGGCAGCCTTAGTTTCAGGAACTTTTGCCATATAGGGCAGTATGGGAATCAGACAGCTGATTAGGTGAAGATTCTGCTGGCTGGTGCTGGACCTGGGGCCCAGGGGCACTAACCAGACTTGATCCCAGATTATGGCTGTGGGCCAGGAGAAACAAGCACACAATGGTGTGTGTGGTCATAGAGGTGTGGGGGCCCTGCTGTCTGTGGTTGCTTGCAGTACAGTGGAGTCCCTGACTCCAAGGTAGAAAGGTGATTTGAAGCTTGCAATTGGGAAAGAGACTATAGGGAATTAGTGCATCTGCAGTAACAGTGCTTCTGGTGGGGGGGGGGCTTGTTGTGGTTCAGATGCTGAGAGCAATATCTGAGGTCAGGTCCCAAGATAGAGCTCAAAAATGTTCAGTTGTTTTTCCGTCATGCTCAACTCTGCATGATCATATTTGGTGTTTTCTTGGCCAGGATACTAGAGTGGTTTGCCATTTCCTTCTCCAGCTCATTTTACAGATGAGTAAACTGAGGCACACATGGTTAAATGACTTGCCTAGAGTCACACAGTTAATAATTGAGGCTAGATTTGAACTCCAGTCTCCTCACTTGAGGGCTAGCACCGTGCCACCTAGCTGCCCCAGAGTTCACAAAAGAACAGCATGAAAAACCTGAAGCTTGAGACATTATCCCCCACATTTTAGGACTAGAGCCCAACTCTAACACAAAGTTAACAGCCAAGAAATTGGCTGCTAAAATATGAACAAGTGAAAGAGAAAGAATTTGACCATGGATAGTTACTATGGTGATAAAGAAGATCTGGGTTCATACTCAGAAGAAGATAGTGAAGTCAAAATAGCTACTTCTGCTTCAAAGAAAAAAATGTAAAATGGTCACAAGCCACAAAAGAGTTCTTAGAAAAGCTTTAAAATGACTTTGAAAATCAAATAAGAGAGCCTGAAGAAAAATTAGGAAAAAAATAAGAGCACTTCAAGAACATCAAGAAAATTATGAAAAGAAAGACAAAAAAATTCAAAAAGGTGATCCAAAAACTTAGGGAAGAAAATAACTCCTGAAAACCTAGAATTGGGCAATGGGAATCTAATGACTTCATTAGACAAGAAAAATAATAAAACAAAATCAAAAGAATGAAAAAATAGAAGAGACTGTGAAAGAGCTCATTAGAAAAGAACGGAACAAAATAACCAAATATCTTTCCTTCCTTTAAATTGTATAGACTTGAGGGTTCTATCAGACATGAAGAATCCAAAGACAACTTAGAAGGTCAGTGAGAAAAGTCTGTGACTGTGGTGAGAGAAGGAACTGGGTCTCAGCTGCCCCCGGGGCCGTAGCTGTTTCCTGAGCTTCTGGCCCACAGACTGAGGGAGAATCAAGTGGCTGATCAGAGGGGGATTGCAAGTATCTCTTTACCAGTGCTAAGATAGGAATCTCTTGCTTTACTGGTGCTTGGATCTGGGTCACAGTTCTGAGGGATGATCCTGGGGTGAGGAAGAACGCTGGTGTGGTGGAGCTTGTTTTGGCGGTGGAGAGGAAACACCTTCCCCCTTATCAGAGCACCTTGGAAGAACTGACAATTTTCAGGTCCCTAGAAGTATCTCTGAAAACAGCTGTACAAACCCCTGAAGCTTGGGACAGTACATTGTCCGCATTGGAAACAGACTTCTACCTTAACAAAGAGTTTAAAACTCAAGTAATTGGCCAGGATCATGAGTAGGCAGCATAAAAAGAGTCAGACTATATTACCTTACTTTGGTGACAAAGAAGATCAAAATATACAACCAGAAGAAGAAAATGAAGCCAAAGCTCCTAAATCCAAAGCCTCCAAGAAGAATACGAATCAGTCCCAGGCCTTGGAATAGCTCAAAAGGGATTTTGAGAAGCAAGTAAGAGAAGTAGAGGAAAAACTGAGAGTTTTGCAAGAAAATCATGAAAAACAAGTCAACAGTTTGCTAAAGGAGACCCAAAAAATACTGAAGAAAATAGCATCTTAAAAAATAGCCTAACCCAAATGGCAAAAGGGGTCCAAAAAGCCAATGAGGAGAAGAATGCCCTAAAAATCAAGACCGGGCAAATGGAAAAGGAAGTCCAAAAGATTACTGAAGAAAATATTTCCTTAAAAATTAGAATGGAGCAATTGGAAGCTAGTGACTTTATGAGAAATCAAGACACTGTAAAACAAATCCAAAAGAATGAAAAATTAGAAAACAATGTCAAATATCACATTGGAAAAACAACTGACCTGGTAAATAGATCCAGGAGAGAGAATTTAAAAATTATCGGACTATCTGAAAGCCATGATCAAAAAAAGAGCCTAGACATCATCCTTCAAGAAATTATCCAGGAAAACTGCCCTGATATTTTAGAACCAGAGGGCAAAATAGAAATTGAAAGAATCCACCAATCACCGCCTGAAAGAGATCCCCAAAGGAAAACTCCTAGGAATATTGTAGCCAAATTCCAGAGTTCCCAGGTCAAGGAGAAAATATTGCAAGCAGCCAGAAAGAAAGAATTCAAGTATTGTGGAAACACAATCAGGATAACATAAGATTTGGCTGCTTCTACATTAAGGGACCTCAGGGCATGGAATATAGTATTCCAGAGGGCAAAGGAGATAGGATTACAACCAAGAATCACCTACCCAGCAAAACTGAGTATAATCCTGCATGGGAAAAAATGGTCATTCTGTGAAATAGAGGACTTTCAAGTATTCTTGATGAAAAGACCAGAGCTGAATAGAAAATTTGATTTTCAAATACAAGACTCAAGTGGAACATGAAGAGCTAAACAGGAAAGAGAAATCATAAGAGACTTATTGAGGTTGAACTGTTTACATTCCTGCATGGAAAGATGATATTTATAACTCATGAGATCTTTGTCAGTATTAGGGTAGTTGGAGGGGAAAAAATTATATGTATGTATATATAGAGATAGATAGATAGATAGGTAGATAGATAGATAGAGGGCACAGAGTGAGCTGAAAATGAAGGGGTCATATCTGGAGAATAAAATTAAGGGGTGAGAGAGGATTATACTAGGAGAAGGAGAAAGGCAGAGGTAGAATGGGGTAAATTATCTCACAAAAAAAAACAGAAAAGAAAAGGCTCTTACAGTGGAGGGGAAATGGGGTAAGGCGAGAGGGAAAGAATGAATCTTATTCTCATAGAATTTGACTTAAGGAGGGAATAACATACACAGGAAAATGGGCAGGGGGGAAGGGGACAAGGGAGTGGGGGGTGATAAAGAGAAGGGCAGATTGGGAAAGGGGGTAATCATAAGCAAGTACTTCTGAGGAGGGTCAGGGTCAAAAGAAAGAATAGAATAAATGGGAGGGTGGGATAGGATTAAGGGAAATAGGGTTAATTTTTCATAGCATGTCTACTACAGAAATGTTTTGCATAACTGCACATATATAACCTATATTTAGTTGGTTGCCTTATCAATGAGGATGGGTGGGGAGGGAAGAAGGGAGAAAATTTGGAACCCAAAGTTTTAAAATCACATGTTCAAAAAAAAAATTTTCACATGCAACTGGGAAATAAGAAATACAGGAAATGGGGTACAGATATCCATCCTACCCTACAGGAAAATTGAATGGGAAGGGGATAAGAGAAGGGGTGGGGAGAGATAGAAGGGAAGGCAGACTAGGGGAAGGGGTATTCAGAATGCATGCCATCTTGGGGTGGGGGGAGGGGCAAGATGGGGTGAAAATTTGGAACTCAAAATCTTGTGGAAGTAAATGTTGAAAACAAAAAATAAATAAATAAATAAATAAATAGAAATAAAAAAAAATCCGTCAAGTTCATAATAAAAGTAATAAAATAAAAACAATAGTAAAAAAAAAAAGAAATGAAGATGCCCTTTAAACTGAGCTTTAGTTTCTTATAAAACTTCTACAAGCCTCTTTCTTGCTTTTTTCTCTCCTTTCTTCACACCAAGAGGTGGAAGATTACAGACAAGCCCTGGGGAGGCTTGTGGTCATTAAAAAATACCAGGGCAGCTAGGTTGCTCAGTGGATAGAGCACCAGCCCTGGAGTCAGGAGGACCTGAGTTCAAATCCAGCCTCAGATACATAACACTTACTGTGTGACTCTGGGCAAGTCACTAACAAAAACAAGGAAAAAAAAATACCGAGGGCAGGAATTTCTTGATGGTTGAAGAGCTAATGAGGACTGAGTGCTCAAGCCAGGATTATATTGATCAAAACAAAGACCACTAGGATTCTCCTCATCTTCTTGTTTCTCTAACTATGATCTTCTATTATACCAGAAGTCTGAAAAAAAAAGAAAAAGAACTGACCTACAAAACAGATTAAGGAGAGATAATATAAGAATTATTGAACCACCTGAAAGTTATGATCTTAAAAAGGGTCTGGACACTATATTTCAAGAAATTATTAAGGAAAAATACCCTGAAGTTTTAGAACTAGAGAAAAGAAATAAAAAAAATCCACCAATCCCCCAACTGAAAGTGATCCCAATATGAGAAGTTACAGGAACATTATAATAAGCTAAGTTTCAAAGCTCCCAGGTCAAGGAGAAAATACTACAAGCAACTAGAACAAAGCAATTTAAATATTGTGGAGCTACATTCAGGATAACGTGAGATTTAGCAGCTTATACATTAAATCACCAAAGGCCATGAAATATGGTTTTTCAATGAGCAAAAAATCTGGGTTTCCAACCAAGAATAACTCACCCAGCAAAGCTAAGTGTAATCATGTCTGGGAAAAAATGATATTTAATTAAAGGACTTTCATTAATTTTATTTAATTAAAGAACTTCTTATATGGCAAAATGTTACTGCTAATTCTTGACAATGTTATCATTACTAGGGTAGTCTGAAAGAGCCTATACTCAGAAGGCTTGGGGTTGGGTTGAGCATGATCCTAAAAAATAAAATTGGGTAGGTAAAGGTAAAATTGAGCAATTATCTCATACAAACAAGGCATAAATGGAAGAACTGTTACAATGAAGGACGAGAGAGGGCAGAGGCCTGGTAGTGATAGAACCTTATTCTCATCAGAACTGGATTAAAGAGGGAATAACATATACATCTAGAAGGGTATAAAAGTCTTCTTAACTTACAGACAAATAGGAGGGTAAACGGATAGGCTAAGGGAGGGACTCTTACAAGGGTGTGTAGATCAAGAAAGGAAGGTAAGGGAAGAGGATAAAAGAGGGACTCTTAAAAGGTAGGTAGATTAAAGAACAGGAGGGTAAGAGGGGAGGAGAGATTCTTGGAAGAGGTGCAGATTAGAGAGACAGTGGCCAGGAATACATTAGACTTCTAAGGAGGGATAGGGAAAAATAGAGGGAACATAAGAGGGTAGAATGGAGGGAAATATACAACTAGTAATTATAACTTTGGATGAGAATGGGATAAACTCATCCATAAAACAAAAATGGATAGCAGAATGAATTAAAAACCAGAATCTGGTAATATGTTGCTCACAAGAAACACATTTTAAAATGAGGGATATACACAGTAAAAATAAAGGGCTAGAGTAGAATTTATTATTTTTCAGCTGATGCAAAAAAAAAAGCAGGGGTAGCAATCATGATCTCAGACAAAGTTGAAGATAAAATAGATTCAATTAAATAGATAAAAAGGGTGCCCAGTGGGAAACTTCAACCTCCCCCTCTCAGAACTAGATAAATCTAACTAAAAATAAATAGAAAAAAATCAAGATTAATACAATCTTAGATAAGCTAGACATGATAGCTTTCTGAAGAGAATATACCTTTTTCTCAGTGGTACAGAGTACCTTTAAAAAAGTTGATCATATATTAGGGCACAAAATTTTTATAGTAAAATGCAGAAAAGCAGAAATATTTAATGCATCCTTTTCAGGTCATAATGCAATTAAATTAGATTTAATAAGGGACCATGAAAATGCAGATTAAAAATTAATTGGAGACTAAATAACCTAATTTTAAAGAAAGAGTGGGTTAAAGAAAAAGTCACAGAAGCAATAAATAACTTTATTAAAGAGAGCAATAATAATGAGACAAAATACCAAAACCTATGGGCTGCAGCAAAAGCAGTAATCAGAGGAAAATTTATGTATCTAAATGTTTACGTCAATAAAATAGAGAAAGAGCAGGTCAATGAATTGGATATGCAATTTTAAAAAACTAGAAAAAATGAGAAGTCTTTAATTAAACACCAAATTGTAAATCCTAAAATTTAAAAATGAGATGAACAAAATTGGATATAAGAAAACCATTGAATTAATAAATAAAACTAAGAGTTGGTTTTCTAAAAAAAAGTAGAAGAGATAAACCATTGGTTAATATAATTTAAAAAATGCTAGCTGAGAGCCTTTAACAATATATCACAAAGATTACATACATTGTGATCAGAGGGGATTTATACCAGGAATGCAAGGGTAGTTTAACATAAGGAAACTTGTTACAATGATTGATTATATCAATAACAAAAGTAAAAAAAATCATATGATTATATCAAAAGGTACAAAAAACCTTTAGAAAAAAATACAACACTTATTCCTATTAAAACACTTAAAAGCACAAGTATAAATGGATTTTACCTTAAAATGATAAGAAACATCTACCTAAAATGCTCAGCAAGCATTATTTGTAATGAGGATAAGCTAGAAGCCATCCCAGTAAGATCAGAGTGAAATAAGGATGTCCATTATCACCAGTATTATTTCATATTGTATTAGAAACAGCAATAAGAGAAGAAAAAGTAACTGAAGGAATCAGAATGAGCATGAAGTAATAAAACTATCTCTTTTTACAGATGATATAATGACATACTTGGAAAATTTTAGAGATTCAACTAAAAAGCTAGTTGAAACAATAATTTTAACCAAGTAGCAGGATGTAAGATAAACCCACATAAATCATCAGCATTCCTATGTCTCACTAACAAAACCCTGCAAAAAAGATAGTAAAGCTAATATAATAAAAATAACAATTCTACCTAAATTAATTTACTTATTCAATGCCATACAAATCAAACTACCAAAAATATTTTATAGAGCTAGAAAAAAAATAATTAAAAAAATTCATCTGAAAGAACAAATGGTCCAGAATATCAAGAGAATTAATGAAAAAAATGCAAAGGAAGATGGCCTAGCCCTACCAGATCTAAAACTGTATTATAAAGCAGCAATCATCAAAACTACTTGGTACTGGCTAAGAAATAGAGCGGTGAATCATTGGAATAGGTTAGGTATACAAGACATAGTAATCAATGACTATAGTAATCTATTGTTTTATTAACCCAAAGACTCCAGTTTCTGGTATAAGAAATCACTATTTGACAAAAAATGCTGGAAAAACTGAAAAATGGTATGGCAGAAACTAGGCACAGACCAACATCTTGCACCCCATACCAACATAAGGTCAAAATGGATATATAATTTAGATATAAAGGGTGAAACTATAAGCAGATTAGGAGAGCAAGGAACAGTTTACCTCTCAGATCCATGGAGAAGGGAAGAATTTATGACTAAACAAAAGATAGAGAACATTATGAAATGCAAATTGGATAATTTTGATTACATTAAATTAAAAAGGTTTTGCACAGACGAAGCCAATGAATCCAAGAGTAGAAGTGAAGAAGAAAGATGAGAAACATTTTTACAGCCAGTCTCTCTGATAAAGGCCTCATTTCTAAAATATATAGAAAACTGAGTCGAATTTATAAGAATATAAGTCATTCCTCAATTGATAAATGGTGAAAGGATATGAACAGGCAGTTTTCAGAGGAAGAAATAAAGCTATCTATAGTCACACAAAAAAATGTTCTAAATCACTATTGATAAGAGAGATGCAAATTAAAACAACTCTGATGTACCATGTTGCACCTATCAGATTGGCTAACATGACAAAACAGGAAAATGATAAATGTTGGAGAAGATGTGGAA
Source organism: Vombatus ursinus (assembly GCF_900497805.2). Taxonomy (NCBI): domain Eukaryota; kingdom Metazoa; phylum Chordata; class Mammalia; order Diprotodontia; family Vombatidae; genus Vombatus; species Vombatus ursinus. The sequence continues at coordinate 3,131,169 of NW_020950062.1, read as the reverse complement.
AATTAGAACACTAATGCATTGTTGGTGGAATTGTGAATTGATCCAACCATTCTGGAGAGCAATTTGGAACTATGCCCAAAGGGCTATAAAACTGCATACCCTTTGATCCAGCAATACCACTTCTAGATCTTTATCCCAAAGAGATCATACAGATGGGAAAAGGAATCACATATACAAAAATATTTATAGCAGTTCTTTTTGTAGTGGCCAAGAATTGGAAATTGAGGGGATGCCCATCAATTGGGGAATGGCTGAACAAGTTGTGCTACATGAATGTAATGGAATACTATTCCATAAAAAATGATGAGCAGGCTGACTACAGAAAAAATAAACTGGAAAGACTTACATGAACTGATGCTGATTGAAGTGAGCAGAATCAGGAGGATATTATTCACAGTAACAGCAACACTGTTCAATGACTGACTTTGTTAGACTTAGTTCTTCTCAGAAATGCAATTATTATAGACCATTCCAAAAGACTCATGATAGAAAATGCTATGCATATCCAGAGAAAGAACTATGGATTCTGAATTCAGATTGAAACATACTGTTTCCTCTTTCTCATGAGTTTTCCTTTTTGTTCTGATTCTTCTTTCACAACATGACTAATGTGGAAATATGTTTAACATGATTGTACATGCATAGCCTATATCAGATTGCATGCCATCCTGGGGAGGGGGGAGAGGGAGGGAGAAATTTTAGAACTCAAAATCTTATAAAAGTGAATATTGAAAACTTAAAATAAATAAATAAATTTTAAAAATTAACCTACAAAAAGAGAAGAAATAGTAAGAAATACCTCATTTAAAATGATCATATGCAGTATAAAATGCCTAAAAGTATACCTCCCAAGACATAGCAAAGAAATAAATGAACATAATAAAAAACACTTTTTATAAAAAATAAAGTCAGTTTTAAATAATTGGAGAAACATTAGTTGTTTGTGGGTAGGCAGAGAAAATATAATAAAAATGACAATTTTACCTAAATTAATCTACTAATTCAATGCCATGTCAATGAAATTATGAAAAAACGAGCTAGAAAAATTGTAGCAAAATTATTTGGAAGAACAGAAGGTCAAGAATATCATAGGAAGGGGCCAACTAGGTGGCACAGTGGATAGAGCACTGGCCCTGGAGTCGGGAGGTCCTGAGTTCAAATCTGGCCTCAGATACTTAACACTTAACAGCTGTGTGACCTTGGGCAAGTCACTTAACCCCATTGCCTAGCCAAAAGAAAAAAAAGAATATCATAGGAATTAATAGGAAAAATATAAAGGAAGGAGGTTTGGCAATACCAGATTTTAAATTGTATTATAAGGCAGTAATCATCAAAGTTATCTGCTACTGCTTAAGAAATAGGTGAATCAGTGGAACAGACTATATATACAATACACAGTAGTAAATGACTATAGTGACCTTGTGTTAAACAAATATAAAAAGTTAACTTGTGGGATAACAATTCACTACTTTGTAAAAATTTTTTTTGGAAAAACTGAAAAGCAGCCTGGCAGAAATTGGGTATAGTTCAATATCTTATGCTATTTACCAAGATAAATCAAAATGGATACATGACCTAGATATAATGGGAGATATCATAAGTAAAGTAGAAGAACATGGAGCATACTATCAGACTTTTGGATAGGAAAAGAATTTATGAATGAACAAGAAATAGAGAGCATTGTGTGATATAAAATGGATAATTTTGATTACGTTAAATTAAAATTAAATTAATTTAAAAACTTTTGTACAAATAAAACCAATGCAGCCAAGATTAGAAGGAAAGCAGAAAATTAGGGAAAATTTTTACAGACAGTTTCTTGGCCAAAAATCTCATATCTCAAATATAGAGAACTTTGTCAAATTTATAAGACTATTAGTCTTTCTCCAAATGATAAATGGTAAGAGGATAAGAACAGGCAGTTTTTTGATGAAGAAATCAAACTATATATAGTCATATAAAGTGCCCTAAATCATTATTGATTAGATAAATGCAAATTAAAACAACTTTGAATATCACCTCACACCTATCAGATCGGCTAAAATGATAGAAAGGGGAAAATGACAAATGTTTGAGGGGATGTGGGAAAATTGGGAAATTAATATGCTGTTGGTAGAACTATGAACTGACCCAATCATTTTGGAGAGCAATCTGGAATTATGCCCAAAGAGTTATAAAACTGTGTATACCCTTTGAACCAGAAATACCACTATTAGATTGGTTTCTCAAGGTGATCAGGAAAAAAGGAAAAGAACCTATGTGTTCTAAAATATTTATAGCAGCCCTTTTTGTGGTAGTAAAGAACTAGAAATTGAGGGAATACCTATCAATTGTGGAATGGCTAAACAAATTGTGGTATATGAGAGTGATGGAATCCTGCTGTGCTTTAAAAAATTATGAGCATGTTAATTTTAGAAAGCCATGGAAATTCTTGCACAAAATAATGAAAAGTACAGAACCAAGAGAATGTTGTATGTAGTAGCAGCAATATTGTCTGAAGAATAACTGTGAACAACTAAGTTATCACAAGTATTATGAATACTCGAATTAACTACAAAGAACCTATGAAGGAAGATGCTATCCACTCCCAGAAAAAGAGCTGATGAATAGAAGTATTCACAGTATTGTTTTACATATACATATAAGTTCTGGAGGGCACACATTTTATGAATCTGCTAGAGAGAGTAATTATGAAACAACATTTAAGATTCATTTCTTGGTGTGTGAATTATGAACCACTGATAACATTCTTATTTGTGTGTGTGTGTGTGTGTGTGTGTGTGTGTGTATCCTGTACCTTGGTCAGTAGTTAATTTACAACAACTGTCCACCCTAAAGAGTGGAAGTGTAAGGGGAGGGGGTTCATCTTTATCTTTTCCTTTCTCTTTCTACTCTTTACATACCAAAACTCTGAACAATCTCAGTTAACATCTACATAGCATGGCCCATATGCAGTAATTGGACAGCTGAAAATCTTTCAGTCTTTCTGCAAATATACTGATCGGGTCCAGCACAATATGAGAGAACATTTTCAACCCAAATTAATGGAAGGTCAATGAATATCTCATCTCCAACAAGTCAAATATAGAACTTACAGCATTTGTGACAAGGCAGAATGTGGATAGGAAATTTGCACATTCAAAGCAAGATTTGAAGATTAGGTTTTCTACTCTGGTACACTGAACCCAAAGCTTTAAATTGTCAGTAGAGCATATGTGACTTGACAACACTAAATACATTCCTACACACCATGGAAAGAATTTCTGGTATTATAAATATGAGTTTATTTTTAAAAGTATACTAAAAACTGTCTCTCCAGTGACTACTTAGAACACCTAAAAGTTTTATAATCATAGATTTAGAGCTGGAAGGAACCTAAACGGAACCTAATCCTAGTCCAATTCACTCATTTTTTTTTCCTGAGCCGATTGAGGCTGAGAGACTTGTCAAAGGTCACAGAGTAGAAAGTGGCAGAATCAAGATTAGAACTCTGACTTCAAATCTATTACTAATTTTAAAAATTATATCATGCTTGTCTCAGTCCTTACTCAGTTGATAAATAAGTCTAAAAAACATTGCAAATAAATGAACAACTTTGAAAGCCGTAAGAACTCTGATCAGTAAAATGGCCAACCATGATTCCAGAGGAAAGATAATGAATCATGCTATCTATCTCTTGCCAAAGACGTGATAGACTCAGCTGGTAGAACAAGACCACTTATTTGGACATGCTTACTGTGGAAATTTGTTTTGCTGACTATGCATATTTGTTACAGGAATTTTGTTCTTTTTTTCATTGTTACCAATGGTTGCACTTGGGGAGGAGGGAGAAAAAACCTATTTTTGCTCATTGCATAGTTCAAAAATACATTTCAGGGCATTAAGATGGTACTAAAATACTTTTATATTAGAAAATTTGGGGAAACACACCAACTTGTATTATAGAAACAAAAACATTACCTTTTAAAGATAAATCAGTGTTTTTTAGGAATTTAATAAGCTTATCTAAACATTAGTCACCGTTAGAGTGGTTGACTTGAGTTTGCCTTCTATGTCCTGCCATGACATCAGGGCTACTCAGAGGAGATCTATGCTGTCTCTTCCTCTCCTTATATGTCCCAGTGTACTTAAAAATGTCAATTGGCTGCTTCCCAACTTAGCCTTATATGTAAAAAGCTGGCATTTCCTGCTTCAATTGGTGCCTGAATCTGTCCCTTTACTTTTGAAGAATTTTATGAGCCTCTACTGGGGTGGCCATATGCGACTTTTTTCTGGCAAGAAGAGCAGTCCCTGCAGAATGAAGTACTGAAGTTTGCAGATCTATTATTCTTGTATAACTCCTCATCATAGGGTCAGAGATTTACAGTTATGAGACCAGAGAGGACATTTATTGCAATCCCTCATTTTTTTGGAGACAGGGAAACTGAGATTAAAAAAAAAAATGTTAAATCAATTGTCCAGGGTCACATAGGGAATAAATGACAGACTTGGTATTCAAACCCACATCCTGACTAGAAATCTTGGACCTTTTCTACAACACCATGCTACCTCTTTATTCTTGACATACAGTGTTGTTTATTCCTGTCTGATGCTTAATATGTCTCTTGACTGCATAGGATAATATATTTAGAACTGGAAAGGAAGGACCTTAGAAGTCATTTGATCTTGTCCTCTCATGGACAAGAGAGTAGATGGAGAGCACAATTAGGAAAGTAAGCCTGCTCTATGTTGATATGTAAGGGATTGTAAGATAACACTACTGTTATTGTTCATCCTTCATTTTCAGGAGAAGACCAATGACATTACAATATATAATGGATGATGTCTTGACATGCATGCAAATTAGATTTAAGTGAGGCAGAATTGTATAACATCATCAGCATTCAAAACTCAAGGGGTGAGAGATGTCAGGGAAGGTTTCTCAGAGGAACTAACATCTAAGATTAGCCTCGAAAAAAGATTAAGATTTTTCTACTGTATAGCCTATCTTGTAAACTCATCAAGTGTTTTTAAAATTTTTATTAAAAGAATATTATGATATTGAAAAACATTAACAACCATAAATAATATGAAGTGATTCTGGAAAAAGGTAGGTTCTCATATAGATTAGAAAACACAAGGAGGGAGGGCATGATAGCCTTCTTAAAGTATTCAAAAGCTTGTCATGTGATAAACTTTTTCTGCTTGGCCCCAGAGAGCAGAACTAAGAGCAAAAAAAAAAAAAAAGGAAGCTGTAAAGAGGCCAACTTAGTATAAATGTCAAGAAACACTTCCAACCAATTACAGATGACTAAAAGTGTATCAAACTGCCTGGAGAGGTCATGGTTTCCCTTTCTTCAAGGTCTCCAAGCATTGGCTAGACTACTGGTGAAGTATGTTAGTGTTTGTGTGTGTGGGGGGGGGGATGAGTATTAATATAGGAATCAAACAAGGTAGCCACCAAAGTCCTTTCTACAAGTTCTGCAATTCTATACTAATTCTTACATATATTTACATAGTCTTTATGTAATAGGTAAGGCAGATAGATGAATCAGCAGATAGAGCACTGACCCTGGAGTTAGGAAGGCCTGAATTCTAATCCAGCCTCAAATACTTACTAGCTATATGATCTTTTACTTAACCTCTGTTTGCCCAGAAGGCAGCTAGGTGTCTCAGTGAATAGAGCACTGGACCTGAAGTCAGGAAGATGAGTTCCAATATGGCCACAGACACTAGCTGTGTGACCCTGGATAAGTCACTTAACCCTATTTGCTTCAGTAAATATAAAATGAGCTGAAGAAAGAAATGGCAAATAACTCCAATACCTTTGCCAAGAAACCCCCAAAAAGGACCACGAAAGGTCAGATATGACTAAAAATGACTGAACAACAACAACAAATTGTAATAAGTAGTGGATTCAGCCTCAATTGTGCTCTTCAAGTATGATGAATTTTGGAGAGGGTGAATGTATTCAGGTACATATTGGACCGGATGACAGTTGAGGTCCTCTCCAACTTTAAAATCCTGTAATTCTGTGATCATGCTTTGGCTTTCATAGACCTTATTTTATTTGAACCTTACAGTAGCCCTGTAATATAAGTTGGGAAACTACTCCTATTTTATGAATAAGAAAATTATAGCTCAAGGAGGTAAGAGGACTTGATCCAGATCACATAGCTGGCAATTTGCAGACCCTGGAATCAAACCTAGGCCTACCCAGAGCCCTTTTTCTTCTGTACCATAAATATTACAGCTAAATGAGTTCTGGTTTTTCTCAGTAACATCCTGCCCCATCTTGAGGTGGGTAGAGGGCAGTAACAGGAGCACACTTATCTTCTCTCTTTCCCATTACTCTTTCAGAATCACTAGTGATGATTTAAAAAAAAAAAAAGGAAAATGATGCTGATGAATCTCATGGGAGCAGATCATCTTAATGGGTAGTGTGTTTTTCCCCAATGAATGTTATTAAAAGTACTGTTGGGATATGTGGTAAGAATTGAATGATGCGGTCATCTTCATTTTGGAGTTTTTCTGTTCTTTTCCATCTTGTTTCCTTGGTTCTTATACTTTAATGATGGGTTTTGTCACCAGATAAGATAAACTAATATTTAATGCATTCTGAGTATTTTTTAATACAGAGTATGGGTAAGGAGAACTTAATGACTAACAATTTCACTAGCAAATTGGTCAGAGGCTAGTCTCTGCCCAGTGATAAGGGAAAAAAAATTTCTTCCATAATTTAGGGGCTCTAATATTTATTGACTTTCATTATAATTAATCTGCCTCCCTGAAAAGGTAGAGAAAAAGGACGAATGTGGATCTGTGGACTCAAAAAAAAAAAAGAACCATGAGCCTGTTAGGGTTCTAGAAACATCTAGGCATGTCATAAGAAGGATATGAATCTAGAAACACAAAATGACTAGCACCTACCATGACTGATCTGCCGTCTACAAAGTGTTTACTTTGACCTGTTCACTTGATCACTGATTTTTTTTCCTTTAAATAGAAGACACATGAGGTGGCAGCTTCATGTTTCACATGGACTTAGAAACATGCTGCCTTGATAGTCCTAAAGCGCAGGTCTGTTTGTGTCACTGTCCTAAAACCTCCAATGGCTCCATCCTGCTGCTAGGACAACTCTGTTTGGGTTTTACAATCCTTCCAAATTTCTGTAGCTTAGGGCCTCTAAGAGCCTCATGTTGCTCACTTGTAATATGTTGATGGTTATTGAGGTCCATTCCAGTCCTAGTTCTATGTTCCATGATTCTGGCTTTACTGTACCTTTTTTAGCTGTATTGTAGACTATTGTTCTTCCACACTTTAGGGTCTCACAAAACTAGCCTGTTTGCTGTTCTTGATACACAGCAGCCCATCTTCAATCTCCATGACTTTGTATTCCTCTCCTCTATCAAATTCCAACTGCACCTTCTAGAATCCCTAGCTTCTTTCAATTTAGGGAATCATTAGCTCAGTACTCCCTTTAAGTGTCAACTCTTGCAGAAAACTGTCCTCAGCCTCCTGGGTTACTAGTAGTATCTTCTTTTAAGAAACCATTTTACATGCATTTTATATTTAATTTTCTGTATGCATATTATCCCTAACTATGCCTCTATAAAATGTGAATTTCTTGCCAGCAGAGATTATTTAATTTTTTCCTTTTTATTCCCAGTGTTTAACACCACATTTAGTACATGTTGTTGTTTAGTCATTTTCAGTTGTGTCTGACTCTTCGTGACCCCATTTATTTTGTTTTATTTTCTTTTGTTTTTTGTAAAGATACTGGAGTGGTTTGCCATTTCCTTCTCTGGATCATTTTATAGATGAGAAAACTGAGGGAAATAGGGTAAAGTGATTTGTTCAGGGTCACACAGTCTCAGAGAGCAGATTTGAACTCAAGAAGATGAGTCTTCCTGACTCCACGTCTGGCACTCTATTCACTAAGCCACCTAGCTACCCACTTGGCACATTAGTACACACTTAATAAATCACAGTTGAATAAATGAATGGTGAACTTTCATAACCAAGGGCAGGAACATCATTGTGTTCACCTTTAGCATACTAGAATATATTTACACTGTTTACAGTAAAATCATTAAAATAGCAATGATAGAGGAAGGAAATTCTATTGGGAGACACTAGTGCTATGTACCAGTGACTGGGAAGCATTCTTTAGAAAAGTTAAAGAAAATGACCCACAACATTCTGGTCAAATTCAAATAAGATTTAATATCACATAGACAATCACGAACAATCATTGAGGATGAACATCATGCCAAAAGGAAAGCATTTCCTCTAATTAGATTGATTGCTAAACATACAAGGATTTATGTTTGTTCTGGCTCAGTTTCACATCAATTTCTGTTTGTCCCATCTCAGTTTCATCTCTTTTGGGGGAATATTCTTCCACATGTCAACACTATCCTTTCACCTCCAATCTCATCATCACCAAAGTTGACAGGACACTTAGTTGATTGAGAAATGATGTAGACATATTTAAGTTTCAGCAAACATGTGAGGAGAAACAACACAAACAAAAAACTCTCATGCAATGTTTGTAAGGGAGAGAGAGAGAGAGAGAGAGAGAGAGAGAGAGAGAGAGAGAGAGAGATGGATTAAATCAGTAGTTCTTAAACTTTTTGGCTTCAGGATACCTTTATATCCTTAAAAATTATTGAGGACCCCCCCAAAAAAACTATTGTTTATGTGGGTTATAGCTATCAATATTTTCCATGTTAAAATTAAAGACATTAAAATTAGTGTTGTGGAAATGGTTTTGACATTGTTAACTCCCTGAAAAGATCTCAGGGATGAATGTAGGTCCCCAGAGCAAAATTTGAAAACTGCTAGATAAGATGATAGTTTAATTATGTGGATTTAGAACTGGTTGAATTACTGTCATCATTAATGGGACAATGTCAACTTGGAGGCATGTCTGTAGGGGAGTACAAGAGAAGTCTCTATTTGGCCTTGTGATGACCGCTTCTTGGGCCTGGAGATCGTTCTTCAAATTTTCCTTAATTTCTCCCAAATTTCCTGTCAGTTATACTCCCCTAAATTCAATCTCTGATTGCTTCTGTAATCCAAACTCCTCCAAGTCACCATCAAGATTTTCTTCTCCTGAATCAGCTAAAGTTCTTCTCCTGCCCTCTGTTCCTTTTCCCACAATCTTCTCCCACATAGTCTCCGAACAGATTTTGCACTGGTCAGACCACATTTTGAATATTATATTCAGTTATAGGTACCATGTTTTGATTTTGGGGTTTTTTTTGGAAGAAAATATAGACAAACTGGAGCATTTCCAGAAGATAATTACTAGTATTGTGAGAAGACTGGAGAACATGCCAGATGAAGATTAATCAAAGCAACAAAGGCTGTTTATCCTGCACAAGAGAAAGCTTTAGTAAATATCTCTTATTAAGTGTCTGAAGGATTTGCCTAAAGGTAATATATATATTACCTTTATAACCAAATAACCACTAGGATTCAAACTTTGATATGCCTCCAGATGCAGTAGTATTTCCAATATACTTTGCTGTTTAATGCCAAGTCTTTCAACCAGACCAGCAGTCATGAATGGTTGACCCGTCAGGATGAAAGGACAAGCAGGTGTCACATGGCAGTGGGTTGTATTTGCATCAACTGACAGAAGGAGCAGAACTGGGGCCCCAGGCTATGACTGAGGCTTATCAAATGAGAAGATCCAAGAGAAAAATGAATGAGTTGTAACAGGAGCTCCATGAGTCTAGTCTCATAAAATGCAGAGGAGATGTGGGCCAAGGGAAGAGGCTGAGTCGAAGGTCAAAATCAGGATGAGGTTGAAGTGAATCAAAGGTTCTGAGAAAGTTAAAAACAAGACAGAAGCAGAGCCAAATGACAACAATAGTTTTGAAGAGGAAGGTGATTTGTTCTGTTATGATACACATCTGTCCTACCTCTTCTACTTAAAAGATACCAAGATGCCATGATGCCCAAGTATGTCACACATTTTTGCTGAAGATGGTTCCAGAGGATATTTTCAATAATCACTATCAGAGAAAATTTTTGTTTTTGTTGAAAGATTACAGGAATGTCAGTGCTGGAATTAGAAGCTTTGAGGATAACATTAATGATAGCACTTGAAGAAGATTTTTTTTAAAAAAGTTCTTTATATGTGCTTTAGCTAAAGGTACTCCACAACTCATTGAGTTGGTCCTCTAGAAAAGACTATCCCAATGACTGAATAACTTGTAGTATATGAGTGCAGTGGAATATGTTATAAGAAATGATGAGCAGGCAGAATTCAGAAAACCTTGAAAGACTTACATGAACTGATGCAAAGAGAAGTGAGCAGAATCAGGAGAACATTGTGCACAGTAAGGTCAGCACCGTATGATGATCAGCTATGAATGACAACTATTTCCAGCAAAACAATGATCTGAAACAATTCCAAAGTTCTCATGAGGAAAATTGCTAGTCATATCTAGAGAAAGAATGGATGGAGTCTGAATGCAAATCAAAGCATTCTATTTTCACTTTATTTTGTTTGTGGCTTTTTTTTTGGTCTGTTTCTTCTTTCACAACATGACTAGCTCGGCAGTATGTTTTACATGATTGCATATGTACAACCTATATCAGATTGCTTAATGTATTAGGGAAGTTGGAAGTGAGGGAGGAAGGAAGAAAATTTGAAAGTCAAAACAACATTAAAATTTATCTTTGCATGTAATTAGAAAGGATACAATACTATTAAAAAAAGAAAAGACTATCCCAGTTTGACTTTACTCTGTCAGTCTGCATCCTACTCAAAATCATAATCCAAAAAGCCCCCACCAAAGGATTTACCTTTAGTAGTCATAAGACACAATTAGTTCAAAACAAGGCTATTTCAATCAATCATCATTTATTAAGTTTCTACTATTTAATGAAATAGCATTATGAAGGCAGAAATAAAATATTTCCCCCTTAAACTTGGGTATATAAATATATATTGTGTATAAAAAAAATTCCTACACAATCGGTGAGAAGGGGAAACACCCATAGAAAACACATGTAGAGAGGCATATAAGTTAAGGACCATACATGTGGCTTGGGTGAATATGTGAGTGGACATACATGTAGAAACATGTATGGCCAAGATATATGCCTGGAGGGACAATTCATGATGTCTTCTAATGATGTCATCATTATCACACTGCTTCCATTAGGACCTCTCTCCACTGGTTTGTAGTGGGTATCTTCTCTCTGCTGAAAACTTCTCCTCTGATGGCAGAAAATGAGGAGTCTCTGCTAGGTATTACTAGGCAAAGCCCCACTATATTTGTGTCTTCCTTTAGCTTCCAGCTTTTGGCTTCAGGTTTCAGCTGAATTCCTAGGCTATTGTGCCAGATAAAACTTCCTTATAAGAAGGATGGGTTCTGCCATGTTCTTCTCTTTTTGAAAAGTATTGGCCCTTGCCTCAGTCACAGGGTCAACAACAGATTTAACTGGAGAAAAGAAAGCCTGAGCTTTTTCCTTTAAAGACTTATTTGTCTTCTTCTACTGGATTTTGGCTGCAAATCCTCTCATCTCCAGCAGGAAATTCTGAGCTCTGGGCACCAAATTCTTTAGAATGAAGAGCAGGGAGGCTTAATTGGTCTTTTGGAACTAAATTTGAACTATATTTCCTGATTTAGGGATGAATGTTGGTCTCTTCATCAGAGACCTCACTCTAGCACAGGAATTTATAATTTTTGTGTGTGTCATAGACCCTATTAACCTATAGATACCTATGGATATCCCATCAGAAAAAAAAGTTTTTTAAATGAACAAAGAAATATATAGGATTTCAAAGGAGACCAATTATGTAGTAATATACTTATCAAAATAATTTTTAAAAATCATGGAACCCTTGAAGTATATCCCAAATTATCTTAAACCCTTCTTCTAGTAGATGGCAATTTTTTCTAATACCTTCTGATTTTCATCTCTGAAGGCTAGACTATGCTTAGTTATCATGCATGTGTGAACTATTTGAGGCAGCTAGCTGGCAAAGAGAATAGACTGCTAGGCTTGGAGTCAGGGAGACCTAAGTTCAAACTTGGCCTCAGACACTTATCAGCTATGCGACCCTGGAATAATCATTTAACTCTGTTTGCCTCCCTTCCTCATCCATAAAATGAGCTGGAGAAGCAAATGGCAAACTGCTTCAGTATCTTAGCCAAGAAAACTCCAAACAGGGTCGTGAAGGGTCAGACATAACTGAAATGACTAAACAACAGCAACAACATGGGCTATTTGCCCAACAAATGTCAAAGGACTTGAGTGAGGTACTAGAGTCCCTCAGTTTCTCAAGTCATAAGCACCTTCCATTTTTCCACATATACAAGTGAGCATTGGAAGCACAGATGCAAAATGGAGGCCAGAGGGAATGTCCGGGCTTACCCGCCTAGTCACATTTCTGATCTACAGCAATGCCTGTAGAGGTTTGAGTTCCCATTCCTTCATACATATCATCTCATTTTATCTTCACAATAGCCCTGATAGATAGGCTCTATAGGTACTATTGCCCCTATTTTACAAATGAGGTAACTTAGGCACAGAGAGCCACCTTAGTCATGCAGTTAGTAAGTATTTCCAAAGGGATTTAATGCCAGATCTCAAATAACTTCTACTACCGCATTCTTTTTCCAGGGGTTTGCTGGTAAAGGTTTAACAACTGGATCTTGGGGGTGGGGGCAGAGGAATATTCATGACACACTTTTAAGTTTAACTTATGTTATTAACAATTTCCATCACTTTCTTAACAATTAAAAAAATAAAACATGGAGCCCTGATTTATAGCAGCGGCAGATTTCTGAGGTATAAAAGTTCACATTGGAAATTTTACAATCAGTTCTCTTTAGTCCTTTGTAGTTGGTGCCAGAACAGCCCTGTCTGTCTCCAGTGTTAGATGAGTGTTTGTTGAAAAGGAGATGACAGGATCATATATTTATAGTACAGCTCAAAGAATCCTGTAGGCTACGGAGGACAACACTCCCCCTCCAATTGTACAGATGAGAAAACAGAGGAGTACAATGACTTGTTCAGGGTCATACAATTAGTAAGCATACCATAGGGGTCCAACCCTACATGTTTGTGGACTCTTTGCTTTACACCGCCCTGCCCCCAGTGATCAATGAATGGAATGTTACTGAAAAGCAAAGCAGACAAATAACAATGATTCAAGGTCACCTTGTTTGATGTATTTGTTATCACTCTTGAATCAATAGCTCTAAGAAGTACAATTTACTTTCAAAAACCTGGGTCAGTGATTCACAGGGATTCTTTTTACGGAAAGGGCATACTGTGAACTTGGACATTCCCAGACTAATCTCACCCGGCTGCAGTCACTCCTATCAATACAACAACCCTGGCGCCCCCCAGCTCCTCTGGCACTTAGGCCTATAGATAGTTTTCTACAGCTGTTACTAGTCATTTTCTTGTTTATATTTCTGTCACACATGTTCTTGTGTATTTTTCCTGGGTGGTATGGTAGAGAGTGCTTGTCAAGAGATCTAAGTTGGTATTCTGCCCTAATTCTTATTAGCTGTGTGAGTAAAGGCTAATCACTTCACCCCCTATACCTCTCTTTTCTCATCCATAAAATGGGCATGTTTCTATCTGTGACATATATCTACCCAGATTGTAAGGAAAGAGCTTTAAAATGCCATAGAGATGTGAGTTATTGGTTTATCCAGGGTGAAGATTATATTTCCTTTTTCCTTGATATTTCCTCATTGCGCCTGGTGCATATAGGGTTCTGCCCACAGCAGGTCCTCAGTTATTCCTGTTTTACTGAGATCTGCAGGAAAAAAAAATTTAGGATGAAATGGAGTCTTCTACATTTAGAAACAACTAATAGCAAGCAGCTCTTTTCATCTGGAAGGATCTCAAAGAAATGTGCAATCTGTGATCCTTCAAGGAAACCATATTGTTTTGAAATCTGTGTTTTATTTATCCCAGGATATTGCTTAAAACACACTCCCTTAGTGTAACACAGAGAGCCAAGAGGTGGGCTGGGGGGAGGGTCTTGTTTTTTTTCTCTTTTCTTTTCAGATACTGCACTTGGCATCTGCGAAAATTTGGATTTTTGCTTTCAACGTTGGTCTGCTTGAATGCTAGGACAGTTGGCTTTGTTTCAAGGATGGGCAGGTTAGCCACTTCTTGGGAGGGCACTGGTAGTGGTAGTCATTTGGAAGGTCCAATCAGAACATTGAAAGGTTTCTTTGATGAAAATGGGAGTGTGTGTGGCAGGGAGAGAAGTGAATGAGTAGGTCCAGATAACAAAGATTATATTGCAAAGTTTGTGTGCTCAAAATACGGCATATTATAAGCACAAGAAATCATACTTCATCACAGAAATAGTTTGTAATCAGTCTTGGAAGAAGTTGTGCTTGTCTTTGACATCCAACATTTTGTTCATTTGTTTTGATCACATTTTTGACCATTCCTAATGAGTAGTCAGGTTTTTCAATAAAAGGTTCACTGGAACTGGAAAATGGAAAATACGGGTTCAAGTCTTTTGCTCTGCCATTGTGATTTTACCTGGTTGGACCTCAGTTTCCTCAGCAGCAAAATGAGGATGTTGATCATGACAAAGTGATGTGACAGAGGCAGGAAATGTGTGCATCTGGACACTGATGACCTGGAATTGAATCCCAGCTTTGCTACTTAAAAGCTACGAAAGTTTGGGTAAGTCATTTCATGCCTAGGGACCTCAGTTTCCTTATCAGCAAAATAAAGTTGTTAGACTAAATGTTGGCTCAAGTTTCTTCCAGTTCTGATTCTATGATCTCCCTAACAACATGTTCTTATGATTATGGAAAGAGTATGAGAAAAATAAGTAACCCTTCGAGGGCACTTATCTCTCCTCTTCCCTTACCTCCTGCTCTTCCGAAGCTGCAATGTTGTGGTAAACTCTGGTGATGCTGAACATCTGACTTTTCTGTTTCCCTCCCAAGCACACTCTTTATTGGTCACTTTCTCCCTGAGGCAATGGCCCTTGAGTCTGTAATTTGTTTTCCCCACCAGGAGGTTCCAAAAGCCTTTTAATTGCTCTACTTACTCCTGACAGTTTATCATTTTTTCCCTCTCTCATTCTCCTTTCTATTCCCTCTCGGTTGTCAATGTTTCATGAGGACAACATTATTTCAATCAATTTTTATCTACTTCCATAAGAAGAAAAATCTATAGGCTGAGATGTGTGAATCACTTTGAGCTGTAGGGGCTACCTGCTGGGTCAGAAGGGCTATTCAACTTTCTGTCCAGTTTCTTAACAAAACTTAGGATGCACAGGGATAATAACTCATGTAGATATAGAAAATTGTCTTGTAAAGCACCTTTTTTTGGTAACAACTCTATGAGGTGAATAATGCCAATTTTATTATGTTGATTTTATAAATAAGGAAACAGAGGCTTAAGTAAATGTATTGACTTGCTCACATATAAAAATAAGTACTTAAAACCAAGTTTTAAAGATAGGCATTTAAATGGGTTTTTGGAAAGGGGACTGTTGTCATTATCTTCCTCATTATCTATTCACTCCCCTGTCCAAAACCTACCATGATTCTCAATTACCCAGTTGTATAATATAAACTCCTATGGAAAAGGGTTGAGACTTGTTATAGTTGGCCCTGGAGGGTAGAATAAGAAGTAACGAGTGATGAGAAATACGACTTGAAAAGAGATGAATTTAGGTTTTAAATAGGGGGAAAACCACCCACTATTATTAGAATTATCCAAGTCGGAATGGATGTGTTGAAGTGGATGTCCTCTCACTTGTCATTAAGCAGAGATTAGATGAGTACTTACTGTGGAAAGGATTCTCAGGTAGGTAGATATTAGACGACATGGCTTCTGAGGTCCTCCCTCACTCTGAGATGGTGTGATTTTGTGACTATTGCCCCAAATACACACCTAGGCATGTTGCTCTGCATTGCTCATAAGTCTTTTCATTGTCAATATTGTATAACCCATGCCCCAGAGCTATCAAAGGCCTGCCACAAGGGGCCTCATATATGCTATCACCTCTCTGGTTTACAACTCACACCTTGAACATCTGGGTAACTTATATGACACAACTCAATGTGTCACCAATTCCCCTTGAATGCACAGAACATTTCAAATTAAAAAAATGAGTTTGATCAAAGGTTTACGGAAATAGAAGAGAAGTTATAGAAAACAAACACACCTTCCAATGAACAACCCTTCCTTAGTCACATATTAGGACTGGATCCCAGGAGGTGTCCCTCTTGTATTACTTTGGCCTCTCCTGTAGTTCTGTGCTTCTACCAATACATGGATAGCCTCTCTTCTAGGTGAGGTTCCTTTGGTCTTTTCAAATTATGTAGGTACCCAGGGACTCATTCATTCAACAGAAGGAAAAAAAGTAATTTGCCACATCCTGGACATGGTTCTTGTACTACAAATGGAAATGCTGCAGAGGGAAATACCCAAGTCTTCTCTGATTTGGCAAGAGATACACTTATCCCTGAGTTGGGACTCTAATTCAGGGCCAGACAAGGGATCCCTGCCCTGGAGTGTTCCTGACAACTTCTAGTTAGCCCAGAGTTCACAAACATACTGACCCTCTCTTCTTCGAGGGAGTCTTAGACCTCAATATAGTTTTAGACACGGTCACTCCAAAGGTCTTTCCAAAAGCTCTTACCCTAGTGTCTTCTCCCAGAACAGGGATTCTCCCTAAGGGAAAGATAGATTCCAGAGGGTCTGTGACCTGAGATGAGAAAAAAGTTACATCTTTATTTCAATATAAGCAGTTTCCTTACAGACCTTTTTTATTTTATTTTATGAGTATAAAAGCAATATTCTGGGAAGCAGTCCATTAGCTTCACCTGGCTGCCAAAGGGTTCATGATACAAAGAGGGTTAAGAACCCTTGGCCCTGAGTGAACACTGATTACTAGTCTCAAACACTGACAAATCCTTCTAGAAATCAGTGGAATTATTCAAATTATCTTAGATCTGCTAACCCCACACTTAGGGTAAAAAGAGTATGGGGAGGAGCACAGCATGAGGAACTCTTTATCTGATGGAAGATCATATCAGAGTGATGGGGTAGGGGGTGGGCAGGGGAAGGAAACAGTGAACTCATCATAAGGTTATAGATGTTAAGCTGGAAGGAACCTCAGAGGATTCAATCATTTGATACATGAGGAATGGAGACCCATCAATGTTAAGTGACTTGCTCAGGGACGCAGAGGTAGTAAACATCAGAGAAAGGATTTGAACACCCCATTTTCTAGGTTCTAGAATCATGATCTTTGCCATATACCAAATGAATTGTAAATTCTCCAAGATATGATCTGTTTATTTGATGTCTACACAGTACCTTAGAAAGTATTCTATGCATAGCAGATAATACTTCAGAAGCCATGTGTGCAATGATTAGATTGACATTCCACATTGTATTTGGAGAGAGTGAATCCAAGAACACGTTTCCTCCTTTTGTGACGCTTGAGTTCTAAGATATGAACACTGAGAAGGATATGCACACAATCTGACATTAATAAAACTTGGAGTAGATAAGTAAATATAGAAATGGAAGTCTTTGGGGAGAGAGATTATAACAACTTATAGAATCATAAATATGAGGGAAAGAAAGTGAACTGGATTCAAATCTGCCTCCTGGTAATGGGCAAATTACTTAGTCTTTTAAATCTCAGTGTAACCTGTTTCTCAGAGCCCCGAAGACTATGGGTTCACACAGAACAGGTACAAACTTAGGGGCTGATACTAAGAGGGCCATTCCTGCCATTTATTTGCTGCCCATACTTCCAATCAGACCTCTAAATATACCTTACATGTGAATCTTGTCAAGGTTTCCAGAGTTTTTCAGCTCCTATGCAGGCACTGAAGTTGTAAGTGGACCCTCTCTCTCAACTTGTACTTTCCCAACTTGTACCTGAATTCATAGGTTGGATACCTAGAAGAAAGCTGTTACTACTTGGTCCTGTGAATATACCTTGCGAGGGCATTTTTCTGAAACTATGGCTTATGAGCCCCCACTAGTGAGTGTACCTTGATATTTATCCAAAAGACACATAAGCTCAAAGTAACAGTATCGACTAAGATAGCGTAATAAGAATAGCAGCTATAAAATATTTTCATAAAGCCAAGGAAACCCTTAACACAAATAAGCACAGTCTTTATAGGAAGAAGGAGCTCAAAGTTAGAGTATAATGGTAATGATACACACACATGCATACATACATACATACATATATATATGTGTGTGTGTGTAAATACATATATGTTTGCATACATAAGTTTAGCAAAATAGATGGAATTGATATTGACCATGGTCATTTGTAAGCCTATTTCAGTCTTCTTGCCAAATTTCTATTTTTAAATTTATCAATCTGAACTCTAAAATATTCCAGGACTACGTATATTTTTCCTAGTTAATAAAATTACAAAATCTTTCTCATTAATTAATAAGTTGGCTCAAACTCCCTACCCCAGTTCACTAAATGTTATTTATTGAATAAATAGGAGGAATGTCCTTCCCAATATTAATTATTCATATGTACTATAATAACAAGTAAAATCAATAGCAAAAGACATAAGTAATTATTTATAATATTTTGGATATAAGAACGATCATAGCTCTTGGACACTAACTATGAAAACAGATGACTGTTTTTCACTTTGGGAAACACAACTTCACCATTCTGTTCACTCCAGGTATCGATCAGCTTATATCAAGAATCCTATTCATATTTGTTAACAAGATAAGAGTTAAAGTCAGTCTCTCGAGGAAGTAAGTTATGCCAGTCCTTTTTCTTTGTTCTCTCTCCAGCCATCACAGAAAATGATCTATTCAAAATGAATTGTAAATTGTATAATGGTCATAGACAATTCATAAAATGCTTTTCACAGTGTTTCTTCCAAATTAATAATTATTATAGCTCTAAAAAGAAAACAAAAAGTTTCTCTAAACTTCTTTGTCTTTTTCTGCAGATGCTTCACAGATCCTCAGAGATCAAAATTAACACATACACACTCTTCATGACTTCATAGGGAGAAGCCTTTCATATC
This sequence comes from Vombatus ursinus, assembly GCF_900497805.2. Classification (NCBI taxonomy): domain Eukaryota; kingdom Metazoa; phylum Chordata; class Mammalia; order Diprotodontia; family Vombatidae; genus Vombatus; species Vombatus ursinus. Next base: position 3,112,138 of record NW_020950062.1, on the reverse strand, counting down.
AAGAAATGATTGAACTGATTTCAGACTGCCTCTGCTGTAACATATCATTTGCCTCTTAATGATTCGGTAACACTATTGGTAATCTATGCGGTAGAGCCAAGCAAATGGATTTTATATTTGGAAGATTTATGGCTAAAGTGATTCACACCTCTGCATGGTACAAGGCTCTGATGTCCTCTCTTTCCTCATGGAATCCTCATGCTTCTCCCCTCTGGATACAGTGTCCAGCTGGGCTCCCTGGTTCTGCTCCTTACTATAGTTCTTTCTTGAATTCATAGGCACCTCCCTCATCTGTTGCCACAATACACATTCCTAAAAGCTATTTTCTGCCTTGAGTCACGGTGTGACTCTGTTGAAATTCTAAGTTGATGAGAAAGGGACCCCTGCCCATCTCTAGCCCCTGCCAAGATTTACGCCCTCTGAGTGGGCAAGTCGTTCCTCTGTTAATAGTTCCTGACTTTACTGGCTCTAGATATGGTGAATTCAACCTTTTAAGAGTCATAAGAGGCATAGTTAATATTCACCTAGCCAATGGCCAAACTCCTTTTCCAATTTAATAAAGCAACTTTTTCACGTTACTTCCTCGATGTACATACACGTGGTTTAGTAGCTCATTATCTGCCTCTTATTCAACATCTACTGGATGAGAGGTAGAAAATGAAAAGAAGTAACCCCACCCCTACACACACACACTCACACACAGAGACATATATACACATATACCCTTATATTATATACTGTACATCTATACCTATATATGTCTATATAAATATTTCTATCTTTATCTATCTATATCTACATCTTCACCTATCACTATTGCTATCACTATCAAGCTCTATCTATCTATCTGTATAAGAGAGAGGGAGGAGGTATTAATTTATGAAATTTCAAAATTCTTGGGTGGCACAGTAACTAGCTGTTCAGATTTTTTCTTGCCTCAACAGGCTTTCTTTTCTTTGATCCTTCCAGTTAAATTTCTATTTCTTAAGAACATTTTCTACCTCTTTCTAGATTCTCTCCTTCTCTCCCTTAGTCTCTTGTGATGGCTTCTTTTTACTTTTACCTCCCCAAATGGTTTCCCTAGTTAATGAAAATCAAATGAAGAAGGGTTGCTTTGTCTTCTGCCCTGGAAAATGCTATCCTCAAACTTGCATGAAGGTCTGTGTTCTACTGAATTGCTTTTCCAGAAGATAACTGTGTAATATTTGCCAAATCAAGCCACTTAAGCATAATGAACACCATATACAAGAATGGTGGAAGGATGCCAGCCTACGGGAGGAAGTTTCACTGACTCTGCTTCTGGATTATAAGGACTATGGGCTAAAATAAAGAAAGCAAATACAGCCTGGTTCAGGCCACCAACTGCTTTCTTTTGTAACGTCCATTGTTATCAAGAACAGAAATCATATTAGAAGAGTCCAAAGCCTCCATACTGAGCAAATTTCACTTTAAAATGTGTTTTAATGAATTGACCCTGTGGAATGTTTTCTTTCTTCATGATGATGTCTGTCTGCAGCAAATTTTTCTTACTCTTAACACAACCCTCTGAGGTATCGTGTTTAGGTCTGGGCTATAACACTCCATAACTCTTCAGTCCTCATCAGGTCACTCCAACTCCATGAGTATCCTCCATTCCCACTAAACTTCTCTGGGCCTCAGTTTCCTCCCTTGCAAAATGAGAAGACTGGATGATCTTCTAAGGCTCCTTTCCTTCCTAAATCTATGATCCTTTAATGTTTGTGCGTTAGTGAAAACTTGAGTATTCACTGTCACCTGAACATTTCCTACATTTTTCCCTTGGAGGAAGGTGGGGAGAGAAGAGGCTAGACATGTCCATTCTGGCTCCCTTCGAGTCACACAATGACAGGTCTCATGCTACATGCTATCTCTATACATGGGGCTCTTCCCTAGACCTGCTTCTTACTTTTGCTTATGTCGCTACTTCCACCAGGAGCTTAATGTCTCCTTGGAGATAAGAGAAATACATATGAAACAGACAATTACAACTGAAACAAACAATCACAAATTCTTTATTAAGTCCTCAGGCAGTATAAACTTGGAACTCCTTGGAAATTTTAAAAAATAGTAGAGAAAAAAAAATTCCTAGAGATAATAGAAGTCTCATTGTATTGTAAACACCTTGATAGAACATAAGCTTTTTGAAGGTTGGGGCCTGATATATCTGCCTTTATAATTTTCCCAGTTCCTAGTCCATTACTCTCATGAAGTGGCATTCAATAAATGTTTATTAAATGCTAGATGCTTGAAGGAAATGTGTGATGAGATCAGAAGTGCCTGAATACTTCAAGGCATCCATGTCCATGGTTCCAGACCCTGAGCTTTAGGTAATGTTACAGAAAGTGTTTTTGTATTTTTATGGCCAAAGAATTCATCACTTTGTGGCCAACCTGGTGCCAAGCCTCTCCCAACTTGGCTGGGCTGGCTCGCACATCCCAAATGTAGTCTGTCAAGAAGAAGCCTATATCTGAATCCTTTCCAGTCTGTTAGGATCAGTCAAAACTCGTTTTGTTCTGACATCGTTTGGAAAGGAAGTATCAGAAGAGGACTGCAATGGAAGCATCAGAAACCATGAATTTTAAGGTGGGAATTAAAAAAGGTAATGGCTTTCATTGGGAAGAATTGGAAAAACCTTGAGCATAATTAATCCATTTTTATCATCAATTCTGACCACTAGTTTTATGCAAGTTTATATGGAAATATAATAATAGCTGGCATTTATATGGTGCTTTAAAGTTTACAAAGCACTTAAAAACATTATATTATGTGGTCTCACAACCACCTTGTGAGGTAGGTCCTACAGGTATTATTATCCGCATTTTAGAGAAGAGGAAACTAAGGCTCATAGACTTGTCCGTGGTAATGAAGTCAGTAAATGTAAAAAGGAAATATTTTAACCAGGTTTTTCCTAAAGCAAGTCTAACATTCTATTATTCAATGCAACATATTTCTGTTATAAAAAGGGCATCTAAGTTGGATAATTCAGTCTTCAGAATGACTACAAACATATGTATGTACAAGGGACAGGCAGTATAAGCAATGGAACATAAGCCGGGAAACGTAACCGGAAAAACCCAGGCTTCCTTGGGGCCACGATGACTTAGGTTCAAAGACTGTGTCTGAGATGTACTGGAGGCATGGCCCAGATAAGTCATTTGACCTGTCAGGATTCAGCAGTTCTCTGGGATTATAAGTTGTGGAGAAGGTGCTGACCTGCATTTGTCAGAGTTTTATCATGCTTACTAGCAAGTTTTCTAGACCAGTAAAATCCTAAGTGCACCATGTAACTAGTTACACATACATATGTATATGTATATTTCTGCATATATAAATATATCTATATACAATAAATAAATCTAATTTAACATGATATGATTGGGGCAGCTCGATGGTGCAATGGATAGAGTGCCAGGCTCAGAGTTAGGAAGATTCTTCTTCATGAGTTCATATATGGCCTCAGACAATTTCTGGCTCGGTGACCCTGGGCAAGTCACTTAACTCTGTTTGCCTCAGCTTCTCATCTGTAAAATGAGATGAAGAAGGAAATGGCAAACCACTCCAGTATTTTTGCCAAAAAAAAACCCAAATGGGGTCATGAAGAATCAGGCACAACTGAAAGAATGACTCAAAAACAATAAATATGATATATAATATCAATATATAATAATGACATTATTATATGACATAACATAGCACAAGATATGACAAAGTATGATAAAATATGATGTACAATATATGTTATATAATATATGATTTGATATAATATAATGTTATATGAAATTCAGGTACTTATCTTTTCAAATATGAACAAGATATTTAGTGAGTGCTTACTGTGGGCACCTGGACTTCATGTTCACCTGTGTTTATAATGAGGATGTTTTTAAAGAAAGCTCCAACTTTTAAAGGTTGCCAATGAATATGGTACTTGAGAGAGGTTGAAGGAGGAGGAAAATTAAATGTATTGTGCACTGTTTCTGAAGGAAGAGGGAAAAAAAATCTTGTAGGATGGAGCAGGCGGGGAGGCTTTGAAGCTGAGGCAGGGACATGAGGGAAACATATGTTGAATAGAAAAAGAGGCCTTCCTCTGATTCCTAAAATAAAGGCACTGATCAATGCTAGGCGTGGCCCTGGCATCCCACAAACTTAATGTTTAGATAACGTCAGGATCCAAGTGTGAGCTGCCAAATGAGGGAGAAGACTAAGGAAGGGGAAAGGCAAGCAAGCAAATCTGAAATCGATACTGTAATTCCTGTACATCATTTGGGAGTGGCAGTTTCTGAGGCCAAGCAGAAATGCAGCTTGAGGAGCTTAAACTTAGGGAGATTAAGGGTGATGAGAATTTATAAATAAAGCAGGACTTAACTAAATAAGGAAGTCAACCTTGGCTTTGGTTTGGTTTTGTTTGTTTGTTTTTCAGTTTAACAGGATGCAGCATTTATAGAAAGTGCAGGCTCAAAGAGTAGAAGGAAGACAGGATGAGCAGGTGGGTCAATGAGGTCAAGCAGTAGCTGAGAATTGGAGAGAACAAGGAGCCAAATGTGATGCAGGGACAAGAGTGAAGGATGTAAATGATTCATAGAATACAGTCTAAGGTAATTACCCTAGCCTAGACCTTTAAAGAAGGCGGAAAGCACCCTTGTGCTGATTCTGCATTATCCAGGGACTGATTATCTGTTTGGAGAATTATCTAAACTTTTGGCTCATTTTTCTTCCCCTCTCCTTTGGACACTGTTCTCCTTTCTTCTTCTATCAGAAGACAAGACAGGAAAGAATATGTAGAATAATGAGCAGTGGGATATTTGTCATTCAAATGTTATATGAGCAGCTGAAGAATTCATCAATATTATGAATCTAAGAGATGCAAACCTGTATAAGTTGTGCAACATCTCCCCCCAACCCTCATCTCTGTCTGCTCTGTACTCAGAGGCTAGTTTGGGTCTGGTCTGTTCTCTTTCATAATCATGAGATGAGATTTCCTATCTTTTTGGATTTTATTGATATATTTCATTTTGTATCACCCATATTTCCCAATATATCTTTCCCTCTTTTCCTCCCCTCTAGGGGGCTGTTAATTGTAAACAAGAATAAAAAAGAGAGAAAAAAAGTTCAGCAAAACCAATCAACACGTAAACCGAGCCTGACAATAAGCCCCTACCACTGTAGAGGAGGGAGTTGTGTTTTCATATTATTTACTTTGGGTCAACCTTGGTCATTATAATCACTCAATGTTCAGTTTCTATTGCTGTGTTGTTGATGTTCTTTCTCATCACATCACTGTGCTCATTTCATATACATATATATATATATATATATATATATATATATATAGCGTTTCCTCAGTCTGCTTACTTCATTTTGCATGACTTCATATAGCTTCCCATGCTTTTCTGTAATCATCATATTCATCCTTTCTTAAGATTCAGAACTATTCTTATACATTTATGTACCACTGTTTGTTTCATCATTCTCCAATCATTGGGCAGATGCTTTGTTTCCATTTCTTTGCTATTTCAAAAATTTCCTACCTTCTTCCTCATGAGACAGTGGTCAAATTCTTCCAAGGCATTAGAGCAGAAACAGCAATGTTGCCCAAGACAAGTGCAGATCATTCCATTGGACATGTATACCTTTCCATTATATGTCCACTAGAGTCATCCCTAGAAATCATGAGGAGCAATGGACAAGTCACATTGCCTGACTCAGAATTATAGAACTTGAGAGCCAAAAGGGACATGGGTAGGTATCTAATCCAGCCAATACAGGAGAGCAATCCCCACTAGAATATATTTAACAAGTGATCATAGAATGATCATAGTTCCAATAGAGCTTTGGGGCAAACGAATTCAGTCTTCTCATTTTGTATCTGAAACTGAAGACTAGAGAGATGAAATCACTTTGTATGGTGTCACATAGTGAGCCTGAGGGAAGAAGGAAGCCCAGGTCATCCTAACTCCAAGTGTAGCTCTCTAACCACTACACAATGCTCCCTCTCCAAATAATTAAAAACATGGAGAACTCGAATACATTCCCCACCATCACATACTGTACAATCAAGTCTCCTGCATGTGGGGAAATTGCAAGGATCGGCACAGTACAATGGCTAAGCCTCATCTTAGAAAAATCATCTTCCCAATAATTCAATCATTAAACATTTATTAAGCATCTACTATGTGCCAAGCACGTTGCTAAATGCTAGGAATACAAAGAATCATCTGTAAAATGGTGATGATAATACTTGTAGTACACACCAACTATGTGGTTCTAGTGAGACTCAAATGAAATTATGTAATTTTTTCATAAACTCTAAAGTGATAGATAAATGCCAGCTGCCCATTTGCAATAACCTAATTTATTCAATACATACATTAATTTGACTCTCTCTACCCTTCAACAGGTTGACTGATTATAGTTCATGTCAGCTCTGCTGTTTGCAGTCAAGAGACTTAACCTCGAGATGCCTCAGTTTCCTCATCTATCAAATGGGTTATCTTGGATTACTTGATCTCACAGGTTTCTTCCAGCCCCTACATCCTATGAATTAAATCTATGCCTTGTGCTAGTGGTTTTTTCATACAGGCTTCTTTTTTAGCAGTATGTTGCTACCATGTGGGTACCAATGAACTGAAGTGGCAGGAAGTTACTTCTATACAAATTGGGGGTAATTTTATGTTTGTAAGCTTGTGAATTAGTGTTCTGACCTCCTTCATGGGAAAGAAAGCAGGAGCTTTGCCAAAAACCTTTATTGTGGTTTGAAGACAGGGCATGCCTCTTCTACAACTGTGTTTCATATGTGTGTGAATGGTAATTTACTCTTCTCCAGCCAATCTCTACACTCCTCCCCCTGCTCAAAAGAAATAATTGATGTTGCTTTTCTGGAAAGACTACTCTTGGTCCTCGTCACAGCGATGAGGAAAGACTGCCCTTTTGAACCTCCTATGAGTCAAAGGAGCTTCTAGGGATTTTCAGAGTGTGGAGGAAGATCTGAAAGTCTCTACAGAACTTTTGCCAAGTGGCTGAAGTGAAAAACTATTCCCCAGCTCTCCTGGGTCTCATCAATTCTTATCATATATTCAGGAGAGGCAGAAGCTGCTTTTCAACTTCAGAGGATGGGGCAAGGGGGACAAGAGAAAAGAAAATGGATACTGGATAATAAAATATTCCTATCAAATGCCAATCATTTTGTCTGGGGCTCCACAAGAAGCCTAGGTTTCAGTGATTTGTACATCGAGACTAACAGCTTTGAAAAAGTTTAGACAGAATAAAGTTGGATATTTATTTAGGACTTAATGTATAAGGGAGACTGGTGAGGTCCAGAAATCAAGGAGGTTGTGCTGGGTAAAACCTTCCAAGCACTTGTCTATCCTCAGTTCTAATTTTCAAACCCAAGCACTGTTCACTCAGGATATTAAGTCTGTAGGGCTAACAAGGCACAACCTTCTGGTACAGAGCTCTGAAGGCTTCTTGGAGGGCTTACAAAGCAGTTTTGAGAGTTAAAATGTAAATGAATCAGAAACACATGGATTCAATTTCCCTGGAAACCTGCATATGTTTGGAAATTAGTGGGGGAGGGAAGAAATGTCTGGCCAAATGTACTTTGATTGTCCTGACCCCCAAATGTCTCCATACTACCCTTCCCCTCAAAATCATTCACAATGTTGGCTAAAGTTGATTCATGACAGTGTTCTTAAGGCCTGTAGAACGTAGAGTGGTCTTGCTTATTGAATAGAGGTAAAAAGATATCATCAAGCCTTTCTTCCTTTCCCTAAAAGAGGTTAAAGTGAGGTAATGATTAAATTATATCACTCTACCCACAAAACTTACCATGTGAAAGCCTCCTTCTAAGAATAAGCAGATATGACTACAGGGAACACAGTTTTGGCTTGTAAGAAGCCATGAGATGCTTGAAGGAGCTCGTCCGTCTTTGGGTCAAAAGGAATATTGCTAGTTGAGGGGATGGGTAGCTGGAGTGCAGGAAACCTAAAATTTTATAAGGAGGAAGTGATTTTCATTTTTTCAAAGCCTTAGTAATACCAGACATAGAAGATGGTACACTGTACTGAGGAGAAACTATGGGACACCACTGATGGTCATCTATGCTTTGAAAGTATCATGAATGCCATTTGATCCCCAAGTACCCTACACTGATTGCCAACACTATCTCTATTACCTAATCCTAACCCTTACCCTAATCAGATAGTGAATTAAGATTAGGCAAGTTGGTTCTGACCTCATAGCTTTAAGTTCACCTGCTCTCTATACTGATATTTACTATGTGTGAGTATTGTTGCTTGTTTAGTCATTTTTTAGTCAAGTTCAATTCATTGTGACCCCATTTGGGTTTTCTTGGCAAAGATATTGGAGTGGTTTGCCATTTCATTCTCCAGTTCATTTTACAGATGACAAAACTGAGGCAGAGTTAAGTGACTTGCTGAAGGTCACAAAGCTAGTAAGTGCCCAGAGTCAGAATTGAAATCAGGTCTTCCTGACTCCAGGGCCATCCGCCTATCCATTGCCCCATCTAGCTGCCCATGTGCATACTGGACTGGAGGAAATACCTGTGAATGTCCCCAAGTGTTACAATCACAACACAGAGGGAGGAGGCCCAAGACCAAATACAGCAGGCATCATTAGCACCACATCACACACCACAATGAACGTCCCACTTTCTATCAGTCCCACTTTCTATCAGTCTATTCTCCAGCATTTACTCTACTGCCTCAGCAAATGATCCTTGACCACAAAGTAACACAACCTTCTCTAAACCTAAAAGTCTGTCACTCTCTGCATTGGCCAAACCACTTGTTCACCAACTTCCTTCCTGCTACCCAGGACCCTGAAATATGTAGGGTCTTAAAGGACTTAACAACTTTGTCCTGATATATTACACATTATTATACATTGCTCACTTCCCCAACTCTACTGCCAAGTCAAATTGACCTTAAGTCTATTCCTCACATATAATTCTGCATTTCCTACCTCTTCCTTTATGTTGGCTCTCCTCCACTTCTGGAGTGTACTCACTTCTCACCTTCTCCTTAAAGAATCCCTTATGTTCTTCAAGATACAGCTCAACCTTTCCCATTTCCTTCTAACTGCTAGTGTCCTTCCAGCATAATAATCTTGTATTTAACTACATTGTATTTATTCTTTTTATTATTATATGGAATATATGTATTTTTTGTTGTTTAGTCATTGTTCAGTCACATCCAACTCTTCATGACCCCATTTGGAGTTTTCTTGGCAAAGGTACTGGAATGGTTTCCCATTTCCTTCTCCAGCTTTTTTTTTTTTTTTTTTTACAGATTTTAGGAACTGAGGCAAACAGAGTTAGGTGACTTGTACAGGATTACATAATGAATAAGTGCCTGAAGCCAGATTTGAACTCAGAAGTCTTCACAACTCCAAGCCTGGCACTCTATCCACTGTACTACCTACCTACCCCTGATACATAAATACACACAATTATGTAGTAACATCTTTTCTCCCACAATAGAATATAAGCTCCTTGAGAGGAAGAATCATTTTCTTTTTGTTCTTTGTATGCCTAGTACCTAGTACAACAACTGACTCATTTAGAGATGCTATTTGATTGATTTAATCAACTTATCTCTTGATAGAAGCTCTGACAGTAACAAAAGCTATGGAGGGAACCCTCTTTCCATGTTGAAGACATGTGTTTGCTTTTTTTCCTTCTGGGTCTATGCTATCCCTAGTCTTCCTACATAATATAATATTTCAAAATCTGTTAGTAGATGCTGGTCTAGATTGGGCACCTTGTGTCAAAGCACCCAGAGAAAGCAGAAATATTAGGAGCCAATCACCATAGATTCCGATGTGCCGACAAGTCTGTGGTTACAATTCATTTTAATTTTCTCTAATGTCTAATCAAAGAAGGCAACCAAGAGAATAATATACACAATGATTATACACAATTGACTATAATAATGCCAACATAAACAATGTCAAAAGTCAGCCAATCTTAGTTTGAGTGCAGTGATCAATCATGGTCAGGAAGAACAAACGCTCAAACCTGCTTCTCTCCTTTTGGTAGAAAAAGGATTTTGGGCATGGAATATTGTACACACTATCAAACAAGGTCATTTTGTACATTGAACTGAATCACAATGGATAAATAATGTATGGTTGATAAATGCAAAATTTTGAATTTGAGTTCAAAAGTTCAATTTCATCATTACATGGTTAAACACACACATATATGTATATACGTATGTGTGTATATGTATATATATACATTGATGTGTGTGTGTGTGTGTGTGTATATATATATATATATATATATATATGATTTTTAGTGGACTAAAAGATTAGGGGTCGGGCAGCTAGATGGCGCAATGGATAGAACACAGGCCCTGAAGTCAGGAGGACCTGAGTTCAAATCCGATCTCAGACCAAAGACTTGACATGTACCAGCTGTGTGACCCTGGGCAAGTCACTTAACCCCAATTGCCTAAAAACAAAAACAAAACAAATATTAGGGGACTGCTACAATTTAAACATATGATAGGATAGCCCAAAATAAAACAAAACCAAAAAATTAAAATACTCCAATCTTAGGCCAAATTAAGAAAGACATAATGTCCAGGAATAAGAAGGTTATAGTTGTTCTGTACTCTGCATTAGTTTGACTGATGCTGTATTATTTTTTGTTTAGTTATGGATGCCATATTTTAAGAAGAATATTCATAAGCTAGAGGTAATGACTAGGAGAATGAGGGACTGAGAGAACATGTAGAATGAGATGAGGATGAGTTGGAAGAACTGAGATACTTAGCCTGGAAAAGAGATTTATGATACCTCTATTGAAGATTTTGAAATTTTTTCACATAAAAGAGGGCCCTATGCAGTCAAGCTTCTCCTATTTGGCCCAATAAAGAAGAACTAGGAATAATTGGCAGGGGGGAGGGGTTGAGTGGGACAAGCACAGCAATGGAAATTTTGCAAAGATATAAATTTAGGATTGAGATAAGGAAATGTTTCCTGAAAATTAGAACTATTCACAAGTGGAATGAGCTTCCATAGGAGGCAGACAGTTCTCCCTTTACTGGAGAATTTCAAGTATAGTCTGGGTGCCACCTCTTAACTGTGACAAAAAAATCACAAAGAGGCAGATTTCAGGTAAGATAATGATAGGAGGTGGGGATGAGAGGGAAGGAAAATTCTAGCCATGGAACCATGGGGTTCCCTCCATAGTTTTTGTTACTGTCAGAGCTTCTATCATGTATCAACCATACATTATTTAATCCATTGTGATTCAGTTCAATGTACAAAATGACCTCGTTTGATAGTGTGTACAATATTCCATGCCCAAAATCCTTTTTCTACCAAAAGGAGAGAAGCAGGTTTCAGCGTTTGTTCTTGCTGACCATGATTGATCACTGCACTCAAACTAAGATTGGCTGACTTTTGACATTGTTTATGTTGGCATTATTATAGTCAATTGTCTATAATCATTGTGTATACTATTCTCTTGGTTGCCTTCTTTGACTAGACATTAGAGAAAATTAAAATGAATTGTAACCACAGACTTGTCGGCACATCGGAATCTATGGTGATTGGCTCCTAATATTTCTGCTTTCTCTGGGTGCTTTGACACAAGGTGCCCAATCTAGACCAGCATCTACTAACAGATTTTGAAATATTATATTATGTAGGAAGACTAGGGATAGCATAGACCCGGAAGGAAAAAAAGCAAACACATGTTCTCAACATGGAAAGAGGGTTCCCTCCATAGCTTTTGTTACTGTCAGAGCTTCTATCAAGAGGTAAGTTGATTAAATCAATCAGATAGCATCTCTAAATGAGTCAGTTGTTGTACTAGGTACTAGGTATACAAAGAACAAAAAGAAAATGATTCTTCCTCTCAAGGAGCTTATATTCATTCAAATTCATTAGTCAGTGAAAATACATGAAGTGAAGATATGGAGTATCTCCTGTGAAGAATAGCAAGGAGGCCAGGGTCACTTGTATAAGAAGACTGGTAATATAGAAGTGTGCGAAGTTAATAAGGGATTTAAAACCTAAATGAATAATTTTATATTTTATTCTGGAGACAATTGAGAGTCATTCGAATTTATAAGTCTTGAATACAAGACTTATAAACACAAACAGAGACAGAGACAGAGACAGAAAGATATAGAGACAGAGAAACAGAGAGAGAGACAGGGAGAGAGAAACAGAGAAATTCAGCCCTAATCATCCTATTTTACTTGACCGTGTAGTAAGGCTAACTCTAGTCTAATGTGATGTTTTCATAGCTATCCTGTCTATAGATGGTTTAACCCCTCTCTTCAATTTAGCCATATTTTCCAGGCATAATATTTTTGACCAAGTACCAGAGTATCAAATTCCATGATTCTTTCTTCGCAAAAGTGATAAGAACTAATCAACTTAGAGTTGCAATGTAGGAAAAAGGTCAGTTGAAATCATCTTTGAGATACAGAATCTTTCCTCTTACATAATATGAGAAAGGGGGAGGAGTATCTGAGTCTGTGTCTGATATATTCCCATAAGATGAGGGTCTGGACTTTCCTTCCCTGGGCTACCACCCAGAAGCAGCTGTCTGTTCCCAAGGCTAAGCCTATAAGGATTAGACAGAGAGTTTCTTTGGCTAAAGGTTGAAATCTCTGGGAATACTATTCTTTCCCTTTCTATCCAGCCTGAAAGGTTGACTCCATCTAATAAAACAGCAATGGGAGGCTTTTTGTACATACTTTCTATTCATAACAGAGGAACTTAAAATCTAGAAATTCCAAAAGTTTGATTTCTTTTGCTTTTGAATCTCACATATTTCAATGTGAGAAAAGTATGGGAAATAAATCCTCTTCTTTGCTTACTGTAACTTTGCTATTCTGGTCTGATCTGATTCAGGCGTTCTAGCAGTTGTGAGATTCTGAACCTCTGAGCTGGGAAAGCCTTTTCTTTGACACTCACCTGAAAGTTCTTCCTTGGATGGTGAAACATTTTGGATCTTTTTAAAATTTTTTTAAAAACCACTGGTTATTGTTTAATGATTAAGGAACGTGAAATGAGAATTTCAACTTTAGAACAAAATCCCAATGAGAGAGTTAGGGTTCTCTAAATGGGATCTTTACCCGGCCTTCTCAACAAATGTCACTCTATAACAAGACCATGAGCATCTAGCCTGGCACAATTAAACTCTTATTAGGCTCTATATTTTCAAAGTGTTTTTGCAGCAAAGGATTACTAATACCTTAATCCATGTCACCATTATAATCCTCATTTCACCAATGGCAGAGGTCACCAAACAATTCAATGGAGAGCAAGGATTGAACATAAGATTTGAGGAAGTTTTGCCTGGTTCATTGGCTCACACTGCCTTCTGTGTCCTTGTTAAATCTGTTTCCTGGACCGTAACAAGAAAGGAAAGGGAAAAGGTCAGGGTTCAAGGAGGATGGAGATATGATTGATAATAATCAGCTCCTCTAATAATATACTTTGTTTGCTCTTATTCCCCTCATAATGACATATGATTTCAATATATCTTGCTGGCATCAATTTTATAATAATTGTGAGTGAATAAATGTGTTTCCAACATCAACGGAGGAGCTAGAGAGAGGATGGGGAACTGGGGAGGGCCCAGCAGGGGAGGAAAGTCTGAGTCTTTCTGTAGTTAGATTTGTTTTTCCCATTTTAACAGCATTATTTATTTAGGCTCTCTAAATAACAGCAATGCCTGTATAAACCAAAACCCCCCCAACCGGTATGAAAGAGGTGGAAATCCCTTTAAATTTTTAGGGGCAAGAAAAGATGATGTGAAATGTTGGATTCCTCTTTTGGGATAATCCCTTCAGTCAGAGGTAGTAAACTTCTGAGACAGGCTTTCCTCCTTTACCAATTCAAAGCCAAAAAAAAAAAAAAAGACAAAACCAACAAAAAGATTTAGCTCTTTTGGCCTGGCTCTTAGTTGTCTCATGTATACAAAGGAGGCAGAAATATTTGTGTAAGTAATTATTGTGAGCAGAATGCTTTCAAACAGTGATGTATTACATCAATGTGAGTTATTAGTGTTAATAATTGAGGTAATATGGCATAATGAATGGAGCACTGGACTTAGTATCAGGAAGACTTGGGCTCAAATACTTCTTTTGAAGCTTGTGAACTCTGTGAACTTGGACAAATCAATGTTCCTCTCCCAGTCTAACAAACAATATTTAAATATTATTATAATATGTAAAATGTAATTGTAACAGTGATTATTCTGCCCCTCCCTCCACACTGCCTGAAGACCAGTTGGGTTACATTTCACTCCTTCAGAATTCTCTGGCACTCTCAGGGGGATTGGTAGTATTTTGTCTTTGCTATTAGCTTAGGCCTCCACCAACTGTGCCCCCCCCACTCTTGTATCCCAGTTCCATTTAACAACTTGACAATTAGATCAGCTTTTAGAAAGGAATATTTACTTCAACTGTATAACAAGAACTGATATACAAACATCTCCCCCAAAATGCATGGACATAACACCCTTCCCCTCCACATACCTTAGTTACCAAAGCTTGCTTTGGGCTTGAGTCTCAGGGACCCCAACTTCTTAGGGTTTCCCTGCTGCACTAGCAGCAACATCTGCTCTGTAATCCTGTCTCTCAAGTTGCCAGGAAGGAAGGAAGAAAGGAAGGAAGGAAGTAAAAAAGGAATTAAAGAAGGAAGGAATGAAGTAATGAAGGATGGAAAATTTCCTGGGAAATGAGCAAAAATAATATAAGCAAGAGCTTTTTTTTTTTCCATTTTGTGGAATTGTCCTTTTGAGTTTTATAAATAATGATAAATTATGCTAAGAATAACAGATAAAATAGAATTTTTGTGCATTTTCATTCAAGGAGATAAATTGTACTGAGGTAGATTTTATAATTCTTAAGCTCCTTAAACTATTTTTCTAAACAGTTTTTTTGATGGATAAAAATGGATAAAAATCCATTTCTCCCAAATTAATGAATTCCCAGAGATAGATGATGACAATGTGAAAATATAACTTAAAAATTTAAATTCTTTCCTTTGAACTTAATCTCAATTGTAATAATAGCTGACACTTATTAACACTTTAAAATTCACAAAGAACTTTACATACGTTATCTCATTTGAAACTCACAACAATTTTGTTGGTTGCTGCAAAGGTAGAGCGATACGGTGTAAGAAGAGGAATAGTATAAGTCAGGAAAAGCAGATTGAGGCCAGACTGTGAAGGATTTTAAGAGGCAAACAAAGGCATTTATGTTTCCTCCTTGAAGTAATAGGAAACTACTAGAGTTTACCAAATAGAATTTACCAGATGACATGGTCAGACCTGAAGTTTAAGAAAATCCCATTGGCAGCTGCGTGGAAAATAGATTGGAAAGGAAAGAGACAAAGCAGGAAGACAAGTTTAAGAGGCTGTTGCAATATCTAAGTAGTTGCAAGAGTTGTGAGAAGAGAACACATGTGAGAGATATTGTAGAGAACAGAAATGGTAAGAATTGGAAACTGACTGAATAATGTCTCTTGTCTTCAAAGGTTGTGTAAATGTTGACTGTTATGATTTCCTTATTGAGGAAATAGAGTTAATAGTACTTTCACTTGAGGAAATCACTCTTTAAACATTGAAGTAGTAAACGAGTATGAGTTAGTATTTTTATAATATTTGCAAGAGAAGGTATTACTTTCAAAGCCCCTTGAATGACCTCATTCTACACAACCATTAAATATTCTTTTGATAGCTACTAGTTAGTGGTGATGGTACCTCTGCCAACCTCAAGGTTTTTTAGATACAGCAGAAGTAGAACAAGGCACTTTAATTTCTAAAAGGCCAAAGATTTCTCTCTGTCACATGCGAATGGACAAACCCTATGATTGTGCTTGGTGAAGAAAAGTGGTGTTTTATATAAATCAAAAAACATTTATGATTTGCCTACCATGTACTTTGTATACAATCACAAAAAAATGAACAATGTTTCCTTTCAAGGAGCTCACCTTCTAATGAGGAGACTACAAATATACAATGTATATATATATATATATATATATATATATATATATCTGTATATATCTGTAAATATATATATTATTGTGAACATGTTTTTGAGGTATGTATATACATGTAAATACAAGGTAGATATTATTCTGAGGTATAGTATGTTAGCAATATTTAAGCAGTGTATATACAGAAGCATAAGAAAAGTGCCTTCTTTTATATGAGGCAAATGAGAAAATGTTTAAAGATTTGACCAAGAATTCACCTGATTATCCCTTGGCAGAAGAATATTAGAAGATTGATAAACATGCACCAAGAATGTTCTACTGAGTCCATGATTGGATGCATTGCCTTTACCCCTTTACTGAAATGTGAAATCTATGAGAAGAAAAAGACAGAATGAAAAACAGATTCTGGTAAAGGGCTAATAACTTTGATACAATCAGTAACATCCTGACAAAGGAAGCCATTTCTGCCAGCTTTGCCACCAGCTCCAAGGGAAAAAGCAGGAGTAGGGACAATGGTGAGCTTACCCTAGTCAGTCATAACCACAACCAATTATAGAAACGTGTTTTCAAATCAAAACTGAGGGGCTTTCCAAAGCAGAATTGTAGGGAGAAACCATACTTTTCATGGCAAATTATCAGAAAACATTTTCCCACACTTCTACTCCTGGCCACACAGTATCATTGAAGGAAGTCATAAAACCATACTGAATGGGCTAACTATAGATGTAGAATAAATCTCTAACGGGCTCTCACCACTGTATAACAACCTTTTTATTAATGCCGACTGACTCCTTATTACACTTTCCACAGTGACTATTTCAAACCTTTTCCTCTCCCTGAGAGTCCCCAAATCCCTAACCCCTTCTCAGGAGATGGTTTTGCCACCCACTTAACTAAGAATTTATGGACTCCTTTACTCCCCTTTCTCAACACTTTAAAACATCTCTATATTTTGATCCCTTTTCTTTCCTTCTGGGCTCAGAGTTCCCTGACAAAGCTAATTCCTTCTTCTATATGGCAGATCCCGTCTTCATCCATTTTCTCCATGATTTTGATCCACTGAGTATGCCCACTTTCTTGGTACCATCAATCTTTTACTTGCCATTGGCTTCTTCACCTTTGCCAACAAATGTTTTGGTCTCCTCTATCTTAAAACAAACTTATTTTAATTTTATTTCCTCATACTATCATCCTGTCTCTTCCCTTAATTGCCAATCTTCTAGGTTAAAAAAAAAACAGCTTACACACACACACACACACTCACACACACACACAAACACATACACACTGGAACAAAATAAGTACCCATTGATTGGGAAATGACTCAACAAACCAATGTATTAAAATGTAATGGGGTATTACTGCACAGGAAGAAATGACAAATATGAACAATGTGGGACAGTTTATATGAACTCCTTCAAGTCCCAGCTAAAATCCTACTTTCTATACGAAGCCTTTCCTAATAATCCTTATTTCAAGATGGGTGGGTGGTGGTGGTAGTGGTGGTAAGAATTCATATGATACCTACTGTGTGCCAGGCACTTTATATATTGGTTTATTTGATACAGCAACTGTCAGGTAAGTGTTATTATTCCTATTTTACAACTGAGAAAACTAAGGCAAACAGAAATTAAGTGACTTGGGGGGCAGCTAGGTGGTGCAGTGGATGTAGCGCCGGCCCTGAAGTCAGGAGGACCTGAGTTCAAATCTGGCCTCAAACCAAACATTTGACACTAGCTGTGTGACCCTGGAAAAGTCATTTAACCCCAATTGCCTTAAAAAAAAAAGAAAGAAATTAAGTGACTTGCCTAGGGCCACACAACTAGTAAGTATCTGAGATCAGATTTGAAAAGAGATCTTCCTGACTCCAGACCCAATGTTTCATCCACGATGCCACTGAACTCCCCATTCCAGTGCCTTCCCTCTGAGATTACCTTTAATTCATCCTGCATATAGCTTGTTAGTACATAACTGTGTTTGCATGTTGTATCTTCGATTACACTGTAAACTCCTTGTGAGCAGAAACTATTTTTTTTCCTTTCTTTGTTTCCCTGACACTTAGCCGACTGCCTGACACAGTGCCTGATTCCAGCTCATTTTACAGATGAGGAGCTGAGACAAATAGTGTTGAGTGACTTTTCCAGGGTTACACAGCTAGAAAGTGTCTGAGGGCAGATTTGAACTCAGATGGCTCAGCATTCTATTCACTGCTCTTTTACCATTTCTTAGCGCGCAGTAATTTTCTATTACATTTGTATTTTTAGTCATTCCTTAATTTATGTGCCAGTTTTCATGTTTGTATCCCCAGCACCAACACAATGTACACAGTAGAGGCTATATAAATGTTTGTTGAATTGAAATGAAGGATAAAAAACCAAACATGGAATAACAAAACCAATGGTGACATCTGTTTCTATGAAGATTTTTCTTCTAGTCTCCTTTTAATGAATCTGGTTGATAAGGTAAATATGTTCTTCATTGAAAAGATGAAGAGTCGAAAGAAAGCTTTATTGACTTATTGATATATTTAAGTTAGCTGTATGGTTTGTTATTATTACTGGTGCTCCTCTTTCCCCCTTCTCCTGCTTTTTGGGGCCCCTAATTTCCTTGGCCAGGTTCTTATGAGGAAATGGTACGAAGTCAGAAACCTGTGATGGAATCCTAACCATACTACTTACTGCCCTCTGGGACTTTTACAATGGGCATTTTACAATGGGCAAATAAACAACACCTCTTCTTAGGTTGTTTGGAGATCTTGGCTGTAGGTTGGTTCTTGAGTTTTTGTTCTATCTTGTTTTGGTAGCAAATAAAGCTTATCCTTGGAATAGCTAGGTGATACAGGGGATAGAACACCAGCCCTGGGGTCAGGAGCACCTGAGTTCAAATCCGACCTTAGACACATAACACTCACTAGCTGTGTGACCCTGGGCAAGTCACTTAACCCCATTGCTTAGCAAAAAATGAAGCTTATCTTTCTTGTTCTACCTCTCCTCTTCTCACCTAATCTTAGCTCACCTCACATTACCTCCTCTCACTTCTGCTTGCCTACTTTGTCTTGCTGTGCCTTGCCTCACCTTGCCTTACCTTATGCTCAGTTTTCTGATTTGACCAGACTCCCCCAAAACCACAAAACTGATTTTGATTCAACCCAAAACCTTTCTTAGTATCTACTGTACCCTTCAATTCAACTGGTAAGGTAATAATTAACCAACTACAATAGAAAGAACATAGTTTTGGAGTCAGAGGGCTTGGGTTCAAATCATACCTCAGTCACTTAGTATCTTTGTGACTTTGTACAAGTCATTTAATCTCTTTGTGCCTCAGTTTCTTCATCTGCAAAATTAGGAGGTTGTATTAGATGACTTCCAATGTCCCATCCCTTTACAAATCTCTCATACACAGCAGAAGTCACTCAAAAAAATTTAGTGAGCTAATATGATGCAGTAGGTAGAATGCTGAAAATGGAGTCAGAAGTTCCTGGGCTCAAATCCCTAACTTTGATTTTAGAAAAATTACTTAATCTTTCTGACCTTCTTTTCTACATCTCTAAAGGGAGCAGAAAGATTAGACAGTTTCTTGAGTCCTTTCCTACCTAAAGCCCTACCTAAAGCACTATATGCTAGGTACTGTGGGAGATATGAGAACACTCCTTGTATGTAAAGCCTTTGCATTCAAGCTAGTGGAAGCACATTGTGGCAGAGAGCTCACTGGGATTGAAGTCAGAGAGCCTGGTTTCTGCTTACCATCTCTGAAAATATGGATAAGTAAGGCCTCTAAATCTATCTATCTATTCATTCATTTAACTGTTGTTAAGTCCTCCTTATGGGCCAGGCTCCGTGCTGTGGCTATGTGCTGGCGATACAAAGACAAAACACGAAATATTCTTTGTCCTCAAAGACCTTACATTCTATTGGAAGGAAATAACACATGCATAGAAAAGTATGGAACTGTGATTTCTACTTATACACACAGAAAAAGAGTTAACAGGTTTTGCTGTTTTTCAGTCTTTTTAGTCATGTCTGACTCTTCATGACCCCATTTGGGGTTTTCTTGACAAAGACACTGGAGCAGTTTGCCATTTCCTTTTCCAGCTCATTTTACAGATGAGGAAACTGAGGCAAACAGGGTTAAGTGACTTGCCCAGGGTTACACAGCTAGTAAGTATCTGAGGCTGGATTTAAACTCAGGAAGATGAGTCTAACTCCAGGCATTGTGCTCTGTCCAATGCGCCACCTAGCGGCCACTCTGGTAAATTCCAAAGGAATGGCAAAGGTGGAAAAATGTCAGAAAAAGAGAGTAAGCTCTTGTGCTGGGTCTTGAAGAATGCGTGGCACCCTTTTTCTGAGTAGTAGGGGTATGGGAGTGGAGTTACGTGTAAGTAGAAGAATGATAGAACTGAATCCTTTTGAGGCCCAGGGGGACCACTTCAAACAGTACATTTATGTTTCCTCACCATGTCCTTCTGATGACCTGATCTTAATTCCTTTGCCAATTAGTCATAATATTAACTGTCATTTATAGATCCTGTTAAGATTTGCACAGCCCCTAGTTCATGCTACTTTAGAATCAAAGAACTTTGTGAAGTAGGTACTATGGGTATTGGTGGCACAGTAGATAGAGGGCCAGACCTGGAGTCAGGAAGACTCATTTTCCTGAGTTCAAACTTGGCCTCAGACCATTACTAGCTCTGTGACGCTAGACAAGTCACTTGGCCCAGTTTGCCTCAGTTTCCTCAACTGTAAAATGGGCTGGAGAAGGAAATGGCAAACCACTCCAGTATCTCTGCAAAGAAAACCCTAAACAGGGTCACAAAGAGTCAGAACTACCAAACAACCACAAAACCATGGGTATTATTAATTCCATTTTATCAATTAAGAAACTGATACTCGAATAAGAGTATGTGGAAATCGAGGAAAAAGGGAGTAAAGGGAGGAAGCAAGCACAACAAGGGGAAATCTGCAGCCTCAAGGACTCTCTATTACCGGCAGATCAGTCCCTCCAGAAGAGGCCTGGCAAAGGCAAGAAGAAGACAGGAATTCTTCCAGCTGGGAACTTTGCAATTTTCCAGGTTTGCTAAAAAGCTAGGGGCGAGAGATTGGAGCTATTGATGAAAACGAGGGTTTGGGTTTCTCCTCCAAAATAACTCATGTTAATTCAATATGAAAATATTATGTTTTAAACTTAAGAGCAATAACATATGGCATGAGCTGCTCCATGCCAAAAGAAGAGGGGAAATGCTAAGCACTTCAGTTCAGCAAGAAGCCACTGGAGGGAGCCAGTCTCATGCAGATTAAATGAGGTCCTCTAAAAACTGTTCTGTCCCTGGGGCCGGAGCGTTCCCTATTCTAGCAGCATGGACTGAAGTTCCGTTGCCAAGGAAACAGACCTAAACAAAGGGTAAATATGTCAACAATAGCCTTGGTTTTAAATTATCTTCCAGTTCCAGCGTCTTGTGTTTTTTGGTGCACGGAGGACCACAGAGCCCTGCATGTGCAGGCGAGGGTCCCCGCTTGTCCTGTGAAGTCTGGGGAACACAAGCCCTCCATTATTACTTCATGGGATCACAGCACGTAGATGGGCTCAGACACTGGGATGCATTGTGAAGGGCTCAGCGTCAGGGAGAGAGAACCCTCTCTTCTGTCCTCAGCCTGTCCTCAGTCTCCCCCAAGCCTCCCACCCCCACCCCCTCTTCCAAAGGAGCAGCTGGAATCATCTCATGTGGACAACTCATAAGACCGACTGTCTCAGGCTCATAGAGTAGGATGGTCTCTAAGGTTAAGCACTTTTTGTTAAAGCTAATTTAGCTTTCATCAGTTTGGGGCTGGAATAGAAAGCCGGGAAAAGGATCTGTTACTTCGTGGCTTAAAGCTCAGCCCTGGAGGTGCGGAGAAGCCCTTGGACTTCCCAGAACGGTTACTATCTCTGTGATGTTTTTGACTTATTTTTAAAAAAATGCACTCTTCTTTGGAGTTTGATAAAGGCTCTGACCAACACAGTCAGAGTTTACAGTAAAAATGACGTGTGATAAATGGACAAGCAATAAGGCATTTAATTTAATACAGAATCTTAGAATATTTAAGGCTAGAGGGGTTCTTGAATGATGATCCAACCTCTGTGTTTTACGGATGAAGAAATAGGTTCAGAAAGGTGAAGCAATTTCCCTAAGATCACACAGCTCATAGAATGGGGAGCAGATCTAGGTAACAGGTCTCTTGATTCATATTTCAGCGGTTTTGCTTTACTACATATACTATGGTGTTAGGAAGTACAAACTAAATAGACGTAATCCTGGCTTGGCAATAAGGGGCT
The DNA here is from genome assembly GCF_900497805.2 of Vombatus ursinus. Classification (NCBI taxonomy): domain Eukaryota; kingdom Metazoa; phylum Chordata; class Mammalia; order Diprotodontia; family Vombatidae; genus Vombatus; species Vombatus ursinus. The sequence goes on along the minus strand of NW_020950062.1, from coordinate 3,089,821 downwards.
GGGTAATCTTGAACAATTTTGCTGCCTTCTTTGAGACTTCCTTATTTTCCCTAACAGAAATAGGTAATAAATAGAAAATTTGTGAACAAAATTTGTTTTTAAAGAAAACACCTCGAAAAAAATCACCATTCAATATAGAGATATTTTTATCATAAAGTGATACCATGAGTACTAAACCAGGTCCATAAAACAAAGAAATCATTCGAAAAGGCTAAGATCAACCTTTAAACTTAGGCTAACTTCTACCATTTTCACTTTCAAGGAGTCGGCATTGGCATTAGTCATTGTGAAGGTCAGAATATTTAGTTCACTGTGCAAGAAAAAGAATAGTGCTATTGACACAGTTATAAAGACACATGCCTCTACTTATGGAAGAGAGAAAAGAGGCTATCACTCTTGGGACTCAGCTCTTAGAGACAATTGATTCTAGCTGCTATATGACTAAAGAGGTGTTGCCCTTCCTTGAAATTTGTCAGCCCATGCTGGTTCCTGGTACAAGATAAACCCGGTTTTGGTTGGAATTTTCCAAAGGATCATTCCAGAACTTTATCATTTGGCCTATAAACCAGAATAGAAGAAACCCTTAGGTTTTCAACAGGTAATTGCTGTTGACCAAAAAAAGGCTTTATCCTAGGGGTGGGGAACCTGTGGCCTTAAGGCCACATGTGGCCTTCTAAGTCCTTAAGTGCAGCCTTTTGACTGAATCCAAATTTTACAGAACAAGTTTATTAAGGCTGCAGGTTCCCCATCTCTTCTTTTTCCCATAGACAGAAGTCCTGGCGGTATTAGTTTGACTAGAAAACATTATCATTAATAATAATAATATACTTTAAAATTTGCAAAGTGTTTTCCAAATATTATCTCATTGGATCCTCACAACTCTAGGAGATATGTGCTATTATGATCCCCATTTTATAATTGAGAACACTAAGCAGACGGAAGTTAAGTGACTTGCCCAGGGTCACATGGCTATTAAGTATCTGAGGCCAGAATTGAACTCAGATTTTCCTGACTTCCTGACTCCCAGTGCTCTCTTCACTGTGTCACCTAGCTGCTATATCAAAATCTCTCTGTAGAAGCTGGGTATTTTAATATCCCAATATCCCAATAATTTACAATTTTGTTAGCAACAGAGGAAACTCACCTCAGTAAAGGTAAACTGTCTGTGACTTAGTAACTAAGTCCTAGGCACTTAGATGTTGAAATACTTACAAGTTAAATGACTTGCCCAGGGGTCTCACAGGTAGTGTCAATGTCAGAGATAGGGTTTGAATCCTTACTCTAAGCCCAGTACCTAGCCAGGGATGGGGGAACCTGCAGCCTTGAGGCCACATATGGCCTTCTAGGTCCTCGGGTGTGGCCTTTTGACTGAGTCCAAGTTTTACAGAACAAATCCTTTTATTAAGGGATTTGGTCTGTGAAGTTTGGATTCAGTCAAAGGGCCACACGTGTGGGCAGCTAACTGGTGCAGTGGATAAAGCACACTGGGTGCTCCTTTTTTTTTTGAGCTTAAATTCACATTTTAATATTGGATTGTCACACAAGAGAGACTGTGCACACACACGCGTGGCCCTTTCACTGAATCCAAACTTCACTGACCAAATCTCCTTAATAAAAGGATTTGTTCTATAAAACTTGGATTCAGTCAAAAGGTTGCACCCAAGGACCTAGAAGGCCACATGTGGCTTTGAGGCTGCAGGTTCCCTCCATCCCTGACCTCAGCACTGTGCTATGACCGTAGGCTCAGGGTCTTTGAGCCAGAAGGGAGCATTTCAACCTCATCAATCTACAGATGAAGAAACTGAGGCCCAGAGATGTGAAATGACATATCCAACTTCAAAATAGGTAGTAAATTGAAAAGGAAAGATTTGAATCATGTCCTCTGACTCCAGAGCTAGGGCTATTCCCACTGTAATGTTTTGCTGAGGGGTTGCTCTCTAGGTGACTTTTGCTTGTGATTCATTTGCGTCTATGTTTATTAATAGCCTTTCCTTCTTCAGACACCTTCTCTACCCACACGACCTCAATATTTGGCCAAACGGAAGGACTGGATGGGGGGTTGGGAGGAACTCAAGCTGATAGCCTTGAGGTGGAGCTAGCTAGAATTAGAAGGGTGTCGTGTGTAGTAGGGGTAAGGATCGGGGATACGTAAAGACACTCTTGGGAAGAAGACGTGGCCAATTGGTGGCAATGAAGAATGGCAATAGTGAAGCACTAAAAATCCATATTCGGTGGCAGTTCTATAACTCACACATGGTTAATTGTCCAGGGAGGAAGTATCAGAAAGCAACAATTCATTGGCATCCAGCTTCCTGTTGCATCCATTATTAATATTAAACTTTTATGTAACTTCCTTACTTTGGCTTCTGTCTCTCTGTTCCTTGTTGCTCTCAACTATACTATAAACTAATCCTCTTCTGGACATAAGGAAAGGAGGATCGAGGAAAGCTGTCACCTAGCTACATGGTCTCACGGTGGGTTGCCTCAGAACTGGTTCTGGGGAAGGGGCAAAAAAAAGAGGAACGAAAAGACATGTGTTAAACACCTACTCTGTGCCAGCTACTGTGCTAAACACTTCATAAATATTGTCTAAGTTGATCCTCACAGCAACCCTGGGAGATAGGTGCTATTAAGTCTCCCATTATACAATGAAGGAAACTGGTAGACAGATGTTAAGTGTTTTGCTAGTCATTCAGTTGTATCTGAGTCTGGATTTGAACTCAGATCCTCCTAACTCTGGGCCCAATGATCTACCCATTATACCACCTAACTGTATTTATTTTTAGTGCCAAGTCTCTTAGCTTGCTTTACTTAATCTATTAAATCATGGTGTCTTGTTATTTTTTATAAAACATCTCTCCTAATCTGGCCTCAGACACTTGACACTTACTAGCTGTGTGGCCCTGGACAAGTCACTTAACCCCAATTGCCTTCCCCCTACCCCCCCAAAAAAAGAATAAATAAATAAATAAAACATATCTCCTTTTTTTAGAGTCAGCTATTCACCCACAGAAGGTAAGCCATTTAGAACCTGATGCATTTAAAATTAGAAGTATGATATGTACATCATAGAGACATACAATATGTATTTTAGGGCCACTGTGGATTCCCTCTTCCACAGTCATACTTTGTCATACTTTGCTTCCTCCACCTTGTTAAAGAGGTGACTATGCTCTTGGTGACTATATTAATGGAAGATAATCTTTGATAAGTCCTCCTAAATTTCAAAGGCTTTACATTAAGATTTCTTGACAGGCTAGATCTATTCCAAAGGTTAACCTGGCCAAGTACGAAGAGAATCATTATCAGAAGGTTGGTCACCTGGTAATTGCATGAGTGTTTGTCTGATTTTGAGCGAAGGGAAGGAAATACCCCACTGAAATCATAGCTTTTTAAAATACTGAAACATGGAATTCACAGGCAATGTGTAAAATCAGTTTTATGATACAGAAGTTCACATTTTAGTAGAATATAAACTTCTTGAGGGAAAGACATATTTCCTTTTTTGCCTTCTTAGCCCCAGTGCCCACATAGTGCCTGACAAAATAGTAAGTGCTTAAGAGATTCGTGTTGAATAAATGAATGAGAAGGATTAGGTTAAAGGCTACAAGACCAGGACAGGTATACAATGGTCAATTTTAGACTTACTTATTGAATTTGGTAGGGAGCAGGGTCTGTGATTTCATTAGTATATGAAATTCTTAGGTAAAGAAGTTCCCTCTACTGATGCAGGTACCTTCTCACAGCAGGAATCAGAGACTGTACTTAAACCCAGGTGTTATTGACTCTGAGGTCAACATTTCATCCACTGTACTATGGCTGCCTCTCTTAATACTGATGACCTTTAAACATTGACTTCAAGCTCTTCTTTACATCACATGAGAAGGAACAAGGAAAAATGGAGTGAATACTGGACTTGGGTTAATGAAGATTTGTCTAAATATGAATGATGTCTCTGATACATGGATCCTGCCTCAAATGCTTGATCAAGCATTTGACTTGGACAAGCCATTTAATTTATCTGTGCCTCAGTTTTCTTAATTGTAACATGATGTATTTGCATTTTGTTTTGTTTTTTTTTTCCTCCTAGGACTATTGGTAGGAAAGCATTTTAGAAACCTTTAAGTACTATAGATGTATAAGCTGTTATTGCTGGGGGCAGGGGAGGGCAAGGGGAAGGAGTGATGTTGAGTAAATGCCTGTCAGTGGTGGTTGGGGAATGGTACTCACCATATGACCATGAACTTGGAAAGTAATGAGGACCATCGAGGATTAGAGCTCAATAATACAATACAATTTACATGGGAAAGGTATGGAAATGCCAGTCAACTTATACACCTATGCTTTTGCCAAGTATGCCAATCAGTGTGGAAATTTATTTTGGCTATGCGCTTTTTACTAGGGTTTTGCTTTTCTTTGTGTATTGTTCAATTTTTAAGGGGGTATAGGAGGGAGAGAGTATGGATATTTGCTAATCAAAAAAAAGATTAAATTTGGGAAAAAATACAATTCAAAAGGTGGTTTCTTCTTTTGGAGGGGAACCTATGTGCTTGAGAAAGTCAGGATACCCTCCCCTTCAGACTTATATTAATGTCATTCTATATCATATGGTTACAAATCTTCAAAATCAAATCAATTAAATTTAACAAACATTTATTAAACAACTATTATATGCCAGAGACTATGCTAGGGATACAAATATAAAAATGAAACAACCCCTGGCCTCTAAGAGCTTACATTCTATTGGGGGAGAAAATATACACACAGATAAATTAATATGAAATAGATACTAAATATTTTCAGGGACGAGGAACACAGGCAACAGTGTAATTTGGGAAAGGCCTTATGTAGGAAATGCCACTTGAACTGAGCTTTGAAGGAAGCCAGAGATTCGAAGACGTGTAGGTGAGGAAGGGGAACATTCCAGACCAGAGGGACAGCCTGTGCTCAGAGGTGGGAGGTGTGTCGACTTGGCTGGAACATAGAATTGCAGAAGGGACTTTGCTTTCCATTGAAGTTTTTACACCTTTCCCAATCTCCCTTGCACTGTCTAACTTCTGGGGAATAGATGGTGAATTGTTTAAAGCCCCATAAGCATTCCTTGATAATGTCTGGATAATATAATGCTCCACTGAATGCTTTTCAGTAATACATTCAGTAATACTGAGTGATGGGACATGGTGAATAGGGGCTGGACATGGTGTGAGAAAGAAATGGATTCTAATTTTTCATCAGATAGTGACTTAAGGTAATAGTCATTTGACCTATTCCCACATGATGGTGGGATTGCCAATACTCTAAATGGGATGTTAACATTTTTATGGAGATATAAAAGCCTGTATCACTGCAGCTACCAATGGATTTCACAGTGGGCCATCCACAATGGCCAGGGGCTAGGCCATCTGGTGTCAGTTAGAGAGGACTATGGGGTAGCAGAAATCATCCCACAAGTTGCCTTTTGCCCACTCCTTCTGTAACCTATGAATGTACACTATGAGTAATACAGAAATTCTGGCCTCTGGCCTTCTACATTTATGGATTCCTCCTATGGAATGCAGGCTGTTATGAAATACCCAGTCCCAACAGATGGATGCCCTAGTACTGGAGTGGGGTGCCAAGGTGTGGGATAAGGAAAGCAATTCATTCAGCTGAAACAACAGCCAGAATGGCATTGCAAAGCATGCCCTGGGCATGCCAGTCCTCCTCTGGTGTGTCTGTTCATTTGACAAAGCACATTCCACATAGAGTAGTGATCAATAGCATGGATCTTACTCAACCCATCACGGCTGGGGAAATGCTTACATAAAATTCATGGAACCAGCTACCTATGTCCATTGCTCTCTAGGTCACCTATAGCTCCATAGGGATTGCCTTGCCTGTGCCTGCCTCCTGGAGCATACATTCCACCATTCCCTGGGTCTGAATGAAACTGGAACAAATCAATGCTGAATATGGTCCACTACAAACTTGTTTTAGGTGATCTCAATTGGGCCCTTGCTGCAGCATGACAAAACTTTTATATAACCTCAATTAATTCACTATCCTGCTCACCACAATATCTTTTCCAATTTTTTTCATTCATCTTAAACCTTCCATATCCTTCCTTCCCCTGTCTTCTTGGCTGAGAGTCTTGCCTCATATTTCACTGAAAAACTGAGGCTGGGGACGGCTAGGTGGCATAGAGGATAGAGCATCGGTCCTGGAGTCAGGAGGACCTGAGTTCAAATACAGCCTCAGACACTTGACACTTACTAGCTGTGTGATCCTGGGCAAGTCACTTAGCCCCATTGCCTAGTAAAGAAAAAACAAAAACAAAAACAAAAACGGAGGCCTTTCACCTAGAATTCTCCCATTCTCCTCCCTCCTTATCTCACATTACTCGGATGCCTTCTATTACTATCCCCTTCATCAGTTCTGTTTCCTATGAAGAGGTAGCCCTTCTCCTTGTCCGAAATGCACAAATGATCCCTTGCCATCCCTCCTTCTCCATCACATTGCCTCCTTTTTCTCTGCCTACTGGTTACTTCCCTACTGTCTACAAATAAGCCCGTGTCTTTCTCATCCTCAAAAAACCCTTACTTAATCTGTATATCCTGACTAGCCATCATCCTTTATCTTCTCTCTAAAGACTGTCTACAATTGATGCCTCCACGTCTTTTCCTCTCTCTCTCTCTCTCTCTCTCTCTCTCTCTCTCTCTCTCTCTCTCTCTCTCTCTCTTTTAAGGCAGTTGGGGTTAAGTGACTTGCCCAGGGTCACACAGCTAGTAAGTGTCAAGTGTTTGGTCTGAGGCCGAATTTGAACTCAGGTCCTCCTGACTGCGCCACCTAGCTGCCCCATCCACTAGGCCAACTAGCTGCACCCCTCTTGCTCTCTTAACTCTCTGTGGTTTGTCTCCTGACCCCATCGTTCAAGTAAAACTGCTCTCTTCAAGTTATCAATGATCTCTTAATTGTCAAATGTCATGGCCTTTTATCAGTCCTCTTTCTCTGCTGCTTTTGATGCTGTTCACTCCCCTCTTCTTGTGGATACTCTCATCTCTCTAGATTTTCATGACATTGCTTTCTCCGAGCTCTCCTCTTATGGGTCTAACTGTTCCTTCTCAGTCTCTCTTACTGGATTTTCATCCAGATCACTCCTGTTCATTGTGGGTTTCCCCCAAGGCTCTGTCCTGGGCCTGCTTCTCTTTTTTCACTATGTTATTTCATTTAATGATCTCATCAACTCCCATAGATTCTATTATCATCTCTCTGCAGATGATTCTCAGATCTCTTTGTCCATCCCCAGACTCTTTCTTGACCTCCAGTCTCTCATTTTAAACTGTCTATCTTTATTACCTTCAGCTTGTCAATGTCTTTTCTAAGCCATCATGTCCATAAGAGCTGTTGTTTTTGTTGTTTGTCCTCCATTCTCTGAGAGGACCAGGACATCAGAAAGGTGATGCCAAGACTTGCAAGTGAATTGGATTCAAGTGAGAGAGGGCTGTGCAAAGTCACCAGCCTTACTTACTACTCTGGAGCCATCTGGGTCCAGTGGCAAGTTATAGATCAGGATGACTGCAGATGGCCTATGCAGTGGGAGACAATGACCTTTTTTAAGCTAAGGCTTTTAACAGTTTTCACTTTGACCAAGGCAATGCCTTTTCAGTGATTAAAGCTAGGTAAGAAATGAGGCAAAGAATGGCCTCCTTTACCTAGTCAAAACATATCAATATTGGAGGGAGATCCTCTCAGGGTTTCTGGCCAAAACAGAAACAATTGCTATTTACAAGCAATCAAGCCCCAAACAATGACCCCTGGGCTTGGACTGGGACCTACTGTTTGTCAATCAATAAGAGGCAGAGTAACTTGGGTTTAAGCATGGTCCTTAAGAAAGAAATCTAGCCCATAAACACCAAGATATCTTGAGAGGTTTCAGTGACCAAGATTTACATTCCTTTGGGCAGAGCACCTGCAGTTATGAGTATGATACCCTATGTGGACAGAGGGAGAGGAAGGAGGAGGAGAGGAGAGGAAGTATGAAAGAAGGAAGGAAGGAAGGAAGGAAGGAAGGAAGGAAGGAAGGAAGGAAGGAAGGGGCTGCAAATGGGGAAGGACAGAGTTTTATTGCAGGGTGTCAATAATCAGGAAGGTGCATTTTCCCTCCCATGTGAAAAGACAGCAATCCTTATGTCTTGGGTCTCCCAGATCCTTATTATTCTGTTCTATTCAGCATGGTCTTACTTCTTCTCTTGGCCTTGGGTTCTCCCTTCCTTTCCCTCACCAACACTTAAACTGAATGCTCTAGGGGACGGGTAGCCCTTTCTCCCATTGGGAATGTACCCTTGGTCACACCGACTTTTGCAGTACTCCTCTGCTCCACACTGTTTTTATCTTAGGTCAAGAAGTGCTAATTATAACTCTGGTCTCCAGAACTTTAGAGGCAATATGGTATACTGGGGAGGACATTAGACATGGGTCAGGAACTAGGTTTAAATTCTAATTCAGACACTGGCTGTATGATCCTGGGAAGTAAACCACTCTGTACCTCAGTTGCCTCATCTACAAAATAAGGGAATTGATCTCAATATTCTCTAAGATCCCTTCTAGCCCTAAATCTATGATGCTAGGATTTAGTGAACTGAACTCCAGTCTCAAAATGTAGTCTCACCAAGGAGGTGAACAGTATGATCACCTCCATTGTTTGCTTGTTTTGGACACTATATTAATGTAACATGAGATCACATTAACTTTTGGTTTTTGGCTACCATGCCATCTGTTGATTTAGGTTGAGTTTGCAGTCTTCTACAACCTCCAGGTATCTCTCATATGAACAGTTGTATAGTCATGATTTCCCTATCCAATAATTGGGCAAGTGATTTTTTTTTTCTAACATAGGCTCAGAACAATCCATGTTTCCCTTTTCTTTTAAGGAGGAAGCATCTGGTTCTTGCTACAGCCTTGGTTTAGAAAGATTCTCATATGTGCTCACCCAATTAAACTTCAGTTACATTCATTTTCATCAGATCCATCAAAACAGAATGTTTCTACTATAGACCTTTTCAGAAATAAGAACTTGGCATTTGATTCTAAATTGGTTGGGTAAAAAGAAATTTGTGTGCATGCAATTTCCCTCTTAAAAAGTGTTGCCTGTCTTCACTGAGAATGGGAGAAACACTGGCATGTATTCCATTTTTAGTTACATTGAGGAACAGTGTGCTTTCAATCCATGTGAATTAGACAATAAGAAAAGCCAAGGAACAAAGAGAGTTGGAAGAGCCTTTGCCATAGGATTGAATATGAGCATGTTGTGTGTGTTGGTGAAAAACATTATTTATATCCCTTTTCTCAATTCACTAAAGCATAGTTTCCAAATCTCTCTAATAGCATCTCTTCATCTAATCACTGTTTATACAATAAGCAAAATGTTTTGGGTTTTGGTCAAACATAAAGTGGTAAGTTAGGAAGGAAGCAATCATTTATTAAATACCTACAATGTACCAGTCACTGAACTAAGCACTTTACAAATATTTCACTAGATTCTCACAACAACCCTGGGAGGTCGGTGTTATTATTATCCCAAAATTTTAAAGATACATAAGAAACTGAGACAAGAGATGTTAAGTAATTTGCCCAGGGTCACATAGTTAATAAATGTTCAAGGCAGGATTTAAATGCGGGTCTTTGTGATTCAAGGTCCAATGCTTTATCCACTGCACTACATAGCTGCCCTTTTTATGTCTTGACTTGGAAATACATCTCTTCTTTGGGACAAAGAGACCTGACTTTGTGAGACAAGAATGCACAGCAAAAGATAGATCTGTGATTTCATCATTGTGGGAGACTCCTTTTGTGAGAATTCTTTCCAACAAGATACACTACTATATTGTGCATATATAGTAACTTATTTAGGACATAGCTCTAGATAGAATACTGCAGAGTTGTCTCAGGCATGTAAAGATTAAGTGGCTTCTCCATGATCACAGAACTAGTATAAATCAGAATTTGAACTGATGTCTTTCTGACTCACAAACCAGCATTCTATCCACCATACCATACTGCCTCTAGGAAAGGAAGAGTGATAGATTGAGAGAGACAGAGACACAGAGACTGAAGCATGGAGAGACAAAGACTGAGACAGACACACACAGATAGATGGAGAAAGAGAGATAGATGCACAGAAAAAAAATTTAGAGAGGCAGATAGGAAGAGAGACAGAAATGGGGACAGAGACAGAGAGAGAAACGGAGTTGAATAACATGTTCATCAGATTAGATTAGGCAGCTAGATGGCACATTGGATAGAGCTGGGGCCTGGAGTCAGGAAGTTTCAGATTCCTGAGTTCAAATCTGGCCTCAGACACTTACTAGCTAAGTGACCCTGGGTAAGTCACTTAACCCTGTATGCCTCAGTTTCCTCATCTGCAAAATAAGCTGGAGAAGAAAATGGCAAACCACTCCAGCATCTTTGCCAAGAAAACTCCAAATGGGGTCACAAAGAGTCAGACACGACTGAAAAACAACTGAACAGCAACAGGTTAGGTTGACATCAATTACTATTGCAGCAGTACATTAAGTTCCAATATGGCTACTGTGGTATGGTGGCAAATGTCTGTATTCCCTGGTACTGGGAAGGTTGAAGCTGGTGGATCATTTCAACTGAGGGGTTCTGAGTTTGATGAGTCAGCATCAATGTGGTGGGTCCTCAAGAGCAGGGTACCACTAGATGGCCAAAGGAGGAGTGAACCAACCCATGTCAGAAACAAAGCAGGTCAAAACTCCTGTGCTAATTAGTATTAGAGTTGGGCCCAAGAGAGGCTGTTGCATTTCCAACCTGGGTGAGGTAGAGAGACCAAGTCCTAATAATGGTAATTATAATAATTAATACTACTGATAATAAACCTGCTGGGAGAGCAAGTCTGCACTTACACAAAGCCACAGACTAATCATTTCCTTTAATAATTTTTACATATATTACATGGCACAAACATAGATGTTTTCAACATTTTGGGTCCTCAGAAGCAGAGGCAATACAATAGGGTATATAGAGAGCCTAACTTGGAGACAGATAAGAACTGGGTTCAAATCCTTTCTCTGATGCAACCTGTGGTTGTGTGACCCTGTGCAAGTCACCTAACATCTCAGTGCTCTGGGTAATGCTCTGGGTAATTCTCTCGGACTGCACACTGCAGAGAAAATGCCAACTTGCATTTTTAGAGGACGTATCCTTAGAGGGAGCTCTCTATATCGATGAAACAACAAGTATAATCCCACTCCCTATCCCAGACTTCAAGAAATCAAGCAAGGGTTTAACGTTTTAAGAAAATTAATATTCCCTCGAACCTTTCTGTATAGTAAAAATGCTTAATTTAGTGATAGTAGCTGCCCAGACCCTGAGTGCATTGTGGAATATAGTATCTTTTAGTTTGAGTATGTAAGAGTAGCATTTTCTTCAAGGGATTTATTCATGTATCCATTAATTCCCTTTATTTTCCTTCATTTCATCTACAAATATTTACTGGCTTTGCCAGCTCTGAGGAGAGATCACAAGTAAATAGCACAAGGACTTGAGGTCTCCTCAGTAAGATCCTGAGTCCTTTAGGGGTTCACCTGAATAAGTGACATATAATAGGGGCTCAATGAATGATTATTGAATTGAATCGAACTATCTAAACTTTGTGTCTCCTCCAGTATCCAGCACTGAACTCTACATGTGGTAGATGTCTACTACGTACTCAATGAAATGAATGGAGTCATGGACTTTATCAACTTTTTTTTCATTTTTTAGAACATATAGCTAAGAAATAAAATACAACAAGAATAATATAGTATTAATAAAGTGTTGAACTTCTACAGTGAATGGAAGCAGAATCCATCTCCAGACTGAACAAAATTAAGCAGCTGAAGATAAAAGTGGTGTATTTTAAAATTCTTCTTTCTGTATTTAGTCATATAGGCTTCACTATGGAGCTGATATATTGGATCAACTATATAGCTAGATCAGGGCTTCTTAAACTTTTTCCACTTGTGTCCCCTTTTTGCATTGCGTCGTTGTGTGGCCTGAGGGCATGCATAGTGCAAAGTGCACATGCTTTGTGTTCAGAACCAAGGCTGAAGTGATATGATGCAACATGACCAAGAACTGCCAGAAACACCTCAAATTCATTACATGTTTGATTTTTAATTAATTTTTAGTCATTGTGCATTCAGAAACCTTTTACTGTTGCCAATTTTTTTTCAACCCTATATGGGGTCGCAACCCACAGTTTAAGAAGCACTGACCTAGATCATACCTGTAATTAGGATGTGCTGACATATGGAGGGGGGGACGGTTCTTCTTCATTGAGGTCTTCCTGCCTACTGTCCCTAAACTGCTTTCTCTTGTACCACAGTACAACGATTCTCATTCCTTTTACCCGGAGCTGGGCACAACTTTTGTATATCCCATTTTCATTGTGCCTTTTACATGGGACCAACTTTCTCCAAATGTCAATTTCCCACCTATCACTTCCTTTCTCCAGTAAGTTTTTATTGCTGATTATCAGAGGTCTTCAACTGTGCCATAAGGGGCATGAACTGAACTCTTTGGTAGATCAGCAACCTCAGGCCAGCATAACAGAACTTGACTGGGGCAGACTGTATGTTGTGACACCCCACCTCAACTTCAACCAAATTTGCCTCACATGCTATAATAGCTAGTTATCTAGCTCTGACTTTGGTTTACAGAACACATTTTAGAAAGTTACAGAATTTTACTCTGATTCTCAAAGCCCTGTACCCTTCAGTTTGTCCATCATTGTGACTTTCTGGAGGGTATGCTTATATTGTCTACCTTTAGCTATCAGCAAAGGGGAATGGATAAATTTTCTTGAAGAAAATTACTTTCTTCTTTGTCCTTCTCTGTCAGAAATCTTCTATATCTTTTGAAACTCACCTGCCTATCTTCTTTCTCTGGAATCTTTTTCTCCATTTTTAGAATGAAAATAGGATTTCAGAATCAAAGGCTTTACTCTATGGCCCTTTCCAGCGAATACTCTCATCTCATTTACTTTTCAAACCTCAGTTATTGGCAAACCCAGACAACTTACAATTCTTTCTTTGCCAAATAATTTCTCTTAATGTGTGGGTGGAAGGCTCAAATAGCCATGAATACTTAATTAAATGCATTTTCCCCTACAAATCCCTTATGGTGTACTCAATTTTTAATGATATCTTATACTCCTTCATCTCTAGGACAACTACTTTTGAATTTAAAAAACAAGCCATTTCACCAGGGGAATATATTATTAGCATTGGTGAGGCAAAACATGCTTTCAAGTAAACTGGCCCTTCCTATTTTGTTATTGTATTTTGCTTTTTTTAATTTCTAATTGGTTGGGGAGAGGAAAGGGAGAAAATAGTTTTTCATGGACCTAGGTTTGCATAAGCACCTTCAAATTAAGAAGTGGCTTAGTTCTTTTTCCAGATTCTTTTGAAATAGTCGACTCTATGTCATCATTGAATCCTGTACAAAACCTAAATGAAATAATTCATCCCACTCCCCACTCTACCATCCTCCACCTTGACTAAGTGCCCCTTCTTGTTTCAAAAAAGGACAGGTCTGGGAGCCTATATTTATCTTGAGATAAGCTGTTTTTGTACCTATGGATAGTGTATCTCAGACTTCATGGAACCCGACTTTTGACAGAAATGAAACTGACTTTTGCCTTAGCATAAATAAAGAGAAGAATAATTGAAGCTCATTGCTATGTCATTGTTACTTAATATTTATGAAGTTCCCACAATGTACTTGGTGCCAAATGCCAACTCTTATTTGTTGCATAATTTTTTAAGAGTTTTAGCTAAATAGCAAGTCAAGGCACATCAAAGGAAATGAGAAATAGAGAAGATACAGGACAGTTTACTTTGAAAAAAAGAAAAAAATCCTTCTGAAGGAAGGTCTATGGAAATACATCCTCCTACTTAATGCGACTTGTAAGCAGGTCTAGTGTAAAAGAACTCCCCCAAACAGAAAATGTACAGCCCTCCCCTTTCCGCCACCCATGGTATTATTATTATAACATTATCTCATGAGATAATGCATGTGAGGGTGATTTGAAAAGCATAATGTACTACACAAATATTTATGAAAGAGAAGACTTCAGCATAAGGAAAGACCAAAGGCTTGAATAGTGCAGTGATGCTATAGAAAGAAGCCAGAGCACTTTCTAACATAAATCACCAGCATTCAAAACTCACTCAAAGCTGTGTTTGTTCATTGACAAACTAGTTTGACCATCTGGACATACTCACCAGTCAATTCATATTTTGGGGTTGAAATTAGACGTGCAATTCATTTTGCTTAAACACCAACTAATTGATTTACCTAAAGTTTGTTTATGCCATCAGACTTTGATAAGGAAGACATTTACCATGATAACTCAACAGAATCTTGTTAATATGAGTCCTCTGTGTAATGGAGTAGTAGTAGTATTTGTAATAATAATAAAAATAATAATGATAATCATTTAAAGTTTTGCAAAGAGTTTTAAGTATATTATCTCAAGTGTTCATCACAACCACTTTGTGAGAATGATGCTAATATTTTCCTCATTTTATAAATAGTGGACCAAAGCTGAGAGAAGATAAGTGACTTGTCCAGGATCACACAACTAGTAAGACAGCCAGTCAAAAGGTGTTCATTAAGTATTTGCCAAGCACTGTGATAAGCAAGGGGGATACAAAGAAAGGCAAAAACATGGCCCCTGCCCTCAAGGAAGTCACATTCTTTTTTTGTTTTGTTTTGTTTTTGATGAAGCAATGGGGTTAAGTGACTTGCCCAGGGTCACAAAGCTAGTAATTGTCAAGTGTCTGAGGTCACATTTGAACTCAGGTCCTCCCGAATCTAAGGCCAGATCTCTGCACTGCCCTGGAAGTCACATTCTTAAGGTGGAGACAGTAGACAAATAATCTAAATAAGACATAGAAATCAAAGTAATCTTAGAGTGTCAGAGAATGGGGAGAGGAGATCCAGAAAGGTCAATTGCAAAAGGTGGGATTTGAACTGAGTCATGAAAGACAAAAGGTAGAAGTGAGGAGTGACACTCCAGCATAGGAGACAGCCAGTAAGAGGTCATGCATTCAGAAGATCTAGTGTCTAGTGTCATGTGTGAGAAACAGCCAAAAGGAAGTTGTGCAAGTCCTAATTTTTGATTCTTGTTTATGTCTTCTGATAAATCTGCCATATGGGGTCCATCCAATGATCTTTTCTCTAGATCTCTTGACATTAGGTGGATACAGATGGATTTAGTGGACTGCCCCTTAATTACTCTTTCTATGTGATATGCCTATCTTTTTACTTTCTAGTACACACACACACACACACACACACACACACATACTCAGAGTCTCCTTTGATATTCATTGATATCATCAGATAAAAGAGTTCAGTCTTTAAATGTAAGAAAATGGAAAATTTTTCAAGAAAAGATGGGTAATAACATAATACTACACATTTTGAAGAAAATGTAAGTCCATGTTTTTCAAATTGATGGTATATGTGTATTTGCAAAAATTCCATTCCTTGGAGCTCTATTTTCAACTAAATTCAAGTCAATTAAATGGACACTTATTCAGCTGTCTTGTTTAGTGAATAAGTACCAATTCCAGTGGACCACTGTATCTCTGTGACCAGATCAGACTGTGGTTCACTTTCTATCCAGTCTTCCACCATGGTCAACATGCTATCTGCCCTGTAATTACCACACTCTCTCCCACTGTCCACCTTTCACAAGCTTCAGTAATTAAATCAATGTATTATCTTCCTGGAAAAGGCATATCAGCTGTCTACCAAATGCATCAATGAATTCTTTCCGCTGCTCATCAGAGACTCTCTTTCCTATGTACTGCTTCCTCTATTAGGATGTAAATCTTGGAGGACAGGGATTGTCTTACTTTTGTATTTATATCCCCAAGGATTAACACATTGCCTGAAACATAGCAAGTTCTTAACAAATACTTTTTCCTTCATTTCCTTCATGTTTTATGTCAGCCACCGTGCTACACAGATACAAATACAAAAATGACACAAGTCTTGCTCTCAGAGAGCTTTTATTCTGCTAATCTTCCCCAAATGACATTCAATCAGGCTAAAGAATTTGATAAATTTTTTAAGAAAATGAAAAAGGGGGGGGGCAGCTAGGTGCCACAGTGGATAGAGCACTGACCCTGAAGTCAGGAGGACCTGAGTCCAAATCCAGCCTCAAACACATAACACTCACTAGCTGTGTGACTCTGGGCAAGTTACCTAATCTCAATTGCTTCACCAAAAAAAAAAAAAAAAGAAACAAAGAAAATGAAAAAGGATCTAGACAGCTTATGAACTGTACTCATGGTCATTACCATGAATACACAAAGAAAGTAAGGATTGCCAAAGCAACAGAGCTGGAGAAGAGAGGGAGTAAAGAAGTAGAAGCCCTCCCATCCCTAAGCTGTCCAAATGAGACTTCCTGGAGAAAAATGAAGCATCAACTAGACTGGACATCATGATGTAGACAACATAAACATAATGATTCTGACCTCAGCACAAGAACTCACAAGCCTTTCTTTTCTCTTCCCTACTATGCACACAAATTATTCCACTAATGGCTGCCTCAAGTACCCATTGGTAGTGCCAATAAATAAATGGTCTTTGCTTTCTGTGTAAACAGACTTCTGATTAAAATAAGTATCCCAAATTTTCACCTAAATCCTGCCTGTATTTCTTTCCCTTTTCAGAATGCTTGATGAGCTCATTTTACTCTCTGTCCAAATCTGCTTTCAGCTGGGACTAGAATAGGGAGACTGCCAAAACAAGAGGTTTCTCAGAATATCTAAAACAATTTGAGAACTGAATGAGCAGAGAAACACTGGAGAGCAGTACCAGAGAAAGTTTAAAAAAAGATTGTCCTATTTGTATAAACGTGGAGTTGAGAAAAACAGGGACTAATTTGAAAATTCTTTTGAAAAGTGGGGAAAAGAGAACCAACCACAATATAAAGTTAGCTTGTCCAAAATACCCCTTATAGTATATAAAAGATTAAATTTCTATTGGAGACTTGTCTTTTACTAGAACCTGTAATTAGCTGGTATCTGAGAACTGAAGCCTACCATTCCAGGGCTCAAAAGTTAGATGGGTCCTCAGACACCCTCTAGTGTACCTTTTACCTGAAGAGGAATTTCATATCCAGTCATTTCTAGCAAGCACTCATACAGCCTCAGTTTGAAGACATCACAGAATCACCCAATTTTATAATTGGATTGAACCTGAGCAATCATTTAGTCTAACTTTTTACTTAACAAGAATTCCCAGTGCAACATTGGTCAATAGATCAATCAACAAACATTTAGTAAATTCTTCCTATGTGCCTGGCACTGTCCAAAGCTCTGGAGATAACAAAGACAAAAATGACAAATACTCCATTCCCTGAAGAAACTTACATTCTATTATTGGGAGAGAGAGGGAGTGGAATACCACATATGCAGATAAGTCAATACAACATGTTTGCAGAGTAAATGCAAGTATTTTGTTGTTGTTGTTGTTGTTTGGTGTGTGTGTGTGTGTGTGTGTGTGTGTGTGTATGCTAACAGCTAGTAGGGGAAAAAAATGGTGTCATGTGGGACGTAAACTAGGACTCTAGCTAAACCTTAAAAGGTGCTAGAAATACCCACAGGTAGAGTTTAGGAAACTGAACAGTCCAGGAATAAGGGACCATCTACGCAAAGGGACAGAGGTAGGAGATGGCAACCTGTTTATGGGAAATAGGAAATAGTCTATCATGTCTGGAATAGGGAGAAAGTAAGTGAAAGAAATGTGATCTCTATCTGGGAATAACAAGTTGGAGTCAGATTGTAAAGAACTTTAAATATCAAAGATGGGAGTTCAGATTTGATCCAAGAAGCAACAGGGAGCCATGGAAGCTTACTGAGTAGAGGAAAAACACAGTATTTCTTGTTTTGAGGAATATCAGTTTAGCAGCTATGTAGGTGAGAGATTGAAGACTGACATCTTCTGGGGCTTTTAGGTGCCAGACATATTTGGTCTTTCCTCAAAAAAAAATTTCCTTTCCAAAAAGAAAAATAACATATCAACAATTAAAATAAAATAAACTATAAGTAGCCTAAATATGAATATATTTTGGAAGACATTTTAACATTTGAAAATCAAATAGATTTATTTTTCCATTATTTTATAAATACATTTTTTTTTACATTTTATATTCTATTTTAAGATTTAAAAGTTTCCAAACATGCCTAGGAGGGGAGAGAGTCAACAAAAGGAGATGTTCATTTGGTAGTCCTTTGCTGTTTTCTTCCTATTCCTGTCTCTTTTCAATGTTGTGAAGCACGTGTTTTTTTTTTCTTTTAGCACTACCCAATAATCCCATAGTTGTTAGTCATCCCTACCTTAGTGTTATTGAAGAGAAGACCCATATTACTGAGTAAGCAAGGAAAAGGGCAGAGAATGGCCCACCTATTTGGTCCCCAATCTCTCTGTGGATTCCTAGCTCACACCTTCCCTCTGACACATATTGTCTTGGGCAAGAAAGCTACCTGAACCTTGGCTTCCTCATCTAAAATGAGTAGGTCAGATTAGGTTCCCTCTAAGGTTCCTTTCAGTTTCAAATCTCTAACTGTATTATCCTAGGATCCTAAACCTCTGTGATATAAAAGGGAAAACTGTCCTCCATAAGCTCCTTAGATAGGAGATCTAGAATTGGAAACTCCGGACACCTCAGTGGCTACTTAGGAAAACTCCCTCATCTTGCTGATAGAATTTAGATTGAGGGAGGTTAAGTAACTTTCCAAAGGTCACAGAAGTAGCAAGTGTCAGAAACAGAAGGATACATTCTTATTACCTTCATTAACCTTAAGAGCCCCGGGATACATAGAGACCCCTTTCGTTGCCTAATGAAAGTCGTGACCTTGGGTAGGGAATTGTAGATCTATACAATCCCTGTCTCTGTTACAGTGAGGAAAGAAAATATAGCTTCTTGAGTGATCAGTGACTCTCTTTCAGGTGCCATTTTGAGCTGAATCTGCGTTCTTTGAATCTATGCTCTCAACAATACTGCAGGCACTAAGGTCACTTTGGGGTCATGAGTACATGGTGGTTCATGAATTATGGTTTTGTGGTCTACAAAGCAGGCTTCTCACAGGTAGGCTTCTCTTACTGACCCAAAAGTAGAAGGGCATATTCTTACTCTCATTCACGCCTTTTCTACAAAAAATAGAACTCTCTATTTAAATAAACAACAAAACATAAGCATACACCAGTTACCACGTGTATATTTTTAAAAAAAATGTATAATTACAGCAAATTTATAGAAGCACAAACACCTAAGTATCCTTAGGCATTTTTTTTCAGCCCAACTCTTATTAATACATCACCTCTCTAGGTTTTCTAAAAGTGTATACAGAATGAATTAACCTTTAGCCTTACTTGGCTTGTCTGGGCTTTCCTATGACTCTGAGGTCTGTGTCTAGCTGTAATAAATGTTATAACAGCAGAAGACTTTCAGCAAACACTTAACTAAATGTGTGACTCTGGGTAAGTAGTCGCTCTGTTTGACATCTAAAACTCTTCAAATTCCCTTCTACTTTTCCAGTCTTCTTACATCTTATTTCACTCTACAATCTAGTGACACCATTTTAGTCTATAATGGATGTCTGGTTCATCCTTTATATATCCATTTGTACGTAATAATTTGCGTGTTGTCTCCCTTATTAGATTGTTAGCTCCTTGAGGGCAAGGGCTTTTTTTTCTTTCTTTATGTGCCCAGCACTCAGCATAGTGCCTAGTCTATAATAATTGTTTAATAAATGTGTTTTGCCTTGACTTGAATTATTGACTTGGTCAAGTCTGTGTCCTTATCTATAAAATGGGCATCTGTAAAATGTAAAATGTACCACCATGGTTACTGCACTATTGTCAGGCACAAATAAGGTAATATATGTAAAACTCTTCACCAACTATATAAATGTCAAATGTCATATTAATAATCATTATTCCATTTATTCTAATCTTCATTTTAGAAGAAAAAAATCAATCACTTTTTCATTTTCAAGGAACAACAACAACAAACTTTGTATTTCCACGTTCTTTACTTAGGTCCTACTTGTTTCTAATTTCTGTACTAGCCTTAGAATAAAGATGGAAAATGTTATATAGTAGAGTGATTAATTGTTAGAAGATCTCATTATGTTTTTTTCTCCAGTCAGAAACAAGTTTCATAAGCAGTTTACTAACTGTAAGCTTCATCCTTCCCATATGTTATCTAGAAATTTGTACTCATTGTTCTTACATTGCTAAAACTGAGGACCCTAAGAGGCTTCTATTACATACAGGGATCTTTGGATATTGACAATAATATTTTAAAAGAACTATGCATTTACTTTTTCCCACAGAATTTAACCTAAAAATGTCTTTAAAGAAAACATAGCAAGATTTTAAGCAGAGATTAGTGGTATTTAGTTATTTCCTGCTCAACCAGTACAGACAGCGTCTCCCTGTGAATTTTGATATTCTAAGTACAGACCTGTGGTATGGTGAACCTAGGACTATTTACATATCTGAAAAGTATCAGAACCTGCAGAGTCTGATACAGTGAAGAAAACACTGTCACTGTCAAACACTACAATTGTTACATTGAAGGTGTGGATAAAATAAATCATGGGATTATAGTATGGTATGCATATGGTATGATTCCTTCTCTCAGATCCAGGCCCATTACATTGCCCTTCAGGGTTCTAGGGTAGCTTGAGAACTTGGAGGGTCTCTCTTATTCGCTTTGGAAAGAGATATTTAATAAGAACAAAGTACAAGTGTTTTCTTCAATACCTCAGGGAGCATACTCTCCCCTATACTACTTTGGTTTCTGGGATATTAGACCCAAAACTTATTTCTGTTCTTACCAAGCATAGGTTCTACCAAGTTATCATCCAGATGTGACATGACTTCTAGATGAGTCTCAGTTACAATTGATCTGAGTTACCTCCAAAGACAATTAGAAAGGGGGCAACTCCATTATATGTTTAACTATCAGCAAATAAGTTCAATGGGATCTTTTGTATCCTCTATACCTTTCAGTCAAGTTGTGTGATGGTAAAAATGTGGTCTGCTATGGAATATTGTTTGTGACAGCTTTGTTTTCCCTACTAATACCTTCTTTAAAAATTTCTTTGATGCATATAAAATTTTGTACAGATGGGACAATAAATTGGTATTTGTTATCCTCTTCCCCTCCATAAGATACTTTGAAAACAAAACCTTTAACATTTTCACAGTTAACACTCTCACCTGTGGCTACAAGAAGCTGTAGCATACTCAGGAGCCACCCCCTAGTAAACTGTTTCAGCAAATGGGCTAAACCAGGTTGAGGGTGACCAGCAGGTTGTCTACCCCAAGCATGGGAAGACTTCCCTTGGCAGTATGAGTGGATAAGAACAAATTTTTCCAAAAGCCACGAAAATGGCTGAAGCAGGTGTGGTGGAGTACTGTGATTAGATATCGAAAATGCCAAAGTCATCCACCACAATCCAGGCCATTGCCAGTTGTCTTGACGTTTGTCTTTTTGCCAGTGGACTTCAATGACTCAGGAAGAGAGGGTGAGGCTGATGATTTGGTACAGCTATGCTTGGCTTAAATCTAAGTCACAAGCAAGTCAAGACATCACCAATAATATTGCGATGTTATCAGTCTTCGTCAAAAACAAAGGATGAACAACAGCAATTGACTGGAACCAGTTACAGAATGTCCACAAATACTCCATGATATCTTCAAGGCACTTCCCTTACATGTTATCATGATTCTTCCAAAAACAAGCTTCTTAGCCTGTCCATGTAGAGAGACAGAACCCCAGGTACACATGTCAGAACTCCTGTTACAATAGCATCTAGAGATGGAGAGAGGTGTAAGTGATCAATTTCTGTGATCCTTTCATTTTACAGATGAGAAAATAATCCTCAAAAGATGAAGTCATGTGACCAACGTCATGCAAAGAGTATGAAGCAGAGCCAGTAGAACAAGGTCCTCTGACTCCAAATCCATTTCTCTTTCCTCCTAAGCTCTCTAAGACACACCATCTTTATCATCTTCACCACCATCATCTATATAATCCTTTTACTTATTAATTAATTAATTAATTTTTTGGCTAGACAATGGGGTTAAGTGATTTGCCCAGGGTCACACAGCTAGTAAGCGTCAATTGTCTAGTCTGAGACCGGATTTGAACTCAAGTCCTCCTGACTCCAGGGCCGGTGCTCTATCCACTGCTCCACTTAACTGCCCCTTATATAATCCTTTTAAAGACTCAAAGTATTTTATATACATTTGACTCCCACAACAACCTTTTGATTTAGATACTCCTGTTTTCCAAATGAGGAAACTGAGGCTCAGAGTGATTATCACTCAGCTAGTTGTATCAGAGGCAGGATCCTTCTTGACTCCAAATCTAGCACTTTGTTCACAATATCATGTAAAAAAAATGATGGCATGGGCCATTCTTTCCAATGGTAGAAGGTATACATTGATTTCTTTTTAATTTATTCAAAACATTATGGCAAAACTATCCTTCAATTTCAAATAAAAAATGTCTCAAAGGTTGATCATAAATATTTGACTTTTTAATTAAATATTTTTTTTATTTCGGACATATATGTTATTTGGGACAAGAATAAGAAAGCTAGTATTTGCAGGTGACAAAGTAATTTATATGTGCATAATAAAAACGTCAAATAAAATGACAATATCTAATCAGCAGGTGCCACTGGAAAATATGTATATTTCAAAGAAAGTACAGAAATAGGCTGTAAGATTTTATAGATCCCATAAGCACCAAAAATAGTTCATAAAAAAGATTCTTTTGCTGTTGTTAAAAGAAGCACACATTTGCTATATCAGAGCTTCTAATTTAGTTCTTTGGTATTTCCAAGGAATGGAAATGTTATACTTTGGGGGTACTCCCCCTACCCACTGGGGTTACAACTCCTCCAAGCTTTAGCAAAGGCATTCATTATTACCCTGGGATCCACACTCTTCCAAAAATTAATAATTATATTTCAATATAGTTGGTTTTCTTTGTAATCCTATATATTTTATTTTTTGTATTAAAAAATATTATTCTGAGAATGGGTCCATAGGCTTCCTCAGGCTGCCAAAAGGGCAGCCCATGACACACAAAAAAGGTTTAGAACTCTTGCTACGTCATATGGTGTCCTGGTTCTACTTCCTAGTTTTGTCATAGTGGGTAAGACACATCTTTGAACCTCAAACTCCTCATTTTTACAAATGAAGACATGACACTTGACTAATATCCTGCTAAGTTTTATATCTAATGCAATATGATATGTACTTCAAGTAGTTTACAGACTTTAATAAGACCCTAAACGTCAGTTCTATTTGAAGTTAGAAGATCTGGGCTCAAATCCTGACTTGATTGTTGTCATGTGTACCATCTTGGGAACATCACTTAACCTCTCTGACTCAGTTTCCCCATCTGTAAACAAATGGGTTGAATTCAATGGACTCTAAGGTTGATTTCAGCTTTAATTTCTATTCATGAGTTATTCTAGGGGAAAATAACTGTTATTGAATCCAAATTTAGCTTGGCTAGTCTTTTCTTGATACTTCATCACTAGGCCTATTCATCACAAAGCCTGTTGTACTTTGTTCCAGTTTCCAGCACCTTTCAGAGCAGATAGGCACCCAAGTGGCATAATTCTTGAGAAGCTGGCATCTCCTACATGAGACATCAGAATAGGACTTAGGGATAGGGACAGAATCTGTAATTTAATTGGCATAGGGAACTCCCAGGTAAGAAAACTCCTATGAACACAAGTCAGTATCTCCTCTGAAACTCAGAATCTTAGAGATTTGTGCAGAGGTTCCCAAAATGGGCAATACCACCCCCTGGGGGTGCTGGATCAATCCAGGGAGTCAGTAGTAGTCTCAGGTGCAATTGGGGGGCATTGAATAAAAGTAAGTGGGCAGTGGAAGTATAAAGAAAGAAGAGAAGGGAAGAAAATTTTTAAAAAACACAGTTGTATGTATTTCATCTGTTGTGTAACAGAGTTGAAGTCATAGTGATTATATTATTTTTTAAATAAAGACACAAAATGCAAGTTATGACTGATCAGTGGTCAAGTCCACAGACAGGTCTTAACAAGCAAGTGTTGGCAGGCAAACATGTTGCGCATTGCAGGAAAATCCAGCATATGCATTGGCAGGAGTATGTTCGTGTAATGACTTGTTAACAATATAATACTATATGGTTACATGATGCAATATTGCTTCATCAAAATTTCAATGGAGTAAAAAAAAACACAAAAAAATTACAATAAATTGTTAAATTTAAGATGCATCATTTAAAAATTTTATGTGTTTTGAAATGATGCAAATTTCAAAAAAATTCTAAAGGGTTAAAGATTTCCAGAGGGGCATTGAGTAATTCTTTTTACAAAGGAGTGGTAGGCAAAATAAGTTTGGGAACCTCTGGTCTAGAGCACAGAGAACTTAATTGACTTGCTGAGGGTCACAGAGCCAGTATGTGTCAAAAGCAAGACTCAAACTCAGAATCTGGCTTTTGAGGTCATTTATCTATTCACTACACATTCCATTATCTCCAGCCTGAATCAATAAACAAAAATACAGGTCATAAAGTTTAGGTACAGCTGTCTATGCTATAAAAGTGCCAACAGCTGTAACTATTCTTATAATCTCTTTATGGATGCTGTAGGAATGGAAATAGTGGTATTAGGAGAATAAATTCCAAGAGGGCATGTATTGCCACATGAACTAAGCTATTCCTAATGTGGCAAATACCATAATGTAGCTGGGAGTCATTTTCAGTTGAAATTCATTCTGAGAATAAAGGGAAAGTGCTATAGGTAAAATTAATTAATGACAGCTAACATTTACATAACACTTCGAGGTAAACAATGCACTTTACTTATGTTATCTATTTGAAGGTAAGTACAGCCTTTGCCCTGGATGCATTTAATTGGGAAAATGTATTGTTTTTCTTTATCAGTTAAAAACTTTAGATACTCAATACCTTTGCTATTTTGCTTTATTTGAGATCATACTTAACTGTTTCACCAGTTTCACCCTTTATAGCAAGTCTGAACTGGCTATTTTCGCCAACCATGGGTACCCTTTGGGTCCCCTCCTACCATATACCTACTCATTGGCTCATGATGACCAACTCCTTGGACTCAAATACCTTCTGTAGCCTAGATTTTCACCACAAAAAACACTATTATTGCAGATGGTCCTACCCATAACAAACCACTAAGCCAGCATCAAAGCCTGAACCATGAAAGGTTTTACCTGGCCCCACTCCCTGGAAAGGTCTGACTTGATCTTTGTAATTCTGAAAATTCACTTATTTATTTAAAGTCTTACTTTCATGCCTCATGATGGCCTGGAGGTAACTCTAAGTTGTCGAAGATTATACTCAGAGTTCAAGCTCTGGTAAATCCTGCTAAGTTGGAACAGTTTCAAGTAGGTGCCTGGTAAAAGACTATAGTTCTATTTTTAAGGACCATCTTAGTCCAATTCACAAAGGCTATCTTCCCAGGACAATCTACCGTGTTGTAGAGGGGTTGTACTCTGTGTAGGTGCAGAGGGTACCTACAGCGATAAAGTCACAGATCCTTAAAGCATTGATAAGTATATTGATTTACTATATCCTCCCCTACACACACTTTGCATTTGAACTAAACGGTTCTTCTGGTTCCTTATATACAACCTTCCATCTCCTACCCCCTTCCCTGTGCAAGCCGTCTCCTCATCCCTGCAATGTACTCCTTCCTTGTCTCCTACTCTTAGAATGCCTGGTTTTCTTCAAAACTCACTTACTACTTCCTACATGAGATCTTTCCTGACCTCTCCCAGATTCTAGTGTCTTTTCTATAAGTACTTTGAAATATCTATATCCACATCCATATCTATATCTATGTATGTATATATAACATATATACGCTTATCTGTGTCTGTATCAATGTCTCTCCTGATAGAATGTAAGCTTCTAGAAGGGAAGGCTGGGCCACTTTCGTCTTTCTATCTCTAGACCATAGCAGGATTCCTGGGATACAGTAAGTGCTCACTAAGTGCTTATTGTTTGATGGGTTGGATCTTTGTTCCTTTGATTATCTCCAAATTATCCTGTCTTCTTTGCATATGGTTATTTGCGTGTTGTTTCCTCCATTGAAATATGAGCTCCTGGTGGCAAGAAAAGTGGTTTTGACTCTCTTTGTATCCTAGCACTTAGCACAGTGTCTGGCACATAGTAGGTGCTTAATAAATATTTGTTGATTTGATGTAAATAAGAATAACTTTTAACTAAAGTTCCATGTACTTACCTTCTGTTGTTAAAATGCTTTATGTCAGGGGCATTCTATGTAAGACTTAAGACTGAATATTAAATGGCAGAGAGGTAAACTCTAAAGTTATTGAACATCTGGAGCAGAAGAAATTGGTATAAGGTAAGGTTGGGTGAGGCAGAGTAGGGTAGCCAGGTGGTGCAGTGGATAGAGTTCCTAATCTGGAGCCAGGAAGACTCGCCTTCCTGAGTTCAAATCTGGCCTCAGACACTAGCTGTGTGACCCTGGGTAAATCACTTAATCCCATTTGCCTCAGTTTCCTCATCTGTAAAATAATGGGAGTTGGACTAAATAACTCCTGAATTTTTTATCTAGTCCTAGGTCTATGATTCTATATTTTGTTAACCTAATAGTTTCAGTAGAAAAACTTAAAAATTAAAAAAAAAACTGTCACAGAATTGATTGCTTTGAATTTTTCACTGCATCATTTGTGTCTTAGTGTTTTAATTATAAATCACTTGAATGTAATTAAAATTTGACACATCAAATGAGGAAGGTAGATGAGATGACTTAGGAGATTCCGTCCAACTCTAAATCTGATCCCATGTACATATATAGCATTCTCTCTCCCTCTTTCTTCGCTTTCTTTCTTTCTTTTTCTTTCTTTCTTTCTTTTTTCTTTCTTTCTTTCCTTTTTTCCTTTCTTCTTCCTTTGTTTCTTTCTTTCATCCTCCCTCCTTCCTTCCTTCCTTCCTTCCTTCCTTCCTTCCTTCTTTCCTTTCTTCTTCTTCTTCTTCTTCTTCTCCTTTCTTCTTCTTCTTCTCCTCTCTCTCTCTCTCTCTCTCTCTCTCTCTCTCTCAAAATTGTGTTAATACAGACTGGAGAAGTTCAGCATACCAAAGTCCCATATAGGGAAAGGTAACAGTTTCACCTGCCTGTCACTTATGTTACCAAAGGTTAAAAAAAAAAAAAACAACTCTAGTCATAGTCCTGGTGTTGGGGGGGACAAAAGGAGTGGGGAGGGGACTGCTCTCTAGCCATCTGGTTCCCCATTCAGCCCTTGCTCTCTATGTTCCCTGAGTCAAAGACTTGGAAATTAGGTCTAGTCACTCAATAACCATAGTCTTGGGTGACGACTCATGCTTCTATTGTGGCTGAGAGGCACAGAACCCCAGGAACAAACTTGAAACACAGCCAGAGAAGACAGGAGACAGTGTAACAAACAAGCTTTATTGAGAAGGAGAGACTCACACAATTCAGGAGGTATGTGAAAGAGGATGGACACATTGCTAGATGGAGTCAGGCATTCAGTGTGGGGAAAGTGGGTTGAAATTGTGTAGAGTTTTTAACATTGGACAAACACGACTAGGCACTGGAGGCATAGACCAGGAGATAGCCAACCTGGAGAGGTGTAAGATTGATGTTGACTCGTGTTTAGGGGAATACAGAGGAAATTGGCATCTAGTTGACATTTAAACTCCTTGCCTGTGGGAAAGGGGGGGGGCTTTGCGCTCTTACTAGTGGTCTTATTTTGACAGAATGACTCAAGGTTTTATTTTCATTTGTTTTTAAGCTTCCCTAGGGTTTCTTTATTTGGACTGAGGAAGCTACTTTATTCCTTACAATGTTAGAAACAGATATATGACTCTAGATATGTGGTCCTCCAAAGTTCAAACTTTTTCTACCCATGAACTGTATTAATAGATGCCCCTTAAGTGCGTTTAAAGATATAAGTGAGACTTACTGTATGTGCATAATTGACTTACAATAAGCTTAACAACATTGATTTTCTATGAGAATACCAACAGTATAATGCCAATTGTTGGCACAGTGCATTTCATTTTACTCTTTACTGTAATGATAACTATGTTTTAATGGTTCTGGGGGAAATAAAAAGAATATGGTATGGTTAATTTTCCTTTATTCACTGAAGAAAGCAAATAGGGATAAAAGAATAAGTCTAGATTAACTGAGGTTACAAATAGTTTACAAAATTACATACGTGAAGAGTAAATGAATGGCATTTATGTAAATGGTCTTTTTTTCTAACATCTAATTAACTTTAATAAATATATATATGAAAAAATAATTATTCTATAAATCATTGAAAAACTATGTGAACACAGTAGAAAATTCCAATTTTACTCACTTACTAACGGTGTGACCTTGAGCCCGAGAAGGAATGGCAAACCACTCCAGTGACAAGAAAACTCCAAACAACAAAACAACACCAAAAAGAACATGATCAAACACAACAGGAACAATTTAGTATTTTTTTGTTTGCTTCAACTATTCCCCAAAAGCATCCAATATAGTTTGATTGGCACCAGACCTTCTGAAATCAATGCCTGAAAATGAAGAGCTTTGAGTTTCAATTTGTCCTTCTTGCCTTTGATAAATATGCAAAGGAGCAAATATGAAAGGCACTGGATTTGAAGTCAAAGAGGCTGGGTTGGAAGTCTTCTTTGACCTTAAGCAAGTCACCACATCCATGGGTCTCAGCTTCTCGATCTCTCAAATAAAGAGGTTGGACCTCATGATCTCTAACATCCATGATTAGGGGATTCTAAAGTTCCTTCCAGGTTTGAAGCCTATAAAAATTATGATTGACTCTTAAACTCAATGTTTTCCCAAGGCTATACATTTAGTGAGTGTATAAGATGGGATTTGAACTCAAAGTCCTCCTTATTTCAGGCTCAGAATTCTACCACTGCATTATCCAATTGACCTGAGAGGCCAAAAGCCCAATCTCCTTATTTTATAGATGAGTAAACTGAATTACAGAGGGTTTAATGCATAGGTTGACATAGAAAGCAAGTATCTGGGACAATATTTAAACTGATGTCTTCCTGATTCCAAGTCTATCACTCTATCCACTAAGTCATACGTTGTAATATGTATGTTGTTCCCCTCTGGGGACTATAAGTTCCTTGAGGGTATATACTGTTTTCATTTTTGTTTTTCTATCCTCAGCCACTGGCACGGTACCTGGCACATAATCAGCGCTTAATAAACGCTAAATTGATTGGTTCATCACTGAATATATTACACAGAATTTCTTTAAAGAATAGACTTCATTAACAACTCCTTAGCAAATAGTAAATATGTTGAACCCAATCCTTGGACAGGATATTTTTCTCAGAAATGTCCCTTTCTAACGCCTAGTTTATTTAGGAAGTTTATTACAAAACTTCAGTTACTTTTATATACTACTCTCCTCATTTTAAAAGGACAATAATTATGTATTCCCAGAGATCATAGATAAGAGATGAAATGTAATGAAAAGCCTAATTCTTTACATTTAGTAGGAATTTAATGAAGGCATATGGAATGAAACAGAATGGACTTCTGTAGCAAAAGAAATATGAAGGAAACTTCATTCCACAGAAAAGAAGACAAGGGAAAGAAGGATTGTCTTCGTTCATTTAGCATATGCAAGACAAAGCAAACGATAACAAAATCAATTCTATCCCATCTCAAGAAGTATCCAGAGTCAACCAATCAAAGAGCAGGAACTGCAGGACCCCCACTCTTCCAAGAAAGGAATACAGCGTTTAGAAGCATGACAATGAAGAGGGGAAATGCAGTTTTCTAGAATTTAAGAAAAAATCATACTAAACTTTTAGTCCAATTCTAGGGCCAAGTTTCCTGGACACACAGTGGCTCCACCATCTGACATAGAGGTAGTAAAGTTCACCTTTGAATACTAGAATTTTTAGAGTGGTAAGGGACCTGAGCTATTATCTAAATGCTCACTGATCATACATCATTGACTGAAACTTGAACAATACATACAAGGAGTAAGCTGTGACATTTCTCAGACTTTATTTTCAAAACTGTCTTCTTACACATGGGATTTTTGAAACATTTAATTCAGTCTTTTTATTTTTATTAATTTGATGATGATAACTTCAACATTTATAAATTATTATCCAAAATATCACTGAGGGATGTCTGGTTTCTTTCTTTCAGCTATTTTGCCTGCTTCCGTTTGACAGAGGCTTATTTATCTCAGGTCTTGCTTTCTGCCCTCCACTCAGAATAAATTTTCTCTTCAGATGTTTCCATTTCCAGATGTGATATGAGGTAACCTCACTAACACAAGGATGTTGATTGGAGACAGAAAAACTCAGTCAAGTTTCTTCGGTCAAGTACAGACTGATAGTGGGGATTTAAAAGATTCACTTCTAGGCCTTCATTTAAACATAAAATGTTTTATCTATGGACTTGAACTGTATGTGCAAATAGTCAGTTTTGAAAAGGTGCTTGGCCCTATAAGATGGTGAGGGAGGAGGGGGTGGCATCCACAGTGGACAATGTTCTCTGTGGTCTGTGTTAATTCTTAGCTATAAAATGATGGGACTGGACTAAATATTCTTCCTGTTCTAAAATTCTATGATTCTAATTCACCATGAATGGTCTCAGGTATTTTTCCATGTGTAGTAGGTATCATTCATAAGCAATAGTGTTCCTGGAATGTAAAGATGCTTTTAATGAAAGTTAATCCTTTTCTGCCATCAATCTCCACAATTCTTTCCATGTCAGGTGTTAACATATTAAAGAGAAAGCATTAAAGTTTCATTTTTGTAACTCATCAATAATTTGCCCCAGATTCTAGATGAGAAGAGATAAAACTATAGATACATATATATGTAGTTTACTGTCTATCTATGTATTTTATATATACATATACATATATACATATGTATGTATATATACATATAATATATCCTTATACATATACTATATAGGCATATATAAACATGTACACATACACATAAGTGTACAATTCTTTATTTACTCTTTCTCTCAGAAATGGACATTCAGAAGAAAAGTGACTTACAAAGACTCAAGTGGTATCTGGATCTAGGAATCCTGATATTGAGTCTTAGTTCCATTCAAGCCACCTATTCCCTTTGTATTTAAAGGGGAAAAAATCACAGTCAAAAAATATAGATTGATGAGCAAAAATACTGCAGGTGGTACAGGCTATAGCTCCCTTCCACACTGGTAGTCAATCTTATGTTTCTAGAGGGGTGGTTAACTCAGTGGATGACAGAAAAAAGGTCTCACAAAAACTTGACACCATAAAAATGAACTGAATCTGATGAGATAAAATTTAAAAGGTTAAAAAATATAAAATTTTGTACTTTTATTCCAAAAATCAGCTTCACAAGCATAAAAGTGAAGAGTCATGGTTAGAGAGAAATTTGCATTTAAAAAAAGAAAAAAAAAAGACTGAGAAAGGGACCAGTTAGTGGAACATAATCTTGATGTTAGACAACAGTGAGGTTTGCCAGGAAAAAAAAAAAAAGCTATTTCAATTTTGGGTAGCATTAGAAGGTGATAGTCTCACTGTTATCCATCCTTGTCAGACCACATATAGAGAATTATGGTCAGTTTTTAGTCCTACAATTTAAGTGGGGCACTGGTATGCTGGAGAGTATCCAGAGGAACAGTACAAGAAGACTGGATATAGATGGGTATAAATGGGTTACAATCTGCATCTCTGGAGGGAACTTGTGAATAAATGAGAACCCAGGTCCATTTGAGTCCAGAGGAAGGCAAACAGAATGGTGAAGGGTCATGGATATGCTTCTTATGAGGAGCAGTTGAAAGAATTGGGGAGATTCATATGAGAAAAGAAAAGACTCGAGCTAGATATCATGAACTAGGAGAAGGGTTGAATTGATTTTGTTTGTTCCCAAAGGGCACAACCAATTTCAAAAGATGGAGACTATAGAGACGTACACCTAGATTTAATGCATGGGAAGATTATCTAATAATTAGAGCTGTCTAAAAGCAGAACGAACTGTCTCAGGGAGATGTGACTTTCCTCACAGAGGAGGTTTTTAAGCAGAGCCTGGATGGCCACTCGAGTGTGTTGCCATGGGGATTGTTTTTATTGGATTAGTTGGACAAGAAGTCTGTTAGGGTTTCTTCCAACTCTGATATTCTGTGCCTGTGATTATTCTTATCTATTGAAACTAGGAAATGGATCAGACATTAATCCATTAAAGACTCCACCCTTCAAGCCTCACTTTTTGTTATTCTTTCTTCTATGTTTCTCATTTCTCTCACCCTATCTTCTTTAGTACTACTGACAGAGTCAGTTTAAGTGTAGAAATTGAACTCCAGTACTAATAATAATAATAAGGGGCGAGTGTAGTGGTGTGGTGGATAGAATGCCAGCTCTGGAATCAGGAAGACTTATCTTCCTTAGTTCAAATCTGGCCTCAGACATTTTTACTAGTTGTTTGACCCTGGGCAAGTTACTTGACTCTATTTGCCTCCATTTTCTCATCTATAAAATGAACTGGAGAAGGAAATGGCAAACCACTCTGCTATCTTTGCCAACAAAACCCCAAATGGAGGCATGAAGAGTCAGATATGATTGAAACAATTGAACAATAATTACAAAATACTAAGAAGAAGGGATTTCAGAGTATGGCATGTGTACAGATGAAATGGATGCCAAGGTGAAGATCATGCTCTTCAGTGCAAATTGGGTAATTTTAAAGCTGTAAACAATATATTCCAGGGACTCTCTCTCACCAATCCAGTTTTTATTTTGTAGTCTCCACCTCCTGACCTTATGACTCGTCTAGCTATTCCACAATATGGCCACCCTGCAGTCCCCTAGACATGCTGCCTTCCACAGCATCCCATCACATCTGTGGGAGTATAAAGTTCTGTTTAGTTTGAGCCTCAGTATCATCCTTATCTTTTGTTTAAAACTTCCCTTTAGTTAAAGCATTATGATCTTTTATATACATCTCTCTTACACTGACTTTCTCTTCCCTTTTTTTTTCCTCTGTGTTTACCCTTCAGTTCTTCATGCTCAGCTTCCTGCCTCCTCTGCTACTCAGGTACTTAACATTATGCTGCAGTGAATAAAGCACTGGGTTTAGATACAGGAGAACCTTAGTTCAAATCTTGCCTCAGATACTTATCAGCTGTGTTATATGGGTGATGAATATGGACAAATGAATAGACTCATAGCAGAAGTGCTGTCATAGATTTACATAGTATTAACTCTAGAAGGAATCTTCAAGTTCTTTTAATTCTTACTTCTGTATTCAATGAATCAGTGATCTCATGGTTATGAGTATCAACAGTGAAGATCTCAACCTAGTCATGCCTTCATGCCTGTAAGACTTTTCTTCTTTCCTTTTTAATAGTATTTTATTTTTCCCCACATGTCTAGACAATTTTTAGCATTAATTTTTTCTTTTTTTAAACTATTTATTTTCCCCCAGTTACATGTAAAAACAATTTTTAACATTCTTTTATAAAACTTAGAATTACAAATTCTCTCCCTTGCTCCCTCCCCACCCCCACTCCTATTGAGAAAGCAAGCATTTTAATATAGGTTATGCACATATAGTCATGCAAAACATATTCATAATAGTCATGTTGTAAAAGAAAATATAGACAAAAAAACTCAAGAAAAATAAAGAAAGCAAAAATATATGCTTCAATCTGGATTCAGACATCATCAGTTCTTTCTCTGGGGGTGGATACCACTTTTTGATCATAAGTCCTTCAGAGTTGTCTTGGATTGTTGTGTTGCTAAGAATAGTTAAATCATTCCCAACTTATCATCTTACAATATTGCTGTTACTTTGTACACAGTACATTTGACTTTGCATCAGCCCATGCAAGTCTTTCCAGGTTTTACTGAGAGCATACTGTTTATTATTTCTTATAGTACAATGGTATTTCATCATAACCACATACCACAACTTATTCAGCCATTCCTGAATTGATAAGCATCCCCTCTATTTCTTACTTTTTGACCCTGAAATGAGCTGCTATCAGTATTTTTACACATATAAGTCCTTTTCCTTTTTTAAAATTTCTTTTGGGATGTAGACTTACTAGTGGTATTGCTAAGTCCAAGAGTATGCATGGTTTTATAGCCCTTTGGACATAGTTCCAAATTGCTCTCTAGAATGGTTGGATCAGTTCACAACTCCACCAACAGTGCATTAGTGTCCCAATTTTCCCACATTCTCTCCAACATTTATCATTTTCCTATTTTTTCATATTAGCTGAACTGATTGGTGTGAGGTAGTACTTCATAGTTGTTTTAATTTGCATTTATCTAATCAAAAGTGACTTAGAGTACTTCTTCATATGCCTATAGCTTTTTTTTCTTCATCTGAAAACTGTGTGTTCATATCCTTTGACTATTTATCAATTGGGGAATGGCTTGTATTCTTATAAATTTGACTCGGTTCTCTATATATTTCAGAAATGAGGCCTTAATCAGAGACCCTTGCTGTAAAGGTTATTTCTCCACTTTTTGCTTTCCTTCTAATCTTAGTTGCATTAGTTTTGCTTGTATAAAAACTTTTTTATTCTAATATAATAAAAATATCTATTTTACATTTTGTAATGCCTTCTATCTTATGTTTTGTCATGAACATGTAACTTACTTAACTTCTTCTTTAAGAATTTGGATGCTGTGCCACTGGATGTATATAAGTTCAGTATTGATATTACTTCATTGTCTATGACGTAGACATACACCATAACAAGATTCCCAATTACAGGCATCTCCTCAGTTTCTAATTTTTTGACCTCAGACACGAGCTGTTATAAGTATTTTTGCACATATAGGTTCGTTTCCTTTTTCTTAATCTCTTTTAGGATACAGACCTAGTAGTGGTATTGCTAGATCAAAGGGTATGCATGGTCTTAGCAAGATGTAGTTTCCTTCTTTATCTCTTCTAATTAGGTCTATTTTTGCTTTTACTCTGTCTAAGATTAGGATTGCTACTCCTGCTATTTTTACTTCAACTGAAGCATAATAGATTGTGCTCCAGTCCCTTACCTTTACTGTGTGTCTGTCTCTGCTTCAAGTGTGTTTTTTGTAAACAACATATTGTAGGATTCTGGTTTTTGACCCACTCTGCTATCTTCTTCCATTTTATGGGAGATTTATGATTGATTTATTCACATTCACAGTTATAATTACTAACTCTGTATTTCCCTCCAGCCTGTTTTTCCTCCTGTTTATCCTCTCTCTCCTTTCCCCTTTTCCCTCCTCACCAGGGTTTTGCTTATGGCTACCACCTCCTCCAATCTGCTCTCTCTTCTGTCAGCCACCTCCGCCTTTACTTAGTCCCCTCCTACTTTCCTGTTGGGCAAGATAGATTTCTATGTTCAACTGACTGTGCATATTATTCCCGTTTTGAGCCAATACTGATGAAAGTAAGGTTCAAGCCATGCTCATTGCCCACTGTCCCATCTTTCCCTCCCCTTGTAATGGGTTTTTTGTGCTTCTTCATGTGAAATAATATATCCCATTCTACCTTTCCCTTCCTTCTACAACCAATGTAATCCTCTTTCTCATCCTTTAATTATTTTTATGTCATTCTCTCAAATTCACCTTATACCCATACCTCTGTCCATGTATATTCCTTTTAGCTGTACTATTAGTGTGACAGTTTTTAAGACTTAAAAGTATCATCTACCCTTGTAGGGATGTAAACAGTTCAGCTCCATTGAATCCCTTATGATTTCTTTTCCCATTTTACCTGTTTAGGCTTCTCTTGGGTCTGGATATTGAAGATCAAATATTTCATTCAATTCTGTTATTCTCCTTATGAAAGCTTAAAATTCTTCTACTTCATTGAATGACCATTTTTCCCTTGAACTTGGTTGTAGTCCTAGCTCCTTTGACTTCTGAAAAATCATGTTCCATGACCTCTGATCCTTTAATGTTGCAGCTGCTAAGTCCTGTGTAATCCTGATTGTGGCTCCCTAATATTTGAATTGTTTCCTTCTGGCCACTTGCAGTATTTTTCCTTGATCTGATAGTTCTATAATTTGGCCATGATATTCCTTGGAGTGTTTATTTTGGGATCTCTTTCTTGAGGTAATTGGTGGATTCTTTCAGTGCCTATTTTGCCCTCTGGTTCTAGGATATCAAGGCAATTGTCTTTGAGTATTGGGTATCCACATTAAGTTTGGCATTAATTTGATAAGCTCTCTGGATTTGGAGAGCTATCAGGTTGCCTAAGAGAACCTGATTTCAAATTCTACCTCTGACAATTAATACCTGTATAATCATGGACAAGTTACTTAAACTACCTTGGCCTTGGCTGTCTCATCTTTAAAATGAGGGAGCTGGACTAGATGTCCTTTGAGGTCCCTTCCAATTCTAGATCTAGTACTAGGAACCGTATTGGGTTCATTAGTGGACTTTGCTCTTTCACTCAGGATGAGATAGGGACCAAGTCTGAGAGAGAGAGAGAGAGAGGGACAGAGAGAGGGAGGGAGGGAGGGGGAGAGAGAGAGAGAGAGAGAGAGAGAGAGAGAGAGAGAGAG
>NW_020950062.1:3011158-3053068 GCF_900497805.2 Vombatus ursinus | reverse complement strand
GAGAGAGAGAGAGAGAGAGAGAGAGAGAGAGAGAGAGAGAGAGAGAAGAAAATGATATGAAAAAAAGGAGAAAGAAATCAAACCTCTTTGGTTAGGATCTACACT
Organism: Vombatus ursinus; assembly: GCF_900497805.2. Lineage (NCBI taxonomy): Eukaryota > Metazoa > Chordata > Mammalia > Diprotodontia > Vombatidae > Vombatus > Vombatus ursinus. The sequence continues at coordinate 3,052,963 of NW_020950062.1, read as the reverse complement.
TGCCTTATTATGGACTCCATCCTATACCAATAAATATTAGCTTACTAGATTTAGAAGATCTCAATACTCCAACTTCTAAGATCTCTATTTTTGTCAGTGTGAGGATCCCTTCCACAAATGCAGATTTTGAACCTTTGGTAACTTAAACTGTCCTCAAGAGTTGCTGTGACCAAAACATCATTGCCTTGCAACCAACTAGTTGATCAACCAATCAACAAACATTTGCTGCAACAAGACATACGTTGCAATAAGCAATAAGTGCCTCCCATGTGCCAATAATTGTCCTGGGCACTGGCAACAAAATGACAAAAATGAAATACCCTGCTTTCAAGAAGTTTACATTGGGGGCAACTAGGTGGCACAGTGGATAGAGCACTGGCCCTGGATTCAGGAGGACCTGAGTCAAATCCAGCCTCAGACACATAACACTTACTAGCTGTGTGACCCTGGGCAAGTCACTTAACCCCATTGCCTAACCAAAACAAAAAGTTTACATTGATGAGTCTCTTTGTACTTGGTTTACTCTTCACAGTTAGTTATATGAGATTATATATCTACAGCTGGAAGGGACCTGAGAAAACATCTAGTCTAACCCCACCTTGACTCCTTTTTACAGGAAGGTTAAGTAACTTGCCCAAGGTTATACAAGTAGTAAACGTCAGAGGTAGAATTTCAAATCAGATCCTCTGACTATATGCCAAGTAGGGCCTTTGGAAATCTGATCTATGCTGTACTTGACCAATATCTCATTGAGCCAACTAACTGATTGATTCGATATCTTTTCTGATTCATCACTTCCAAAATGGTCCTGTATTAAATAAACTAACTCCTCTCAGAAACAGTAAGTAAAAATGAAGTGAAGGAATTATGGTCTTCTCTTTAACACAGTTCTGAAATCATTCCCTTTGTGTTTCTTTTGTCCTTTTGGGTTTGGATTCTAAGTCCTCTTTGCAAACACTCCTAATTTTGCTTAACTTTAGAAACCAAATTTTCAATTTCTCTCTACAATTAGATAAGCTATATCTGTCTCCCAATCATAGAAGAATTCATTCTGGTATCCATATGTCATCAATTATTAATAAAACATCTTCCAAGTCTTCATGTTTGAGTCATTGAAATATACTTTGTTCTTTCTTCACTCTAGTATTGAATAACTCATTATATCAGAAGAAAAAGGGTGCAACCACTACCTGAGAAGTCTGAATCAGATCAACTTCTAGAATGCCTTTTCTTCTATCTTGAACATGCCTAAGACCCAGATATGTGAACTATCAAGTGAACTCAGTCTTGAACTTCCCCCTATGAACTGGCAGTACCTTGAAGAGATACTTTACACCTGACATCATCTTCCTGTTGTGAAATTTTATGGGAACCATAAATGCAAGAGACTTCCATTTCCATTGCAATCTTGCTAATTCATCCATCTCTACTTATGACACAGGATTGGAAAATCAATCAGATGCACCCAAGTGAAACCCTGTCTCTCCATATAAAACAAGTGACCCTCTTATGGATTATAGAGTGACCCATTTGAGAGGTGTAATGAGACTCTGGCATAACCTGAGAGTCAGATATGAAGTTTTCCCCTTAAAAGATGATCAGTTCTCTTGATCCTCTTCTTCCTCTTGCTAAGACCTCAAAATCCTCTCACCTAAGGTTCTGATGGCCAAGTCAGTGATTTGTCTTTTCTGTCTTGAGATCCAGTTACATCTTTGTTTCTCTGTTGTGAAAGCTTATAATGCCTCTTTGTCCCCCCTTGTAAAAATATTAAGAAAATGTTTTAATATTATCCTAACAGGAAGGCTTTGGCCTAATTTGAAAGAGAAACCTCATCTTTACCAAACTATCAATTACAAAACAATGTTTTCTTCTTACCTCTCTCCTTTATCATAGTGTAGATTTTCAACATTCAAGAATTCTATAAATGTAACTTCAAAACATCAGGAGGAGGGTGAGATGTACAAGGACATGAGGACCTCTACCTGTTTGGACATTTCTCTTTCAAACAGAGCCTATCTTGAATTAAGAATATTGATAAATTAATTAAAATTATTTTAGGCAAACTTGTGCCTAAAATACAGAGCACAGCATTAATGTTTTTCTTTGACATTGGTTATTATATTCCTATGTTATCCTTGCTCCCTCTTACATCCTTTATCCTAGATCCTCATTTCAAACCACGTGTCTCATTAAGTATCTTCTCTTGTGGGTATTAAAATGTGCCCATGATAAGGGCTTATGGCTTTTTAACATGATTGACTGGTTTGATTTTTTATGAAAATCTCCAAGTGCCCCCAAAAGTTGCTGTAATGAGCTATGCAATTTAGCACAACCTGGAGGCAGAGGAATGGAACAGGTACCATCTTGATGTCCCTTCCACTTATGGTTCCACAACTTGATGACTATTAACATTATAATAGCCATTGCCAAGTGCAAGAAAGGAAATTTCATTTTAGACCTCATGTATTTGTAACAAAGCTGAATAAACATTAAGTTTTAAGACCAAGTAATTAATTGGTCCATTTGCAGAGTTTCCCGAGCCACCATATTTTCCCAGTCTATGAGTTAACATGCAAACATTCTCTGTTAAGCTTTCAATTGTCAATAATTTATCTTCATAATATGTTCATTCAAATGTCTGCATTGAGCATTCAGACATTTATTAGTCACTTGTTTACCATTACATAAATTTATGGAACCACTAAATGGAGCTTCCTGGTTAGCTGTAAGAGAAGTTATAGTTGCAAAAAAAATTTTGTTTGTAATTTATTAGAAGTCCATCCCATACTGCTCATACTGTTTATTAAAGAACCAAAATTACTCAAGAACTTTCAAACAAGCAGCTAAAAAGCGTCTGAAAAAAGCACTCCCTCTCCAAATTGAGAAAATACCATTTGGAGAAAAACAATAGCCATATGAGGATTGGTTGAAGGAATTTGAAAGATCTGGAGATGGTTATCCTAAGGAAGAGAAGACTGAGTGGGAGGTGGTAGGGAAATGAAAGTTGTCATATTTCAAGAGCTACCAACAGGAAGAGGGATTAGACTATATGCAGAATAAAACACATGTTTTTGGACACAGACGATACGGGAATTTGTTCTCCTTGGCCACAGAGATCAGAACTAGGAGCAGTAGATGGAAGTTTCAAGGAGGTAAATCTGGTCTTGAAATAAGGAAAACTCTTAAAGCTATCCCAAAATACCATGGCCTACCATCGGAGGTAATACATTTCCCTTCATTGGAGGTGTTCAAATGGAGAATGGATGACTGCTTATTTAGTGTGTTATGCTTTCAGGTATATAGGGATTTATTTTGGGGTGTAAGTTAGACTAGATGACTTCTGAGGTCCTTTCTAACTTAGAAATTCTGTGATTTTTGTGAAACTCACCCCTGAAAACTGCTTCAGATGATGTAGCCACAGATAGCACCCAAGTTCTAGTGATGAGCAGAAGTCTGCTTTCTAGATCTCCAATTTTAAAACTGTAATTTGTGAGTCTATTCCTTATTCTATTCCAGTTTAATGTGTTCCGTCAGCTCCCCTAAGCCTTGGGACTTTTGTATATAGTTTTGCATTCCTTTAGGAAGAGTTGTTGTAGAGGTGACACAATTATCCATGACTCCATTATTGAAGAAAAAAAATCATTTAATCATCATACCACCAACACTTTCTTTATTTTGATCATCACCCAGGAATGAGCTGCAGTAGATTCTCTAGAGATGATTTATTTAAAGCTAACACCCTCTCTCTTTCTCTCTCTCTCTCTGTCTCTGTCTCTCTCTGTCTCTCTGTCTCTCTGTCTCTCTCTCTCTCTCTCTCTCTCTCTCTCTCCCTCTCTCTCTCTCTCTGCTCTGAGGAGCATCTGGATCTTTTGTCCTACAAGGAGGAGGTTGGAAAAGTTCTTTCTTTAGTTTCTGTTATTCCTAAAAAAATTTTATATGCAGTAGCAAAAACAACAAGGGTAAATTTAGTCCTGCCTCTGTTCTTTTGGCTATCAATTTCCAGCCTAAAATGAAGCTATTAAGGCAATGGTTGCAGTTGATGAGAAGGAGATGAAGTTTGGGTGGAAATTTACCCTTTTGTTACTCAATATACAGCCCTTCACCTCAGCCTGCTTCTATTGTCTGTAACAAGGCAAATTAAAGAGTAGTCTCACATTTCCCTGATCTACCCATAAATAATGGGTTATAGGGTATGGGGACACAGAAATGCCAAAAGATGAGTCTATTTAAAAGATTAATTAAATAGTCAAATGGATTCCTCATAGACTATAATGTTCTCTGCTGGGTCCAAGATCCCAAACTGCTTGGTAATGAAGTCTACCTGGTACTTAAACAATTAAATCTCTTTGGAAGCCATACCTTCCTAACTTATGCCAGATTCTACTCCATAGAAATTGCTATATTGAGGTTCCAGAGAATATCCCTTGTAGCTTATTTAGTGAACCTTATAAGATTATAAGGCACATGGGGGCAAGACTAATACAGAACCTTGCCTGTAGTTGTTATTTAATGGAGGGCTGTGGAAAAAGCGAATTAAAGGCTTCTTGAAAAGCAACAAAAAATAAATGATTCATAAATCTTACACATGCAATGTGAGAAAGCTTCCAACTAACATTTATTCCTTATATGCATCAGGGAGACACCTTATGAATTTAATCAACATTAAGGAGAGAGCTTTAGGCTAGAATACACACATCATCATCAGAAAAATTCTGCTCAAGAGGTCTTATAACTGTAATAAATGTTGAATGGTTATTATTAATGCCTACCTATTGCCTATATGGTAAAATACAAAATCCTCAGTCCGTTTTCCACCTCCATTTTAAAATTTATTTCATATTACTCTTGTTACCATAATCTACTTTGCAGCCAGAATGGCCAGCTTACTCTTCTGTAAACTTATATTGCTTCCAGGATGCTGCTTTGCAGTCCCATATGTCTGCAATGCTCCCCTTCCTCACCTGTACTTTTTAGAATCCTCATCTTCTTTAAGAACCAACTCAGATGCCACCTACAAGGAGAAGCTCTTCTTGATGATGCTTGACAAATCTCCATTCCTCTGAGTTATATGTGAAAATGTGTATCCCTCAGTAGAAGATAAACTGTTTTAGGTCAGGTACTGTTTCCTTTTTTCACCTTTGTATTCCCAGATCCTGCCTTGCACATATTAGACAATTAAAAGTAGTTATTGAATTGAATAAACCAAAAAATATTTTCTGACTGAGAGCCTTTTTTCAATATTATCCTCTGAGGAGGATTTCCTGGGTTCATTTATCTGTGTCCGTGTTTTGATTGATTTACTGTCCTGATATTCCCATAGCATCAAAAGGATAACTTTCTCCAGAGACCGAAGATAGCCCAGGATGACAACTTACAGAATTCCTGCTTTTACTCAAGAGTTAAGCATTTTCTCCTGTTCTTAATTTAAATCTTGAAACAGACTTTCTCTTCTGGGATTCTGAGCACTGAGTGTGTTTTAAGGTTACACAAGAAAATTCCCAGCCTTTTCAAGCTAGTATACACCATTCTGTCCATACAAATTCTGGGGTAATGTCTGGAATGTTAACCTATTTTTTTGAGGGCTATTTAACCAAGAAGGACATAAAAATGGTTTTCCACAATCATTCCTGGCAGGCACTGCTCTCCCATTCATCAGAAAACAGATATCACTCTGCTTTCTTGTGGTAGTATTGAGAAAGCTCAGGTTAGTCAAGATCCCAATGAAAGATACAGTGTGCACCAACTCTTGGCTATCACTGCACATGTGTAATGTCATTATTTTGTGAAGATAAAAAGGAAGAGAAGCTAGAAAGGGGGAATGCAATTAAGCATTACCGATACATGATGAAACTCATCAAATTATTCAGTGGTCAGGGTCCAATCTTAATAAGAGAATCATATTACAGGGACAGAGTTTTAGATTTTGTTAAGAAAGGCCATAAATTTTGGAAAGACATATTGGTGACTTAGAACCACAGTTCGTCTTTGAAATGTCACTATTTTGATGCCCAATCAACAAGCATTTATTAAATAATCAATCAATCAAAAAGCACTCACTATAGGTCAGGTACTGTGCTGAGTATTAAGAATACAAAGGAAGACAAAAACAGTTTCTGTCCTTAAGGAATATACATTGTCTCTTTAAAAAAAAAACCTATATTTTATTTTTCCCAAATCCATGTAAAAACAGTTTTTCACCATTATTTTTTACAATTTTGAGTTCCAAATTCTCTCCCACCTTCCTTCTCCTACCCCCTACCTGAGATGGCAAGCAATTTAATAAAGGTAATGCACATGCAGTCATGCAAAACATATTTTCATATTAGTCATGTTGTGAAAGAAAACACAGACAAAAAAAATAAGAAGAATAAAGAAAGTTAAAAAAAGTATGATTTGATCTGCATTCTGATTCCATCAGTTCTTTCTCTGTAGGGGGATAGCATTTTTCACCATAAGAACTTTAGAATTGTCTTGGACCTTTGTATTGCTGGGAATAGCTAAATCATTCATATTTGATCATTGTACAATATTGCTATTACTATATACAATGTTCTGGTTCTACTCACTTCACTTTGCATCAAATCATGTAAGTCTTTCCAGGTTTTTCTGAAAGCATCCTGCTTGTCACATCTATGGTAGTATTTCATCACAATCATATGCCGCAATTTGTTTGGCTATTCTCCAAATAGTGGGTATCCCCTCAATTTCCAGTTCTTTGATACCACAAAAAGAATCACTATAAATACTTTTGTGTATTTAATCCTTTTCCATTTTTTTAAAATTTCTTTTGGAAACAGACATGGTAGTGGTATGGCTGGGTCAAAGAGTATGCACAGTTTCATAGCCTTTGGGCATAGTTCCAAATTGCTCCCTAGAATTGTTGGATCAGTTCACAACTCGACCAACAATGTATTAGCATCTCAATTTTCCCACATCCCCTCCAACATTTGTCATTTTCCTTTTCTGTCCTATTAGTCAATCATATAGGTGTGAGGTGGTACTTCAGAGTTCTTTTAATTTGCATTTCTCTAATCAATAGTGATTAATATTTTTTATCTGAGTATAGATTGCTTTGATTACTTTGAAAACTGCCTGTTTATGTCTTTTGACCATTTATCAATTGAGGAATGGCTCTTATTTTTATTAATTTGACTCAGTTCTCTACATATTTGAGAAATGACATTTGTCAGAGAGACTTACTATATTTTTTCAAATATGATTCCTAACTGTATATTTCCCTCCATTCTATTTTCCCTTGTTTATCCTACTCCTCTCTCTCTCTCTCTTTCTCTCTCTCTCCCTCTCTTTCCCATTTGTCCTCAAAAATGTTTTGCTTCTTACTACTGTCTCCCTCAATCTGCCTTCCTATCAGCCCCACCTTTTCTCTTTTCCCCTTTCCCTCCTACTTTCCTGTACGGTAAGATGGATTTCTATAACCAACTGAGTGTATGCTATTCCCTCTTTGAGCCAATTCCAATGACAGTAAGAATCAAGTACTTCCCACACTTCCCCCATTTTCCTCTCCATTGTAAAAGTTTTTTCATGACTCTTTGAGGAGAGATCATTTATCCCATTCTATCTCTCCCTTTGCCCTTCTCCCAGTGCATTCTTCTTTTTCACTCTTAATTTTATTTAATTTTTTAATATCTACTCATGATAGACAAATCACACTCTTGCCCTCTGTCTATGTATACTCCTTCTAACTAACCTAATAATGAGAAAGTTCTTAGATATCATCTTCCCATGTGGGAATGTAAACAGTTCAACCTTATTGAATCCCTTATGATTTCTCTTTCCTGTTTACCTTTTTATGCTTCTCTTGAGCCTTGTATTTAAAAGTCAATTTTTTTTTATTCAGCTCTGGTCTTTTCATCAGAAATGCTTGAAAGTCTTTTATCTTATTGAATATCCATTTTTTTCCTCTGAAGGATTAACTCAATTTTACTGGATAGAGATTTTTGGTTATAATCCTAACTCTTTGGCTCTCCAGAATATCATATTCTAAGTTCTCCTCCCCCAATCCTTTAATGTAGAAGCTGCTAAATCTTGTGTGATCCAGACTATGACTCCACAATATTTGAACTGTTTCTTTCTGACTGCTTACAATATTTTCCCCTTGACTTGGGAGCTCTGGAATTTGGGTATAATATCCCTGAAAATTTTAATTTTGGGACTTCCTTCAGGAAATGATTGGTGGATTCTTTCAATGTCTATTTTACCCTCTGGTTCTAGAATATCAAAGCAATTTTCCTTGACAATTTCTTGAAAAATGATGTTGACTCTCTTTTTTTGAACATGGCTTTTAGGTAGTCCAATAATTCTTAAATTCTCTCTGCTGGATCTATTTTCCAGGTCAGTTATCTTTCCAATGAGATATTTCACATTTTATTTATTTTTTCATTCTTTTGATTTTGTTTTACTGTTTCTTGATGTCTCATAAAGTCATTAGTTTCCAGTAGCCCAGTCCTAATTTTTAAAAATATTTATGTATTTATTTTTAAAAATCCCTCAGTTACATATAAAAACAATTTTTAACATTCATTTTTAAAACTTTGAGTTCCAAATTCTCTCCCTTTTTCCCTCCCCAACCCCCTCCTCATTGAGAAGGCAAGCAGTTTGATATAAGTTGTACATGTGTGGTCATGCAAAACATATCCATAATAGTCATGTGGTAAAAGAAAACATAGACAAAAAACTCAAGAAAAATAAAGTATATATATGTACATATATATATTATATATATGCTTCAATCTGTATTCAGACATGTCGGTTCTTTCTCTGGGGATGGATAACATTTTTCAGCATAAGTTCTTCAGAATTTTCGTGGATCATTGTATTGCTGAGAATAGCTAAGTCATTCACAGTTGATCATCTCACATCTTACTTTGTACACAGTACATTTCACTTTCCATCAAATCACATACCATAACTTGTTTAGTCATTCCCAATTCATGGGCATGCCCTCAATTTCTAATTCTTTGCCCCCAGAAATGAGCTGCTATAAACATTTTTGTACATATAGGTCCTTTCCTTTTTTATCTCTTTTGAGATACAGACCTAGTAGTGGTATTGCTAGTTCAAAAAGTATGCATGGTTTTATAGCCCTTTGAGCATAGTTCCAAATTGCTCTATAGAATGATTGAATCAGTTCACAACTCCAACAGTGCATTAATGTCTCATTTTACCTACATCCCCGCCAGCATTTTTCATTTACCTTTTCTGTCATATTAGCCAATCTAATAGGTATGAGATAGTTTTAATTTGCATTTCTCCAACCAATAGTGAGGTAGATTACCTTTTCATGTAGTTATAGGTAGATTTGATAACTTCACCTGAAAACTGATCACATCTTTTGATTATTTATCAATTAAGGAATTGCTTTTATTTTTTATAAATTTGACTCTATTGTCTATATGTTTGAGAAATGAGAACTTTATCAGAGAAATCTGCCTCAAAATATTTTTCACAGTTACTGTTTCACAGTTGCTAACTGTATTTTCCTCCATCCTATCCCCCCATTTACGTATTTATTCTATTCTCTCTCTCCTTTGACCCTGTCCCTTCTCAAAAGTGTTTTGCTTCTGACTACCCCTTCCCCCAATCTGCCCTCTCTTCTATCACCCTCCCCCGGCTTATCCCCTTCCCTCCTCTTTTCCTACAGGGCAAGATCGATTTCTATACCCAATTGAGTGTGTATGTTATTCCCTCTTTGAGACAGTTTTGAGGACAGTAAGGTTCACTCACTCCCCTTCACCTCCTTCCTCTTCCCTTCCACTATAAAAGTTTTTTTTTCTTGCCTCTTCTATATAATTTATTCCATCTCTCATTCTCCTTTCTCTTTCTCCCAGTACATTCTTCTCTCACCCTTCAATTTTATTTTTTAGATATCATTCCTTCATCTTGGGCTGGGAATTTGTTTCACTCCATCTTTTTTGTGGGGTCTGGTGCTGTAGAATTTGTTTAGAGTCATTTTCAAAAGGTATTTGGAGGGCACTCTGCCCCCTTACCCTAATTCTAATTTTCAAGGAACTATTTTCTTCAGTAAGCTCTTGTACCTCCTTTTCCATTTGACCAATTCTTCTTTCTAAGGAGTTGTCTTCAGTTTATTTTTCTGCATCTTTTACTATTTGCCTTATTTTTTTTAAGATGTTATTTTCTTCAGTAATTTTTTTGTGCTTCCTTTACCAAGGTGTTGGCTCTTTTTTCATTATTTTCTTGAATCACTCTAATGTCTTTTCAAAATTTTTCTTCTACTTCTCTTATTTTATTTTTAAAATCCTTTTTGAGCTCTTCCAGGAATATTTTTGAGCTTGGGACCAATTTACCTTTTTTCTTTGAGGTTTTGGGTTAAGCTTGGGTTCTGCTCCTGGGGTGGAGGGGGCACTGTTATAAGCTTTGGGTTTTTTTTGTGTTTCTGCTCTCAAAGCTAGTTCTAGCGGTCTGTAAGTTTTTAATTCTTCCAAGGTGATATGATTTAAAGAGAGGTGTGTTTACTACTTTCCTGGCCTGTACTCTGGTCTATGAGTGACCACAAGCACTCTTTTCTACCCTGGAATTGTGATCGGGGTTCCTGTTCTCATTTGCCCACAAGCTCTGGTGTGATAATGTTCCTCTTTATCCTGAAACTGTGACCCTGGCCTGTGATATGGATCTATGTATGGGCAATTCAACTGAGTCCTTCCCCTAGGGCCAGCAAAGGGACCCCTGCAATCTGACCAGTTGTCTGACCCCCTTACAGTCTGTGGGCTGAGAGCTCCTGAAGTCACCACTACCCTGCTGATTCAATCTCCCTTAAGGCCTGCTGCTGGTTTACTGGGAGGGACCTAGCCTGCCCTGGATTGTGCTCTACTCTTGCCCCATGTGATAGACCTTTTTTACCAACCTTCTAAGTTTTCTTGGGCTAGAAAATTGTTTCACCCCTTTTCTGTGGGTTCTGCCATTCCTTAATTCATTTGGAGGCTTTATTTAGTGTTGTTTGGAGGGGAATTTGGTAGAGCTCAAGCAAGTCCCTGACTTTTCTCTGCTATCTTGACTCTGCCTCTCTATAACTTAATTCCTGCTAAATCTATTTTCTAATGGAATGCTTCTCAGCTAGTATGTCATGAAGAACTCTGATATGTTTTGGTGATTTAGCCTTTCTTCACAGCTTCTTCCTCAGATACAGGTGCTACTTATATTCCTCTATATATCTAGCCCTCAGTTTCTTAGGATAAGAATTAGGAGAGTTAATTTGGTAGTACTACAATAATAACAACAACAAATTTCCTAACAAGTAAGAGTACACTTAAATGGAATGAGCTACTTCAGGAAGTAATCTGTTCTATTACAGTGGAGATCTTCAAACAAAGGCTAAATTACAACTTTCTAGGTATTCCTTTTCAGGTATAGGTTGACCATTAAGTTCCTTCCAAATCAGAGATTTTGATTCTTTGAAAATGGTAGCAAAAGAGACAGAGACAGAGACAGAGACAGAGAGAGAGAGAGAGAGAGAAAGAGAAAGAGAGGGAGAGTAAGCCAGCTATGGTTCCCCTGATGAGCATACAGAAGTTAATTTTGCTATGGAATTCATAGGCATTATTATCTGATTAAGATAAGATACAGTTCTCAGTATCTGGGCCCTGCATTCATCCATCCATCTGTTTTGGGGAAAAAGTGTTAACACAGCCAGGAGAATGAGTCTGCCAAAGCCTCCCTAAGTCTTAAAAGTCTCATCATTTGTTGCAATAAGGGAGCCGAAACAATGACAAATGTTCCTCTTAGGGACTCAAAAAGAAAGAAATCTTTCTCTGGAATGTGCTAACTTGCATCCCTTTGCCATCCTGAATTTTTGTGACAGTAAGATCATACTTTAAAATCATTCCCTAAAAGATATCCCAAGATGCTAATATGGCCATTTATTTCTTATAGATTGTTTAATTTAGTAGTTTTTGGACTCTCAATTGAGCCCACTCTCTCACTAGTCAGGGGATTTCAATGCCCATACCAGAAAAAAATCAAACAAACAAAAAATGATTGGCTAATTCTTCCCAGTCACAGTCTCCTAATCTCTTACATATAAATTGTTTACTTTATTTAGTTATTTCCTTTTGAAGTTCACGTATGGCTTAAGATCAATGTTTTGCAAACATAGAAGCCACAAGCCACACGTTTCTACCAAAGGAATTTTTCTTAAGCGCAGATTTGACCATGTCACTACCCTACTCAATAATATACAATGGTTCCATATTGCCTCTAGGATCAATATATCACTCAATAAGCATTTTAAAGCACCTACTATGCATCAGCACTATGCTAAGCCTGGGATTAAATATGAATTCTCCTATTTAGCTTTTAAAGCCCTTCAAAAACTTCCCAATCTCTCTTTCCCATTGTACATTGCTCCTACACTCTCACTGTGTAATCTAGCAAAACTTTTCTATTTCATTCAATAAGCATTGAGTCAATAAGTTTTAACTAGCTACTATGTTCTAGGCACTGTACTTTAGCACTGGAAATAGAAAGAAAGGCAAAGAACAGCACTTTCTCTCAGGGAGCTCACAATCTAATGGGGGAGATAGCAGGCAAATGAAAATGGATAAACAAGGTAAATACAGGATCAATAGAAAAATAATCTGTAGAAGTAAGGCATTGGAATTTAAAGTTTGGGAAAGGCTTTCTGTCTAAGGTGTGATTTTATCTAGAACTTGAAGCCAAGGAAGCCAGGAGATGGAGATAAAGGGGAAAAGTATTCCAGGCCTCTGCGGGCTGGTTACTTGAAAACAATATCCCAGAATACTGATGGTAAGAGAGTCTAAGAATCTCAGAATTGGAAGGGACTTCCTTCCAGTCCAACCCATGCTTCAATGAAAAACCCTCTACAGCAGAGGGTCTTAACTGTTTTTTTTTTTTGTCTCATGGAGCCCTTTGGCAATCTAGTGAAGCCTTTTGATCACCCTCTCTAGATAATAGTTTTAAATACATTAAAAAAAAACCCAGAAATTTAAAGGAAACAAATTACATTGAAATAGAGATAAAAAAAAGTTCACAGACCCCCAGGTTAAGAACCCTTGATGCCCATCAATTGGGGAATGGCTGAAAAAGTTGTAGTATATGATTGTGATGGAATATTATAGTGATATAAGAAATGATGAGCTTGATGCTTTTACAAAAACATGGATAGATTTGCATGAAATAATGAAGAGCAAAATCAGCAGAAACAACAGAATGTTGTATACAGTAACAACAATATTGTTTTAAGAACAACTTTGAGAGAATAAGTCATTTTGACTATTATAAATACCCAAATAACTACAAAAGGTCTATAAAAGAAGAGACTATCTGCAGCCAGAGAAAGAACTGAAAAATAGGAGTATTTATAGAATGAATTTACACACACACACACACACACATATTTGTGCCTAATGGTGGCCATCTTTAAGGCAAGGCTGGGGAGGGAAGAAAAAAATGAAAAAATAAGTTACATGATAACTTTGTTATATATTTAAAAGGAATAGCGAGTTGTACATAATAGATTTGCAATATCATGTGCAATCATTCATATTTTTTCTATTCTACTATGTTATAGAAATACTCATTTTATTTCTTAAGTTCAGAATAACATTTTTTAAAAAATTAAATAGAAACCATGATTTATTTATATTATGCCCCAGTAAGTGGACTTCTAGCCTTTGCCACCTTCTGAGTCAGCTCATTTGTCTCTAAAGAACAAATCAAAAGTAGTTCCTGTTTATTTCAGGGTTCAGAAGAAAAGCAGTGGATTCAGTTTTCAAGGCAGTGCATTGGTTTTGTTCATATAACCCAAAGAGGTCATAGCATCAACTCCTGATTTGCACTGGATTCAAAATAGGTCAAAATACATTGCCTCCTTGTATTTATTTATTCATGTAGTAGTAGTAGTAGTAATAGTAGTAGTAGTAGGAGGAGGAGGAGGAGGAGTAGTAGTAGTTGTAATAGTAGTAGTAGTAGTAATAGTAGTAGTAGTAGTAGTAAGCAAAAACCGTAGCTCTTTAAATTTTGCAAAATGTTTTACTTATATCATTCAAGCCTCACAACAATCCTGTGAGGTTGGAACAATCATCACCATTTATAGATAAGAAACTGAGGTCAAGAAAGGTTAAGGGACTTACCCACGGTCACAAAGTTAGTATCTGTGGCAGTATTTGAATTCCAGTGTCCTTGACTCTAAGGCCAACAGTCTAACCACTATGGCAGCTAGCATGGACATATGGGCATGTACACATCATTGTCATACATAGGATATGTTCTATGATGATGACATTCTGGGACAGAAGGCGGGAGTTTCTAATCCATCTTTCACACTGATGCTAAAGCATCTTCCTAAGGGACAGCAGTGATCATGTTACTCTGATTCTAACACAACGTGCATTTTTAAACATTTGCAGTTAGGCATCAAGAATATCACCGCAAAACAAAAAGCTATCCCTAACCTAGAGGAGCTTACATTCAATTGGGAGGATACAACATATTAAAAGATAAGTTCATGCATAATTTAAGGAGGGAGAATAGACTGACAGTTGAGGGGACAGATGGAACATGAGGCAGATCTTGGAGGAAGATGGACATTCCAAGAGGAGCAAGGGTATCCTAGGTTGGATATGGCTTGTGTAAAGGGATTTTAGGCCAGACTTAATTCAGGTCAATCTAATAATTCAGATGAGGTTAGAATGAGATACTTTAGGACCATAAAATGCAGTAAAAATAACTTTACTAATAGCAGTTATAAAGATGATACAGTTGCCATGAGAACTGTAAATTTCTTAAAGAGATAATAAAACATATAAAATGGCTACTGCCTTCCACCTTCTCATTCACCATGATAACTAACCTTCAAGACAGTAGGAATTTCTATGAAACACACTATATCTGCTTCTCATAGGCTGACATTTCTATGCCTCAGGGAGCAAGGAAGCCAAATCAATGATGGTCACCTGCCTCCCTTACTCCATAAAGTAGATACTGTTCCCATCACAACAAAGCATAGAGGCAGGAGATGGCAAGCCAAACTTGGAGAATAGCATAAATCTATAGAATTTCAGAATTTCAGAATCTGGCTGGTACAATCTGTACTTGAAAAAGATACCCTAAATAATCTTCTGGAGTGGGAGAGCCATACAATCTTTGCTTGAAATCTTCCAAGGGGGTGAAACTTATTACCCCTTCCCAGACAATTTAATTGCATCTTGTACAGTGTTAAGAGCAGACCAGCTTAGCTGGAATATAGAGTGCATAAAAGGAAATAGAATAAAATAAACCTGGAAAGGTAAGTTAGAGCTATATTTTGACTCCCTGACTATTCAGAGGATAAAATGTAAACTTTGTATCCTGACATTCAAATTCTCCATAATCTGTCCCAATCTATGTTTGCACATTTATTTTGCACAAATCCTTTCACAAATTCATTATACTGGCTAAATTAGCCTTCCAGCTAGTCCCTAATCTCATTTTGGCCTCTTTTGGACACTGACTCTTGAATGAAACCTCTGTATCTGTATTGGTTATAATTCTTCCCATTCTTTAAGACCCTGCTCAGCTGCCACTTTCTCCAGGAAGGCTGTCCTGAACTTACCAGCTAGATATCATGCCCCACCCCCAAATAACCCTCAAATCTTTCAGTTTAACCTCTCCTGTACATTCATCTTGCTTATAATATTGTCCTTACATGTCTTAACTCTCACTGGAGTATAAACTCCTTGAGGGCTTGGGTAATATTGTTTTTGCTTTTGATTTTTTAAGGTCCATTATCTGAAAATGTCTGCTACCTGCACTGGATTTAATTGAGCTTAAAATGTTTGTGAATGAAGTATTTATTTTGGAGGAACTTCATAAAAACAAGTATACAGGTGTAGAACTATCTCTCAGTATATTAAACAAGTGAGATTGTGTCATTTCAATGAATATAACAGTTTTTGAGTCCCGATATGGCTGCAGGATTTGTGTTCTTTTAAAAGGACTGACTTCTCCAATATAAATAACTCAGCTCTTTTGAGTTCCAGGCTCTGACTGTGTGACTCACTCAGCCAAGATGTCATCATAGAAAAAGCTCAGTCAGCTCACAATATCCAAAGGCTTTTTCACTTGCTTAATATAGAGTCAATTGTATCATAATGATGCTGCCTACATGAAAGAGTCATTGATTCTGCAGAAGAATGAAAACTCCATCATGACTAATGATGCCACATAGGTGTCTTTTGAAGTATCAATACGATTGTCCTGAAGAGCATGAAAATTATCAGGGAAAAACCCATGTCTCATTACACCAATGGATTGCTAGAGACACACAAAAAAAGGCATTCATGGCGAGAGACTGAGCAGCTTCTCAGAAATTGCTGATGGGCAGGAAATAACTATGATGTTAATACAGGACAGGCAGATTGTAAAGCACTTTTCGGTGAATAAGAATCACTTTCCCCTAATGGAAAATGTCTACAGTAAATGGAAAGGGATGGGAAACTCCAGTTCTGGCAAATAGAAAGGGAACTTGTTCAGACTCATAGAATTATAGAATCTCAGAGTTGAAGCATCTGGCTAGTAGAACCTGTACTTGAAAAATGATACCCTACATGATCTTCCAGGGGGTCATCCAATCTTTGCTTGAAGACTTCCAAGAAGGGGAAACTCACTACCCTCCAAGCCAGTTTAATTCCATCTTGCATAGCATTAATTATTCAGAAGTTTTGTTTTTTAATTCTTTTTCTTTATATCAAGCTTAAATTGGTGTATTTGCAACTTCTCCCCATTGCTGCTAGTTTTGCCTCCCAGGGACAAAAAGAACAAAACTAATCCCTCCTTCGCAAGGCTGTCCTTCCAAAAAATATTTGAAGAAAGGAATCACGTTTGTCTTAGGACTCCTTGAAGTTCTAATATTTCCAGTCCCTTCAACCAGTTCTCATTTGCCATGAACTCCAGGTCTTTCCTCATCTTCATTCCTCCTCTGAATATTCTCCAGCATATCACTCTCCTTCTCTAGCATAGCCCTCCTCCTGCTACCCAGTACGTAATACAGCAGTCCTGATGCTATCTGACCAGCAAAGAGTATGGCAAGATTGTCATATTCCTGGTCCTGGACACTATACCCAAACTTTTTTCATTGCCATATCCTATCCTTGACACACTGAACTTATGAACATTGAACCCCATCCCAGGTCCTTTTCAGACAAATTGCTCTTTAACTCCCCTATTCTATACTTGTGACGTTGGTACTTCGAATGCAAGTATAAGATTTTTTATTTACAGTTATTAAATTGTATTTGATTTAATTTAGCTCAATGTTGAGGGATGTCAACATCTCCTTAGGTGGTGCAGTTAGAGCTAGCCTTGGAATCAGGAAGACCTGAGTCCCAATCCTTCCACAGATGTGTGCTAGCTGTGTAGCCAAGGGCAAGTTACTTAACTTCTCTTATCAGTTTCCTCACCTATAAAATGGGTATAATAATAATGGAGTTAAATGGATCAAAACAAAGAAAAACCTATGTAAAGTGTTTAAAACAACATAGAAATACTATAATAATGCTATTATTCATTCTGTCATCTAGTATGGTAGCTTTGTCATCTGAAAATTTAATAAACATGTCATCTTTGCCTTTATTCAAGTCCAGGATAAAAATGCCAAACAGAATGAGACCAAGGACAAATCTGTGGAATATTATGTGGGAGAGGTCCATCTTCTCTCTGCCCATGTGCCTTCCATTTCCTACTGAGCCTGTCTCTTGAGGGAAGAGGAGGGAAAGTTCGCAGGGAGCAGGGCTTCCATCTCCTTCTGCATATATTCAATTTCCATCTTATATTATGCTGTCTCCTTCCTAATCTCTAGGGTTCAGAGGGAAGAAGAGAAGTGAAATAGTGCCTCTCATCTGACCATATACCTTCCATATTGTGTGCACATGGTGTCTCTAAGATCTCTAGCCTCCATTCGGAAAAAGAGTGGCATGTTCCACTCAATGACTAGTGTACTTCAATTATGCATATCTCAGTGATTCTGAATTCTGTAGGTCATTAGCCAAATCCCATTCCCCATCACCTACCACTGTTGCTTTTTCTCTTTACCCTAAACCTTTTCATCCCAAAGTCCCAACCAAATTCTACCCACCTCTTTCACTGTTCCCTCTAGGGATTCCTGTTCCATAGGCAACCAGCTTGCTTTTATCTTACATGTTTTCCTCTTCCACTCCTTCCATCTCCTTACAATCACTGACATCTGGTTCTCCTGATGATATAGCCTCCCTGACTACCCTTGCCAGTACTGGCTGTACCTTTACTCACTCCCCTTGGTTTACTTGTAGGGAAAAGGAATTGGAATGCTCATTGCTTTTCATTGTCACTTCCAGGTTGTCCCCCTACCACCATTACTCAGTAACCTCTCCTCCTTTGAGGAGGTCCATGCCATCCACATCTTCTATCTAATCAAAATCCTTGTAGCTCTTTTCTATAGTTCACTCTGTTTCCTCCCTCAATGTGTTCAGTTCCTAGCTCACAATTTTTCTCTCCTCCCCAACTCCTACTCTCATCCTAAGGAACTTCAACAGACATATTGACTCTCCCTCAAACACCCTAACCACTTAGTTCTCCAACCTACTCAACTTCCCTTGACCTACTCTTCCACTATAGCTGAGCCACGCATAAGGATGTTCATCTTTTTGATGACATAAATATACCACCTCCGTATATGAAAATTCTGAAATTCACTTACCTGACCATAATTTATTGACTTTCCACCTCTCTTTCTACCTTTCTTTGTCCACATTGTGACATCCAATCTCTTGATACCTCATTTCTCTCTCAGACCCCTGTACTGAGCACTCTCTATTTCAACATCTCCCTTACCAACTCACTATCTCACTCTCCACAGAGCCTCTTCAAAACCTTTTCATCCATTCTCAAACCTCACATGGCTCTCCCTTTCACTATGCTCTTAGCTAAGAACCTTGTTTTGTATTTTGCTGAAAAAATTTGGAACATCAGAAGAGAATGAAAACAGAGAATTTGAAACTCAAAACTTTAAAAATGTTAAAAATTGTTTTAACATTTAATTGGGGAAAAATATAAAAATTCACAAAAGAAAAAAAGAAGGCTGTCTACAATAAATGCCCTTCACTTGCTCTCTTTTCATTCTCTTCTTAACTGGCTGCATTCAGCTTCCAAACTCATCATTCAACTGAGACTGCTGTCTCTGCAGTTACCAATGGTATCCTCAGTGCCAAATGCAATTGTCTTTTTTCAGTTCTCATTTTTCACTTTTTTTGCAGCCTTTGACACTGTTGATCACCCTCTTATCCTTGATATTCTCTTTTCTCTAGGTTTTCTGGATGTGCTCTTGGTTTTCTTCCTGCATATCAGTCCACTCTTCAGTCTCTTCTGCTGTCTCCTAGTCACACTGACTAACCATACATACCCCACAGGGCTCTATCTTAGGCTTTCTTCTCTCTCTCTCTCTCTCTCTCTCTCTCTCTCTCTCTCTCTCTCTCTCTCTCTCTCTCTCTCTCTATGTATATTTATATATATATATATATATATATATATATATATATATAATTTTACTTGGTGATCTTGTCAGATCTCATGGATTTTAATTACCATTTAATGATTTGCAAATTTACCTATCTGGGGGCAGCTAGGTGGCTCAGTGGATAAAGCTCTGGCTTTGGAGTCAGGAGGACCTGTGTTCAAATCTGGCCTCAGACACTTGAAACTTACTAGCCTGGGCAAGTCACTTAACCCTGATTGCCTCACCAAAAAAAAATGCCTATCTGGAGCTAAACTCTCTATTGACCTCCAGGCTTGAATTTCCAATTGCCTTTCAGTCATCTCAAACAGAAAATCCGGTAGATATCTTAAACTCAACATGTCCAAAACTGAACTCATTATATTTCTCCATAAAACCTTCCTGCTTCTGAACTTTGCTATTATTGTCAAGGATAACAGCATTCTCCTAGTCTTTTCCCCCAAGCTTGAAACTTAGGCATCATCCTTGACTTGTCACTGTCTCTTACTCCCCTATTCCCCATAACCAATCTGTTGATAAGGCCTAGCAATTTCACCTTTGCACCACCTCTCCAATATGCTTACTTCTCTCCTCTAATGTTACCACTACCTTGGTACACATCATCACATCATGCTTGGATTATTGCATTCACTTGCTGATGAGTCTGCCTTCCACAAGTATTTCCTCACTCCAATCCATCTTCCACTTAGCTGACAAAGTGATTTTCCTAAAGCGCAGTTTCATCCCCCATACTCAATGAACTCCAGTGGCCTCCTACCACCTATAGGATCAAATACAAAATTCTGTGTTATGTATTCTGAATCTTCAATAATCTACCTCCTCATCTCTCCAGTTTTATTCCTTATACTAAGCCATGTACTCTCTGGCTTCCTTGCTATTCCAAGAACAAACTCTATTTCTTGTTTTTAGTGATTTTCTCTGGCATCTCTAGATATCTAGAATGCTCTCCCTCTTTATTCCCACTTCTTAGCTTACTTGGACTCCTTGGCTTCCTTCAAATTTCAGTTAAAACCCATGTTCTACAGGAAGACTCTCTGAATCTTTCTTAATTCTAATACTTTCCCTTTTTAAATTATTTGCCATTTATCTTATATATAGCTTGTTTGTACATGTTTGCTTACTTGTTGTCTGCTCCATTAAATTGGGAGCTCCTTGAAAGCAGGGACTGGATTTTGCCTTTTTTGTATCCCCAGCACTTAGCACAGTGCCTGACACAGAGGAGACCTTTAATAGATTCTTATTGACTGACTAACTATTGCTATTTTTGGTGTTCTTTCAGTTCCAAAACCTCCTCATTATACTATCTTCTGACCTTCATTTTTTCCTTCTTTTCCCCAAGAATAACAGGAGAGATTTTATCAAATGATTTGCTAAAGTCTAGATATGCATGCTGTATGCACATTCTTAAAGGTAGCTTAGCTTTGTAGATTGAGAGCTAGAGTCAGAAAGACCTACATTTAAGTTCTAATTCTGTCACATACTGGCTTTGTGACCCTGAGTTTTTTTGCTTGACCTCTCTCTGCACCAGGCAACACTATAAAGATACGCTTTGCAGAGAAGGCCACTATCTACTATCATAGAGGAAATTCCTCACCAGGAACTTTTTGAGCAGATAAAACCACAGATCTGGTAAAAAAAAATGGATACACTTATCAGTTTATATCTTATATCCCTTTCTTTCCACATATCCCAGGGATCCCCTTGAAGTAAGAGGTTATTTTTCATTTTGCATCTATACCTCAGTGCCTATTATATAGAAGGATCTTATTAAATATTCTAAAAATTTGATTTTTAGATTATTTCTACATCATTCCCCTCGCCTGAAATTTTACTAATTGTAAAAAAAGAAAATGAGGTAACTTTAGCTTGACTTATTCTTGATGAAACTCTCATGGTTCACTGTAATTACTGCTTCCTTTTCTTGATGATCATTAACAATACCTTTGATGAGAAATTCAAAGAATTAGAGGGAGACAACTTTACCAATAAAGAAGGGAAACCCATTTGATGTGATAAGGAAAAATAGGACCTTCACAAAAATCTTACTCCAAACTTTCTCCATTGTGGAATTAGGTTGTCTCTGAGTCTTGAAGATATGTAGTCTTGATGCCATGTCTGGGCTGTTTTGCCCTTGAACTGCAAGATCTGACAGGCCCTGCCAAGTTGGAAAGGCTTTATATATATGGTCAGTGATGGAGTCTGACATCTGAGGACTAGTCTAATTCAGTATATAATTCACTCATCATCATAAGGCTGCTTATGAGGTGATAAATCTGGGGATCCATGGAGCTCCAAGAAATGGCCAAGAATTTAAAATGGTCCTTGTTTCTTTTTAACTCCTTCATGCTTTTAGAGTGATTGTGTCAGAGAGGAAGAAAAGAATATCATAGTTTTTAGTGGCCTAAAATTTTTTATTTAACTTTTAATATTCAAGTGTGATTTTCATCCAGTTACCCATGACACAATGTTATAGAAACTGGACCATCTCTATATTAACAACATTGTCATAAATGAGACTGAAAGACATGAATATTTAGCTACATAGAAAAAGATGTACTTGGATAGACTAATAAAGTATCATGAAATTATTTTCCTTTTGGACACAAAAATAAAAATAAACACTATTTCATGGAACACTTCAAAAATATAAAATAATTTTTAATGAGGCAGCTATGTAGTACAATGAATAAAGTGCTGGAACTGAAGTAAGGAAGACCTGAGTTCAAATCAGCCTAAAACACTTCCTAGCCATAAGATCCTGGATAAGTCACTTTACATCTGCTTACTTCAGTTTTCTCATCTGTAAAAGAGGGATCATGAGAGAATTTATGTTCTGAGTTTTTTTAAGGGTAAAATAACATAATATTGGTAAAACACTTTATAAGACTTAAAGTTCTACATGAATATTAGTCATTTATCATCAACATCATTATCATCATCTATCATCATTGTATTTTATGATCTGTCCATGAAGTACTCACAGTTACATAAACATCCTCCGTGAATCTAAAGCAGCTCCTCTACTAACACTTGCTCCAGAAGATGAATGAGCATGAAGCACATTACCTGATGCTCCTGTCAAAATCATAGCTTGTATTTATGTGGTACCTAAAAGTTTCTCCAAATTCATTGTATAAACTAACTTATTCTAGCCTGACAACAACTCTGTGAGTAGGTACTCTAGGCATTATTAATTATACCCATCTGACAAATGTGGAAATTGAGGTTCAGTGAATTGCCCTTGTTTTCACAGCTAGTGTCAACAGAAATGTGAGCCTAAGTTTTCTGACTCCCCATTGTTGTTCATTCTTCATGTCTCACTCTTTTTGACATTATTTGGGGTCTTCTTGGCAAAAATACTGAACTGGTTTGCCATTTTCTTCTCAGTTTATTTTACAGATGAAAAATAGAGGCAAACAGGGTTAAATGAGTTGCCCCGGTTACATAGGTAGTAAGTTTAGTAAGGCTAGATTTGAACTCAGGTTTCCACTGTGCACCTAGCTGTCCTCATGATTCCTAGGGCAGCAGTAAGTCTACTACATCACATGGTGCCTCTATTATACTTTGACAATATGGTACTTTAATGTAAAAGAACATATAGGAAAAGACTATGTGAAATGTGAAATGTGATAGGTGAAAACTGTGTTTGGATGTATGATTAAAGATTAAGAAATGAAAGATTATCTAACAGCTTATTGACTACTCAGAATATTCAAACCGGTACATCATGAACTTTTTTTAAGAAGAGAATCAGAAGACACTGGGTATGAAATGTATTGAACAGTAACCAAAATAAACAAAACAACAACCAAAAAATCCTCATTAATTTGCTACATTTTAGGAGGACACAATAGATTATAGGTTTAGCAATCTTTTTTTTTTTAATTGGCTATCTCTCTACAGGACCATTGGAAACAGAAAATAAAGAAAACATGGAGGAAAGTATAAAGATGAAAAGACACTGTTTGAAATGTCAATAGCTCTCAAAACAGTCTCACAAGAAGGAGGCCAAAGGATCTCTGAAATTGCCTCAGGCAGTAAATACTTAATTTGTGTGCCAAAGAGAAGGATTGGGTTTCCAAGGGCACCACTGGTTTAGAAAACAATCACATTTGCAAAACATTTTAGAAGTGAATGTTGAGAGAGTACAAGCATGTCATCTCTAAACATTAAAAAGCAATTAAAGAAATAAAATGCCTGCAGAGAATTTGGCATGTGATCCAGTCCAGTCACATCCTTCTGAGCACATTTGTAGGTGAAATTGGCAGTTAGGTGACAAATGCATGTAGAATGGAACAAATTTGTTAATTTTAATGTGATTGTTTTCATTAGCAATAGTAAAACTGTGATATGACTTCTCAGCCTCAGCGTCTGATATACCATGTGAAGAAGTAGCAATGAAGCTTAAAAGAGTAAATTTAGCCAGACCTGACCAATGATAAATAGAAGACATTCAAGGCAATTAAGACACAAGTTTCAAGGCCTTCAGGATGAGTTCTTAAGATGTCACGAAGAGGAAATATTCCAAAATAATGGAAAAGATTTACTCAAAACAAATGACCAACGAGGCATCAGCAACTACTGACCCATATGCACTCTTTCTTGTCTTTAGAACATTTTCAAGAACACACTTTATGCCTGCATTGAGGTAATCCTTTATTGAAACATGAAAAGTAAAAACATGGGCTTTCTTGGACAATTTTCTACAAGACCAAGGCTGTATCATCATAGGAATATAGAGAATATAAGATCTTTATTGTTGTTTATTAATTTTGAAATGACATTTGACCCATTAGGAAAAAAAAACACAACCTCCTCAAGTAATATATTTGTTTGTGTTCATTAAAATTGTGCAAGACGCTTAAGAATGACATAGTTCAACTTGGATCATAGCTTTAGTGCTGGAAAAGATCCTATAGATCAGAAAGTGCAAGCTTTCATTTTACAATTAAGGATACTGAGGAAGACCCAGATTCAATGACTTTCTCAAGGTCACCCAACAAGTAAGTGTATACACCTCTGCATGGGACTTGAACTCAATATCTTCCTGACTTCAAGTCTTTGGCAGAGAGTAAATACTCTATCTATCTCTCTATCTCTCTATCTATCCATCCATCCATCCATCTATCTATCTATCTATCTATCTATCTATCTATCTATCTATCTATCTATCCATCCATCCATCCATCTATCTAACTATTTATCTATCTATCCATCCATCCATCTATCTATTTATCTATCTATCTATCTATCCATCTATCTATTTATCTATCTATCTATCTATCCATCCATCCATCCATCTATCTATCTATTTATCTATCTATCTATCTATCTATCTATCTATCTATCTATCTATCTATCCATCTATCCATCCATCCATCCATCTATCTATCTATCTATCCATCCATCCATCTATCTATTTATCTATCTATCTATCTATCCATCCATCCACCTATCTATTTATCTATCTATCTATCTATCTATCTATCTATCTATCTATCTATCTATCCATCCATCCATCCATCCATCCATCTATCTATCCATCCATCCATCCATCTATCTATCTATCTATCTATCTATCTATCTATCTATCTATCTATCTATCCATCCATCCATCCATCCATCTAACTATTTATCTATCTATCCATCCATCCATCTATCTATTTATCTATCTATCTATCTATCTATCTATCTATCTATCTATCTATCTATCTATCTATCATCTATCCATCTATGTATGTATGTATCTGTTTGTCTATTTTATCTACCTATTCTGAAGAGATTAAAGAAATAACTATCTTTGTGACCTATTCAACAACTGAGGAGGTAGTACAGTCTCCATCACTAGATGTTTTCCAAAAGAAAGTAGATGACATTTTCAGAGGGTCTGGGAATTCCCATTCATGTTCAAGTTAAACTAGAATATCTTTGAATATCTCACTAACTCCAAAATTCTGTGATTCTGAGCACTGACTTTAAACAAAATTTAAAATTGCATATATGCTCAAACTAGCGTTCTTTCTTTTTCTTAGACGTTATACCCCATCTTCTGTCTCCATGCCTTCACACTGGCTGCCTCACATGCCTAGAATTCCTTCCTTCCTTACCTTTCCCTCAAAAAAGTCCCTCTCTTTAAGTCACAGCTCAAGCATCATATTTTGCATGATGCCTTTGCTCATCCCTATACATGTTAGTGCCCTATCTCCCAAACTACCTTGTATTTAACTATTTTTCAGATATTCAAATTTATTGACTTCACATTTACACAATATATGTGTGTGTATATATATATACATATATATAAATAATATACATATATATATATGTACTTATCCTCACAGTGAGATTGTGAGCTCATTATGAGTATGGATTATTTCCTTTTTTGTACTTGTATCCCCTGCACCTAGTACAGTTGTTGGTGCATAGAATGTGCTTAATAAATACTTACTGCATAAAAGAAGCTCTATGCAGAATTCAAACAAAAGAAATATTCCTTTATTGATGATTATGTCACCATTTTCATTGCAATTAACCCAGCAAAGTCCATAGGGAAGCAATAATGAATATTAACTAGATTAGAACATACAATTGACTGAACAGAGTGAGAACTTAGTCCACTGATATAAATGTCCTGGATAGTCACTGCAAGTAGACAATAAACTATTCCTAAAATTGAATAAGAGAAGGACATTATACTATACCAAATTCAGGTATTTGAACTGTGCATTCAATGATCCCAAATTACTTTTTTCTGTAAATAATATTGACATTTCTATAATATGGCAAGATTTTCCAAGACATATATATATATGTGTGTGTCAACACAGACATATATATGTGTGTGTTTCAACACAGACATATACAACCTAACATGTATGTATACATACATTAGTATACATACATACATATATATGCAGGTACATGTACATATACATAGATACATATACAACTTGAGCCTCAAAACAACCTTGTTTCTACTGATAAGTAAACTAAGGGTCAGATAAATTAAGTGACTTGTCCAGGATCACACAGATATCAAGTGTTAAAGGTAGGATTTTAAGTTGGATACTTCTATCTCCAAGCCCAACACAATAACCATTATATTACTTTGCAAAACTCAGCTCTTTAAGTCCCCTGATAAAGCTACGTAGGGATACATCAAGAAATGCCGTGACCTTAGACGAATTAAAATTGCAAGTAACCAATAAGAAAATGGAATGACATTGGGTGAGTGTAAATGAGCTGCCACATTTTAACAACAGTTACAGGTCCATGAGACATGAGGTGAAAAAATCAGATTATATATGACTAGAAAAGAACATGGATTGGTCGTCCCGAAGCTAGAATAAAAGACAGCAGCTGGACATTGACACCACAGGTACATGGTGCACTTGATATATGAAATGTACTGAAACAAAACCTTCATTGTGGGTCTTTGAAGGATCTAGGAAAAACACATGGATATAAGTTTCATTGAGTAAAAAGGCATAGAGAAATTACAATTTACATCAGTGTGGAGCAGGTCCACATGCATGAAATACTATGTCTGTCAATATACCAAAGTGATAACAAAAGAAATTTAGAACTAAGAAATACACCTTTCTTCTCCCAACAAAGAAAGATAGGGAGATCAGTGAGGACAGAATGTTACATACACTGTTAAATGTAGTAACTGAATCGGTTATTTTTGCTTACCTGATTTTATTTGTGTAATAAGTATGCACTGGTCCCACTCTCAGAGGGCCATATAGGCTGCATCTTCCCTTAGGGGTTCTTACGCACCCTGAAGGGAATTTTGGGTTCTCTCTTTGATATTGGATGGAGCCCCACAATCTTTGCCTTTTCATTTTAGTGACTCACTGACTAGCACCTTAGTTCTATTTGATCACTTACTACTGAGTGGCTTTTATAAAGGAATATTTACTTCAAAGATATATCAATAATGAATAAAGAAACAGTCACCCCCAACACTTTGGAAGCATAATTCACCTTCTCGCCCCATACCATAGGTCTGCTTGGGATGAGGATTAGGTGCAAAATCTAGCTTAGCACCTACATAGCTTTAGTCTCACCAATCTCATGTCCAGATGTGACATGATTGCCAGATGATCTTGCATCTCAGCTACTCCAGGACTGGGTTCCTTAGGGTCACTCCCAAAAGTCTCTCTTTTCTCTTCTAGGCATCAGTGCATGGTGACTGCCACACATGGACTCTGGAATGAGAAGTTGCCCAGGCAGGCTCCACTATCTTCACCCATGGGGCATTGATGATGCATTAGTTGTAAACTCTGTAAAAAAATGATGCTGAGGGGCCTTTTAGACCTTTGGAACTCACAAGCTTACAGGACCTCACACCCTTCCTAGATTGCTAAACTCTCCTATGAGCAGAGAGGTAAAAAGTAGCTGACACCAAAAGGTTATTTTTTTTTTTTTAGTACTTCCATAGTCAATGAAGGTGAGTGGTTAGTCAACCAGAACCATTTACAAAATGTCTACACATACTCTACAATCTATCACTCCAGGACGCTTCTCTTACACATCGTCATGATTATTTTGCAAGCAGTTCCTAAGTGTCCTCCATATGGAGAGATGCCATATTCTCCCTAGCATCCTCCACATGGAGATATCATCTGAGGCACTCCAGACATTCATCACAGTTGTTACGAAAAAGAACTCAATTATAGGTGGGAAAAAGTGTGTGGAAAGGACTATGATGATATAAAACAAAAAGCATCATAAAATGTATTTTGTTTAAAAAAAAAAGGAAGGAACAATGACAAGCTTTAGGTGATGTACATGGCTTGGATAGGATGGAAAATATTAATGAAGAGGCTTAGCAATTTGTGCTTAATGAAGTACGGTGAAACCTATTAGATAATTTTTAGAGTTTCAATGAGTTCATATTTAATAAAATAAAATAAAAAGATACAAAGGAATTCCTCAATGAAGGGGGAGGAGATTTTGGAGAAAAAGCTTTAAATATGAGATTGTGAAAAAGGACCCTGTGTCAGATGAAAAAGAAGTGGCTAAAAACACATTAATATTTTAAAATAAATTTGACCCCACAGTAAACAATGTAGTGTTCGGGGTTTGGACTACAGATAATCATTCTGTTCCTGGCCAGATCCTAAGCCTATTATCTACTCAAGTCATTTTAATCATCATTAAGCTATCCTAAAATAATAAATACTGAAGAAACTACCCAAAGCCTTAACTGATTTAAAGACAAACAGACACTCCCTAAAGAAGAAGGATTTGTGTTATAAAACAAATTATAAAGCTGCTGAACCAACATTGAGGTGAAGGGGTTGTTCCTTTCTCAAATGTTCCAGACAAATTTTACTATAGCCAAATCTCCAACCCAATCTAAAAGGAGCTGCATGCCTCTCTGGAGCTAATAATACAAGGAGTGTGTTCAAATATTCAGGGATAATTTTAGAATGTGGGGAGATATTTTCAGATCTAGGCACACAGGCATTACATGATTAGCTTGTGAGGAACTGTTACTCAAATAAACAAACCCCAACCCATAGGGTATTATTGGGAGGTGGTGGGGGGAGAAGGGATTTGGCATATGACATTTAGCTATAAAGCCACCTGTCCTTTTTTTTCCTCAGTAAAATAGACTTAACAGACTCTTATTTGTGACTTTAAATAGCTATGTAATTATTTAGAGAAAATGTGTTGAACTCTTTGCAAATATTACATTTCTCCCCATCTTGGCTCATTTGCTCACTTAATTTTCTACTCCTAATGAATGTTTTCTTTATTTTTAAAATTTTGTTAAAAATTTTTATCATGAACTTATCATCAAAAATACAAATATTTTTATATACAGAGAACATAAGGATTGTAAAGGACACTGGAAGCATAATGCATAATGACATAAGACTTCTTACTTTAACATCTTGACAAATACATTGCTTCATCATTGTGGACATTCCCTCCACTGATGTCCATACCATAGTAGCCAGATCCAGGACTCACAAAATCTCAGAGTTGGAAGGGAAGTCAGAGGTCATCTAGCCACCCCAGATGATGAAGAATCCTGTTTGCAATTTCCCCAACAAGTAATTGACCACCCACTTCTTTAATCCCTCCAGTGAAGAAGAATGCAGTCCACTGTATTTTGGACATCTCTAACTGCTAGGAACGTTTCCCCTTTACGTCAAGCCTAAATCCACCACTCTACAACTATCACTCATTGTTCCTAGTCTTATCGTTTGGGAACAAAAATATCAAGTCCTCCTTTCCCATGTAACAGCCATCTCAATTCTGTATTTTTTTTTACTTGGTATATTATTTTTCCCCAATTAAACCTGCTCAATTCTTGAAGACAATTATTACTGTAGTACCTCCTCTAAGTCACCCTCTATAACTTGTTCTTAGGTTTACAAGTTTGATTCCCAGAAGGGTAACCACCCTTGGGTTTTTAAGGTACTTTGGGGGCCTTTGTCCCCAATATTAAATCTCATGAGTCAACACCAATGTGCTTCCCATTAACAATGAGCTAGTAGATAAAATTAGGTCTCAAGAGTGACACAATTTTTACAGTTTATAATTACAAAATATCCCACTCCCCATAAACCCAAGTCCTACTTTCACACAAATATACATGGAATCCTTGGGCACAAATTTAGCATTCAGTGTTGGTATGACAAACTTATAGGGAATCTGTATGTCCAAGGAAACTTACAATTCCTGATACTAGCAAGACTTAAGGTGAGTTTTCTCCAGTGGCATCTTCACAAACTTCCTCTAAGGCACAGCACCTCTTCTGGGTAGGATATTTCACTAAATATGCAGGTTCTCCTTTCTTTTCCATAGTCTAACTCTTGTTTGGCATGTCTAGTTGTCTAGTTTTCTCTTGAGTTCACAAAGAGCTCTCTCTCTCTCTCTGTCTCTCTGTCTCTCTGTCTCTCTCTCTCTCTCACTGCTAACAGAAGTCCTACTCTTGGAAACTACTTCTACTCTATCTCTTTGTATCCATATTTGCCTGGAATGTATGTCTTTATTCCCTTCTGGATATACAGTCCCACACTGGTTGAGAGGCTCTACTTCAAAAACATATGGCCAGTTGGATGAATGAGGACAGAGGAATTCCATTCTCTTCTTTTATAGGAGTTGCTCCTATAGGCAGATCCTGGACTTTTCCCTCTCCATTTGACAATTTCATTTAGCGCTTAATCATTTAAGGCTCTACAGAGGCAGTCAATTTTTGCTGAGTAATGCCAGATTGGGGCGCTAGGGGGCGTAGCGGATGCAGCACCAGCCTTGGAGTCAGAAGAACCTGAGTTCAAATCAGAGCTCAGACAAATTACTAGCTGTGTTAACCCTGCCTGCCTCAGTTTCTTCATTTGTAAAATAAGCTGGAGAAAGAAATGGCAAACTACTCCAGTATCTTTGCTGAGAAAACTCCAGATGGGTTCATGGAGAGTTGGACATGAATGAAATGACTCAACAACAATCACAATGTAAGATTATGGTAAGAGGAAAAGAGGAAGCCATGGAAGAATGACTTTACTTATAATACACTAGGACTCTAAATAGGACCATGGATGGAGAAATGGAAGAGATTTTTGGAGACATCTAGTCCAATCCCCTCATTTTACAACTGAAGAAACTATGGATCAGGGAAAACAATTTCAAGGTCACACAGATAGTAAGGGTCAGAAGCAGGATTTGAACCTAGATCCTTTGATTCTGAACCATTGTTCATTATATTAACAATGTCACACCAATATATGGGATTACAATTAGCCTATGTGGTATTACAATCTTTGTTTATGTTCTACTCCAATGCATCGGCATAAATGAACCCACACTGACTTTGGAGGAAAGCAGAGAACAAACTTTTTTTTAAGTGTCAAATACATACCAGGAACTGTGGAAAGCACTTTACAAATAATATTTCATTTGCTGCATG
Organism: Vombatus ursinus; assembly: GCF_900497805.2. NCBI lineage: Eukaryota > Metazoa > Chordata > Mammalia > Diprotodontia > Vombatidae > Vombatus > Vombatus ursinus. The sequence continues at coordinate 3,021,518 of NW_020950062.1, read as the reverse complement.
CAAGAACCCTGGGAAGTGGTACTATTGTTATTTCCATTTCAGAGTTGAGGAAACTGAGGCAGACAGAGGTTAAGTGACTTGTTCAGAGTCATACAGCCAGTAAATGTCTGAAACTCAGGTGTTTCTGATTCCAGGACCTGTGTTCCATGCACTATGCCACCTAAATATAACTAATCTGCCTGAACTGCCTGAATGTATAAATTAACATTTGAAATGTCTATGCTGGTAAAGCACAGATTCTAGAAGATGCTACCACACAGAACAAATTCTGAATACAGGACAGAGTCTATGACTGTTGTCCAAAAACATTGCAGTCAGAGTTGGAAAGGTTTATTACTGGAGAGCTGGTCATTAGGAGATGATTTTCTTCTCATTTGGGGACAGGATAAATTTAATTATAATGTTTCCAATAAAGACAAATCAAGATAACCTAATACATGATAACCTAATTTTATTTTTTGACAGTTTCTAAACTTGTAGATCCAAGGAATATCAAAGGTATAGTTTATACAGATTTTAGCACAGCATCCAATAAAGTCCCTTGTGTTTTTCTTATGAAAAAGGTGGGTACAAAAATGGGTACAAAAATGGGTACAAAATAAAGTATAATTGTCCACTGGTTGAATGGCCAGATCCAAATACTAGTCATCACTGTTGATCACTCTCTCTTCCTATATGCCTCTCTAGGTTTTCATAATACTACAGTTTCTTTATTTTCTTTCTACCTGTCTGACCACTTCTTAGAGTTCTTGGCAATATCTTCATTCAGGTTATGCTTACTAATATGGTCTTGTGGTGTCCCACAAGGCTCTACTAGGTGGTGCAGTGGATAGAACACTGTGCCTGGAATCAGGAAGACCTGAGTTCAAATCCAGCCTCAGGTACTTACTAGCTGAGTGACCCTAGACAAGTAACTTAACCCTGTTCCTCATCTATAAAATAATTTGGACAAAGATATGGCAAACCATGGCAAGAATCTTCTCAAAGAAAGTCACAAAGAGTTGGATATGACTGAAATGACTAAAGAACAACAATTAGGCTCTGTCCTGGATCCTCTTCTCTTCTCCCACTGCCCTGTTACACTTGGTAATCTCATCAGCTTCCATGGGTTCAATAACCACCATGGAGGTGTCTCTCTTGAGTTCCAGTTCCATGTGACCAACTTCTTTTAGGAATCTTTAATTGGACAGATATCTCAGACTCAACTTATCCAAAACAGAACTCTATTGTTCTTCCCCAAACTTCCGTTCTTCTCAGCTCCCTGACTTCCATGGTTAGCATGAGGGCACCACCATATTCCCAGTTACCTAAGCTTGCCAACTCAATGTCATCTTGGACCAGGACTTAGGAAGAACTGAGATAAAATCTGACCTCAGATACTTACAAGCTATGTGACCTCAGGCAAGTTACTTAACCTCTGCATACCTCAGTTTCTACATCTGTGAAATGGGGATGAAAATAGTATTGTCCTCTCAGGTTTGTTATGAGATCAAATGTGATAATATTTGTAAAGTGCTTTGCAAATCTTAAAACTATAGAATTGCTCATCATCATCATCATCTTCACTATGATTATTTAATGAGACAAGATTGACCTGGAAGCTCTCCCTAAATGGAGATTCTGAGAGAAGTCATCCAATTAGAGAGAGAGACTGAGATTCAGAGTATAGCCTGGAGAGAAATGAGATGTGTGTTTTTATAGGAAAAGCCCAATAGTTTTTGTGTCAGTCACAAATGTGACTGATTCTTTTTTTAATGGAAAATGGCTTGAAAAATTTATCTGCTATGGGTAAGCCAGGCCACTATGATAAAAATAACAATTCTGCCTCGGTTACTTATTCAGTGCCATATCAATTACTACCAAATAATTATTTTATAGAGCTAGAAAAATTAATAACAAATTCATCTGGAAGGAAAAAAGAATCAAGAATATCAAAGAAATTAATGAAAAAAAAAACATTGTGAAAGAAAGCAGCCTAGCAGTACCAGATCTCAAACTATATTATAAAACAGTAATCCTTATAACAATCTGGTACTGGCTAAGAAATAAAGTAGTGGATCCCTAGAATAGATCAAATACACAATACATAGTAGTAAATGACCATAGTAATCTAATGCCTGATAAATGCTTTGGGGACAAAAACTCACTATTTGATAAAAATTGTTGGGAAAACTGGAAAGCAGTTTGGTAGAAACTAGGAATAGACCAGTATCTCACATTGATACCAAAATAAAATTAAAATGGGCACAGGATTTAGTTATACAGGGTGATATCATAAATAAATTAGGAGAGCACAGAAAACTGTACCTGTCAGATTTATGGATGAGGGAAGAGTTTATAACCAAACAAGAGATAAGAGAGATCAGGGGAGGTAAAACGGATAACACTGATTACATGTAATTAAAAAGAGTTTACAGAAACAAAACTAATGTAGACAAAATTAGAAGAAAAGCAGCAATCTGGGGAAAAATTTATAACAAGTTTCTCTATAAAAGGCCCCATTCCTCAAAAATATAGAGAACTAAGTCAAAATTATAAAAGTAAGAGTCATTCTCCAGTTGATAAATGGTCAAAAGAGATGAACAGGCAGTTTTCAGAAGAAGAAATAAAAGCTATCGATAGTCACATTAAAAATTCTCTAAATCACTATCGATTAGAGAAATGCAAATTAAAACAATTCTGAGGTGCCACCTCACACCCATCATATTGGCTAACATTACAGAAAAAGGAAAATGTATACTGGAGGGGATGTGGAAAATTGTGGCATTAATTTATTGTTGGTGGAGTTGTGAACTGGCCCAAATATTCTGGAGAGCACCTTAGAACTATGTTCAAAGAACTATAAAACTGTGTACATATTTTGACTGAGCAATACTACTACTAGATTTGTATCCCCAAGAGGTCAAAGAAAAAATAGAAAAATATCTTTATATACAAAAATACATGTAGCAGTTCTTTTTGTGGCATCAAAGAATTGGAAATTGAAGGGATGCCCATCAATTGGGGAATGTTTGAATGAGTTGTGGTGTATGATTATGATGGGATACTATTGTGCAATAAGAAATATTGAACAGAATGGTTTCAGAAATACCTGGGAAGACTTATAAGAACTGATTAAAAGTGAAGCGAGCAGTAGCAGGAAAACATTGTAAAGATAATCAACTCTGAAAGACTTAGCTACTTTGATCAAAACAATGATCCAAAACAATTCCAAAGCACCTATGATGAAAAATGGTATCTATTTTCAGTGAGAAAACTGATTAACTGTGAGTACAGATTGAAGCATACTTTTTCACTTTATTTTTTCTGCCTTTTTTGCAACATGGCTAATATGGAAATGTTTTATATAACGACACTTGTATAATTGATATCACATTGCTTTGCCTTTTCAATAAGTGAGGAGGACTGGATGGAGGGAAAGAATTCAACCTGAATCCAAATTCTGCTTCAGATACTACTCAGACCCTGAGGAAGTCAATTAAGAACTGTTTGCTTCAGTTTTTTTATCTGTAAAACAGAGATAATAATAATAGCATTTACCTTGCAGGGTTGTTATGAGGATCAAACATATTTAAAGTGTTTTGAAAATCTTAACAAAATCTAAAATGCTTCTCATTTATTATTATTAATTATTATTATGCTCTACTCATGCCTGGTGATGTCAAGAGAAAATGAGATAGGCTTCTAGTCTGTTGAGTAGACCCATTGTGACAAAATTTGGGGATGATATGGGCAAGAGTCACCCAAGATGTGCAGGTATGGATGAATCATTCTCTGTATCAGAGGGAACTTCTGATTCAATGAGAACATTCTTTTAAAGTCCTTCTGAAATGCCACTTGCCCCCAAGAATCCTTCCCTGATACCTCTGATTCGAAAACCCTCCTACCTTGAAATTCATACAGCACTTTATTTTGTACTCTTCCAACGTACTTACTGTCTATTGTGGTGTTCTGTGGCTGTGTCAACCCTCCACTAAACTGTAAGTTTCACAGGGGCGGGCACTATGTCTACCAATACTACAGGGCTGTTGTGATCCAAGCCTGCTATGATCCCCAGGAAGCTAGCACAGGGCTCTACAAATAGTAAGCACTTAATTTTTTCCCCAATTAATTAGTCACTTTAGAGTTCTCTTTGACTCTTCCATTTCCATGGTCTTCCTTACTAATCACCAAGTACCATCAATTCCTCCAAATCAAAGTATCTTACATCATTCCTTCCTTTTTACTCCAACTGCCATTGTCTTAATTTGCCTCTCATAGTCTCACACCTTTCCTGTTACAAAGGTTTTCTGATTGGTTTCTAACTGCTCTAGCGTAAGAAAATTTAAGGCTCACTATTCTATGGACTGAATTCACATTTCTTCACCTGGCATTGAAGGATGTATACAATTTGGCTTTAATCTTCACTTTCAAACCTTATCCACTCCCCTTCTACACAAATCCTCTGCTCCAGGCAAAGTGGTTCCCAGCATGTGATGTGGCAGGACCTCTATCTATAATTATCCCTCCCTATCCCCCACCCCTCTTTATTAACCTAAGTACTGATCATTTTCTGTCAAAATCCCTGATTTCTCTACCCTACTATGTTCTTTCATTCTTTTAATTCGATATTTATTATATGCCTACTGGAGGCAAGGAACTGTGTTAAGGCTAGATACATAAAAACAAAAACAAATCCTTGGCTTGAAGGAGTTTGCATTATATGCTGAAATGCACTAACACTGGCTATACCACTCCTGGTTCTTATCAAATACTACATTGCATTGTGATTCAACATTTTAAATATGTCTTTACATCTAGGAAGACTTCACACTCTTCAAGGGCAGAGGGTATGTTGTTATCTACATTGGTCAGAATAATGCTTTGCAAAAATAGGTACTCATCACGAGTAACAGTTAAATGATTGCAAGAGATAGAGTGAAGGACCTGAGTTGGAGTCAGGAAGACCTGAATTCAAATCCTGCCTCTAATACTTAATAACTGTGTGACCCTGGGCAAATCATTTAACTTCTCTCATCTGTAAAGTGGCAGTAATAATAGCCCATGTATCATGTGGTCCTTGTGAGGATTAAACATGTTATAATATAACTTAAGGCAATATATTTGTTGTTTTTCAGTTGTGTCTGACTCTTCATGACCCCATGTGGGGTTTTCTTGGCAAAGATACTGGAATGATTTGCATTTCCTTCTCCAGCTCATTTGACAGATGGAGAAACTGAGGTAAACAGGGTTAAGTGACTTGCCCAGGATCACACAGCTAGTAAGTGCCTGAGGCTAGATTTGAACTCAGAAAGAGGAATCTTCCTGACTTCAGGCCCAACACTCTATCCACTGCACCACCTAGCTGCCCAGGGAATATGTAAATACTATTAACTACTGTTAATTAAACAAAACTGGTGTGATTTTAGTGAACAAGTTCAGTCTCAGTGAAGAAATGAGAGAATCTACCTTCTTTTTCTTTGCAGACCTGAAGGAATGAATGAAAATATTTGATTAAAACTATGTGCCTAGAATTGAGTTTATCACTGCGAAAAAGATATAAAATGATAGTTTCTGTCCTTAGAGCTTACATACCCATAGGAGGAAGATAGAAAAGAGATGGACAGGGAAGAGACATGTGGTCTGGGGAATCTCAGATATGGTGAGCCATGTATGACAGTCAATTAGTACACCCTTTCTGAAGTAATTTTATTATTGTTTTGATTACTGAAGGGAAGAGGGAGGGGGAGGAAAGGGTATGTAGCATGGTGTTCGGCTGATGGCAAGTTGGCCAGAGTGGACAGTGGTTAGATAGGATGTGAAGCTGAAGGATGTTCCCCTGTCTAGGGCTAGGTAGTAGATATAATGGGCAAGTTTTCATTCATTTAGTCACCAATAAACTGCATTAGGCCCTAGGGAAAATAGTTCAAGAAACGAGTTCATTAACTTCCCCAGGGACCACAAACATAGATTCTAGTCTGGGTTATTGTACAGACAATGGGTAGTAAACATAGGTTATACTGACAGATTCAGTTGCTATATCAATTAGTTTAAGCTCAATTTTTTTTTCTTTCTCCCCCTTGCCCTACCATCCTGTATTACAAAGGAAGGCTCTTTGGGGGCAAGGGAAGGGGGGATGATATATTTAGAAATGTTGGCCATATATATGATATATCATATAACAAAATTACGTAAAATTAAATAACTATTTTTGTTATTGAGATGATGACAGCTGAACTTAAGAAATGACTGTCATAATTAATAGTAGTAATAATAATAGTTGCATTTATGTCACAGTGAGAAGAGCCTTGGACTTGGAATCAGGAAACCTGGGATTAAATCTTAACTCCAACATATACTATAGATGCGTGACCCTAGTTAAATCCTTTTATTTCAAAGGATCTCAGGTGCCTCATCTGTAAAATGAAGATAATCATATTTGTACCACCCATTTCACATGGTTATTGTGGGGAAAACAACTGCAAATTATTAATATTATTAGAATTAATAGTAGTTGTAGTAGGAATGGTGAATAGCACACTCCAGTAGACAAGAAGTAAGATTTTTTTTTTACATGTGGTCTGATGAAGGTTTCCATGACTACAATAGCATTCCTTAGAAAATAAATGAAAGGCAGAAGACTTCAGATTAGATCTATTGACTCTGACTCAAGCTTTTACAATTCTTCTTCCAGGAACACCTCAAAATCTACATCTTCCCTTTTAAGAGTTTGGTGGATCTTGGAACCTGACCTTTCAGAAGCAGACATCCCCTGGAGTGCAGTGTCTGAACTCAGGTCACTCTTCAGGGCCTGCTGATCACTCCTTGTGCCCTCAGGACAGAGGTAGCCATGGCTGTGTAAGTGTTTGCTCCAGGATTTATGAACAGGGCAAATTCATCACTGCATCGTTAATGAGCCAGCCCTTGAAAATGGAAGACACCAGTTTCTTTCTCCTGCATCCTGTTTGGTCTGCTTCAGACATATTCAGGCCAAATAGACGCCATCATAGGATTCATTCAGGCCAGCAGTGGAAAAACAACAAAGTGGCATTTCACAGCCTAAGATGTTACTATTGTTCTCCATAAGAGCTGAGCATTAAAAAGTCTTTGGGTACAGTCTCAATGAACCTCAGTGCAGATAGTAAAAGGATTCTAAATCAATCCTGGTTTTTAACCACCCTTTCAGAATTTTCATTTAAAGGGCCTTTTTTTCTTACCTCAAGGGGTTGAATTTTCCAGACCAGAGTTCCTGTATGGCAGGGATGGAAAAATAGCTTTGTTGGCTCCATCATTCTGAACATTACCAGTCTGATGGGCTGATTTTTAAATCAAGGCCAGAGCCAAGGTCTGGAGATTTTTTTTCCTAGGTTTTCAATTTTGTATTTGTTTTGATTAGAAAGGCAAACTGGGAAACCTCTTGGGCTTAGTTACCACAGAAAGATTGAATAGCATCTTGAGATTTATGCTTTCCTGCACACTGCAAATGACGTTAAATACTGTTGTAATGAGGCTTATTAAGTGGAATTAGCTCTACTATCAGTTAGTTGAATTTCAATAAGTTAATTAACCAAATAATGTCTTTACTGAGTGCGTGTTATGTGCCCAGCACTGTGCCAGGCATAATGATAAAAGTGTATGCAGTTTGGCTTAGCAAGCGATGTGGCCTTGAAGGGACTTAGGTTTAAGTATTGTCTTTGACACTTATGGTCAGCTATGTGACCCTGAGAATTTAACCACTCTGTGCCCCCAGGAAACTGAGGGAGTTGCAAATATGCAACAGTGGAACAAGTTTCCACACCAGGACTTTTCACCAGCAAGGGACCTGCAAAGGTCCAGAGTAAAAACAAACAAAAGCTGACATTTGTATGGTGCTTTAAGGTTTGCAGTATACGTGTTATTTCACTCTCATGGAATTCTTGAAAAGCAGTTGCTATCTCATTTTACTGATTAGTACACAATTTCAGGGATCTTAAGTCTATGACCAAAGTCACATAATTACTAAGTGTCTGAATCAGGATTTGAACCTAGGTCTTCTAGACTCCAAATTGAACAATCTGCCCACTATTTTATTGCAACTAGATTGCGATTTCTTTCTATATTCATACTCCTGTATATTACACAAAATAATAGTCAACAATATAAGAAGGGCTAAATTAATTATATGTTGTTAACTATGTGTCCATATATTCATACTGGGAAAGAGGGCATTGTAGTCCAGAACGCTCAAAGAAAGATTCATGGAAGACTCGAGGATTTAGAGCTGAAAAGGAATCTTGGACAACAAATAAAACAAAGCCCTCATTTCACACATGTAGAAACTGAGTCTCAATGTCACACAAGTGAGCAGCAGAGACAAGATTAAAAACCAAGTCTTCTTACTCCATACCCTGTTCTCTGGATCATGCTTGAAGGATAAACAATATTTAAACATTCAGTCAAAAGGAAATGACCTTCTTGGCAGGGGGAATAGAACAATGAATAAATATTTATTGACTAGCTGATGGTTGATTGTGTTGGGGAATTTTTTCTACTGAAAGAAATAGATACTATTGGTACAGGTATATCCATAAGCAGGGGTCTGATATCTATGGGTCAAATAGGACAGGCCAAATTGAAAGCAAAGAAATGCTTTAGCAAACTAATGAAATTATTGATAGCAGCTTCACGTTCCTAGGGTACCAACTTAGTTTTTATCCTTTTCAAGCCTGCTTGGAGTATTCAGCCAATGGGCAGCATTATGCAACAGTTTAGAATAGATAAGTCAAACCTTTCACAAGAGAGAGAGGAGTAGAGAAAATGAGAAAGTCCAAGAGAGAAAAAGGGGAGCTTCTAGGACAATTTTTGCCATTCAGCTTTCAGGGTTTGGTGTTGGAATGAGAAGACATTCCTGTTCAAGGGCAGGAGGCAAAGGGAGATGACTAAACAATTTTACAACTGTGACAGAAGTCCCTTTAGACAAAACTGTAAGGTTGAGGTAACCATTTAGACCAAACTGCAAGTGCCTCTTATCCAAGGACAAAAAAATAGTTGTTACAACAGTGTATAAGATCATTCACTTATGCTGTGTTCTTGCATAGTTTATTATATTTCTTCTTCAATAGGGATTGGGCACTTTCTGTTGCTAAGCCATTAGATGATTGTGGGGGGATTCTTAGCATTAGAAAGAACATCAGAACCCATGTGAAGTACTCTAACTGATAAAACTTTCTTCTGCAGTATACTTGACAAAGAATCACTCATCCTTTGTTTGAACCCATTGTGAAGAAGAACATACATATTCCAGGACAGATCATTCTGCTTCTGGACAACTCCAAAAATGTTAAATGTATTATGTATGTAGATGACTGGTCTTGGAATCAGGAAGAGTTGGGTTCAAGGCCTGTCCTTGACATATACTGCTTATGTCAACAAGGGTAAGCCACATACCATCTTAGTATATCAGGCAACTCAAAAAGCCTGTAAGTTAGACAAAAGCTGAGAATTTGCTTTGGTAGAGGTAGTTTCCGTGAATAGTTCTTCACTTTTTGTCCTCCACTTAAAAAGATGTTAGAAAGTTTCTCCAGAGATCAAGCCTAAATCTTCCTTCTTATTAACTTCTGTATTTTTCTCCAAGTCATACCCTCTGAAACATTAAATAGAACAAGCCTAATCCCTCTTCCACATGATGGCCTTTTGAGTACTTAAACACAACTTTTGTGTCCCCACAGCCCTCCTCTTCTCCAGGCTAAATACACCTACTACCTTTAACCAATACTTACATGGCATTTACTCTTCCCTACCCTTGCCCTGTACCCTCTGCTCCCCCATTGTAGAGTCAATGGACTTGCCTTCATTTTACACCTGGACTTTCCCCCTTGACATTATTTACATATAACATCTATATATAGTACAGTTATGACTGCCATATCACGACTTTCCCCATTGTGGTTTTGATACATCATGGGTAAGCCTAAGAAATTAAATGAGGATTTTTAGGGGAGTTTTGCAGAAGCCACAAACAACACACAAAGGCCAGCAGATGACACAGAAAAGTTTGGAAACTCAGAAATGCATAAAATATATGTATAGTATTGTAAAACATCAACATATTTTATCTTTTAATACCATAATAATTCAGACTTCTTCTCTGGTATGAAGGGAGGGCCAAAATTTTTTATGCAGATTTTCCAGATTGTGGGGATGCTGAGCCCCTAACCCCTGAGGTATGGATAACTGTACATCTGCATATAATATATGTGTATATATGTATATATAAATGGTATTTACACATATGTATACATATATAATTGTGTGCATGTGTATACATGTACATATATATACAGAGAGAGAGAAAAAGAGAGAGAGAGAGAGAGAGAGAGAGAGAGAGAGAGAGAGAGAGAGA
>NW_020950062.1:2923612-3011148 GCF_900497805.2 Vombatus ursinus | reverse complement strand
AGAGAGAGAGAGAGAGAGAGAGAGAGAGAGAGAGAGAGAGAGAGAGAGAGAGAGAAAGTTTTCTTTCCCAATAGAATATAAGCTTGTTGAGGTCAGAGACTTTTTTTTTTGCATCTCCAGTGCCTAGCACATAGTGACCACTTAACAAATGCTTGTTAAATGGAATAAACTAGATATAGCCTTTCAGAACCCTGTCACTACTCCTGTGCCTTATTCCTCCATCTCTTGTTTTCAGAATTGTAACAAAATCAATATAACCATTGTCTCTGGAAAAGGTATGTCAGTAGACTTCCCTATTGAAACATCCCAGACCAAAAATGTTTTCATTGATCATTACACTCTTACATGTTACATCCTTCCCATTGGATATAAGTATCTGGTGGACTGAAACTATCTTGCTCTTGATTTGCATCTGTAGCCTTTAACACAGCAGCACAGTGTTTAACACAAAGTAAGTGGTTAATCGATGTTTTTCATTATTTTATTTTATTTATTTATTTATTTTTAGTGAGGCAATTGGGGTTAAGTGACTTTCCCAAGGTCGCACAGCTAGTACATGTCAAGTGTTTGGTCTGAGCCTGGATTTGAACTCAAGTCCTCCTGACTTCAGGACCAGTGCTCTATCCACTGGGGCACCTAGCTGCCCCTGTTTTTCATTATTTCAAGGTGTGGATATCACCTCCATGATGAGACATCAGAGAGGGTTTTAGTTTAAGATAGAAAATCTATTTGACGGATTTAAGTAAAAGAGACTGACTACTAAAGACATACTGAAACTATCATGTGAGATGAATGAAAACCCCAAGAGACAGCATTTCTGGGTAATTAATAATCAATTTATTAATTAGGGTAGCCACAATCAATAAATTAAAGTCAGTGGTTTCTCTCAGAAACCAAAGAAGGGAGACCCTGAAACACTTTAAATCTTTTCTGAAAGGGAACTCACCTGACAAATGAAAATTAACCCTGATTAGTGGACATTTAATGAGGAGATGAGCCAAAAGTCTTCAGCTCCTTCTGCTTGATCATCAGACTCAGCAGCCTCAAGGTATCTGGGCAGGGCAAGTCATTTCTATCATGCTAATTTTCTACCTCTGACACTTCATAAGATTTTGATTACTCTTTAAGCAAAGGCTGGGTGACCACTTGTCAGGTATGTGGTAAAAGTAACACTCGTTTTGGATATGAGCTGGCCAAGACAGTCATTGAAAAATCTTCCGACTCTAAAATCCGTGATTCCATGAATTCTTGAAGACAGTCTGCTAATGTTTTTTTTTTCCTTTTCCAGGCTAAATATTTTCAGTTCCTCATACATTGTACATCATCTCCCATCTCCATGTGTGGAATGCACTTCTTCCCCACCTTTTCTTCATAGAGATTGCTTCTTCCTTTATGATAAAAATCAATCACCATCATTGACATGGAGCATCTCCTGATCCCGCACCGCTAGTGCCTTTCATCCCAAACAACCTTATACTTAACTACTTGTTTATATTCCTGTTTATTCACTTTATAGTTATCACACACACACAGACATAAAACTTACTGCTTAGAATGTTATCAACATAAAGTCTTCGCAAATAGGACTTGTTTAATTCTTTGAGCTTGTAATCCCCAAACCCAGAACAGTGTTTGGCATACGGTTAATTCTTAATAAATACTTGATTGATTGTTTGAAGTATTATGCTGAATGCCAAGGGGATATGAAAAGAAACAAGGCACAGGAATTCTAATTTCATTACACCTCCCTAGTTCAGGCCCTATAACAACTTGCTTTGGCTAATATAAGGATCTCTTAGCTGGTGTCTCTGATAGCAGTTTTCCACTCTACTAGTCTACTCTTGAAATAACTGCTAAGGTAATTCTTGTAATGCACAAACCTGATAGCATTACTCCCTTAAATAAAACCTTCAATGACTCCCCATTGCCTACAGGATAACCTTTCCCTGGAATTCAAAGCCCTCCAAGGAGGTATCTTTAACTGACTATCCAGCCTGATTTCATAGTACTCCCCTTCACACTTTCTACATTCTAGCCATATTGCATCTTACTGTGTGGTACAGCGACTCTAACACATTTAAATTCAGAGACTTCTCAAGGTGGAAGCAAAAAGTTACTCTTTATTACAATCTCGAGAGAAGGGGCATCTACTCTTCCAGTACACTACCAGAAGGAGAGAGGCGAGGCACAAAGGACAAAGCAAGACAACAAGAAACTCCCACCCCACCACTATCCCTTACTCCCATTGGCTGGGAGGCGGGCTTACATTCTAGGCATGAAAATCTTTCCCATTCCCAAAGAACAAGGAAACAGGGTATAGACAATCCAAACACACATGTCCTTATTTAGTATACCTAATGCTGACGTGGCAGTGGCAATCAGGAGAGGGTTTAGGGCTGAATTAAACTTATGGCCTGTTCGTTCTCTCAGAGCTTATCTCTAGTTTTGAGACAATCTTTTCATCACCACCCTGAGAAGTCTTCACAGAGGTTATACCTCATTCATTACCCATCCCTGCCTACGTACATTTGCGCCTATTGCCCCTTCTGTTTGGAATGGACTGCTTCCACATCTTTGCCTGAGGAAATACTTCCCTTCCTTCAAGGCTAAGCTCAGGTGTCACCATCTTTATCAAAAGGTCTTTTCTCATCTGATGACCCATCCTTCTCTGAATATTTCATATCTCTCTGAATAAGCCTGGAATGGATTCCCCTCTTTCTATCCCTTTTTGGAATTCCTAGGTCCCTTTAAAGCTCAGTTCTGATATTACCTCCTACATCTTTGCTGCTTCCTTCCCACTATATTTAGTATTTACTTATTATCTGTGTGATATATTTTATCTCCCCATCCCCTCCCACCTCTTGTAGAATGCAAGTTCTTTGAGGGCAAGACTCTTTCTATTTATATCTTTGGGCATCTCTAGACTCTATCACAATGCCTAGCACATAGTAGGCATTTAATAAATACTTGCTGGATTGAATTAACTCCATAGCATCTGTCCTTCCAGCTGTTACTCTAGACTACAAAAATAAGGCCCATGGCAGGAGTGGAGAACCTTTGGCCTTGAGACCACATGTGGCTTTCTAGGTCTTCAAGTGTGGCTGACTCCAAGTTTTACAGAACAAATCCTTTTATTAAGGATATTTGTTCTGTGAAGTTTGTATTTAGCCTCACTTCAGGACCTAGAGGGCTACATGTGGCCTTGAGGCTGCAGGTTCCTCACACCTGGCCCATGGACTTATGTCTTTAGAAAACTTTGCTGAGTCCCTGAGCTCATTTTATTTATCCCCAGATTCAACAGGAAGTGGAAATTCATAACTGTTCAGCCTAATGCAAATGTTCAAGTCTTATTTCCCCTGTGTAATAGAAAACGAAAAAGGGGCCAATAGCTATAAATATAATAATAGTAGTCATATTGAGATCTATTCTCTCCAGTGACTAAATCCTTTAAATTAAGAAGCAAGTGAAGCACTTTTTAGGAGGCACAGTAATTCTTTGAAGTCCCTTGGGAACATAGCACAATCTGTCTCCAACATACCTTTCCAGACTTATTTCACATTATTGCCCCCTCTCTCATTGTATGTTCCAGCCAACCTGGCTATTGTCTGTTCCCTGAACTTGTCACTGCATATGTGACCCTGATGCCTTTTCACAAGCTGTTCCCTATTTCTGGAATGCATGCCTTTATCATCTCTACCATTAAGAATTGCTAGTTTCCTTCACAGCTCAGTTCATGTGCTACATATTTGGAGGATTCTTTCCTGACCTTACTAGTTGCTATTGTACTCTCCTTGCTCAGATTGCTGTGTCTTGCTCTGTTTACGTATTATAACCTATCATCCCAATAGAAGGTGTGTTCTCTGAGAGCAGGGACTGCTTTATTCATTTTATTTCTCTGAGTCCCCAGTGACTAGCACAGTATTCTGCACAGAATAGTTCTTAAATAAATGCTTACCAAAATGTAATCAAATTGAAATCAATTTTAATGTTATTAATTTACTGAGCATGTTACCTGTGTACTAGATCTTGCTCCATTTCAAATTAATGTTTTTAAATGGCAGTGAAGAGTCCTTAAAATAAAGATCCATTAAAGAAACTAAAAGCATTTAGTCTAGAGATGAGAAGAGAAATGGTATCAAGTGTTAGAAGGATTGTCATGGAGAAGAAATTATACATACTCTATTCTCCTTGGAGCACCTGGAGAGAAAAACCCAAAATATTGTGTGGAAGACATAAAGAGGCCGATTTAGATTGAGGAGTGCCTCAGGAAGTAATGAATTCCCCACAAGGGGAGATCTTCAAACAAAACCTTGACCAGAGATATTATAGATCACAGGTTCTTAAACTGGTGTCAGTGAACTTTTTTTTTTTTTAACATTTTGATGGCTCTTTCAATATAATTGATTTCCTGGTCTATTAGCATTGATTAAACATCTGTTTTGAAGAGAACATACACAAACAAGATGTAGACAGGATTCATTGGAGACAATTACAGAGGGAAAGAACAAGGATTAAGTAGTACTAGGAAAGGTCTCTTGCAGACTGGGGAACTTTAGCTGAGATTTGAAGGAAGTCAGGGAAACTAGGAGGTGGAGATGAGGAGGATGAATGTTCAAGGCATTGGGGACAGCCAATGAAAATGCTTACGAGTTGGATCATAGAGTGTTGTGTTTGGAACACAATTATCAAGAAGCCAGTGTCACTGAATCACCATAAAGGGGAGTAAAGTATAAGAAGACTCAACAGGTAAGAAAATTAATATAAATTTTATTTTATTAATTTAAAAATATTATTCTGAGAAGGGGTCTGTAGTTTTACCAGACTGCCAGAGGGGTCTTTGACACACAAAAATGAATAAAAGGGGCGGGGAAGTTCTTATTCAGATACAGGATATATTATCTAGTCTAGATGAACCTCTATGTTCCCTTCCAACTTTGAGATGCTGCATGATTCTGGGTAGGTGATTATGAATCAAGATTCCTGAGAAGAAGGGAGAGGAGAGATTAGACTTCACTAGTAATGATACATAGCAATTCTGAGAACAGAAGAAGTAGGAGAGACAAGTTGAAGTTTGAAGAATGGAAAAAGGAGACTGAGAAAGTTCTTGTTGGACGGCATCAATCCATCTGATGGAAGCCACTTCTTGTTAATGCTTCAGATCTGGGAAAGGGTTTTCAAGTTCATCTGATTCTCTTTTCTTCTCATCCTGTAACTAATCATCTTTTAGATAGTTGACAAAAAGGACTTCTATCCATAAACAATCCATCAACAAACATTCACTGAGCATCTACTATGTTCCAGGTACTGTGCTATGTGTTAGGTTTTTATCAAAGAATGGAAGACCATTTGTTCAGGTATAGATTGAAAGTGATAATCTCTAGGGTCCCTTCAAATTCCAAAATCAGGTAACTGTGACACTTGGCTGAACTCACTTAATAAGCAGACAATTCTGCTTAAGGGGAAACAGGAGGAGAGATATTTAATGAGGCCTAGTAAGCACATGCGCTTTGGAAAAATTTTTTAGAGCAGCAAAAACATGCAAATTCATAAAAAAATTACTTCCATAAATCAAGCATATAATTCTTAACAATAACCCTAAAGACACACTTTTCCAGTTCCTGGAAAGAGAATGGAGCTAATTTCTTAATTAATACCCATACCATGCACAAGCAGGCCTTCCACAGAGCCACCAGAGACAAACTAAAGAAAGGAAGAAGGAAGCAAACACCTGCTTCCCTGCCCACCTGGAAAGGATCCAAGGGAAGGGAAGTGGAGAACAAAGGAAGATGAGCCCTAAGAAAAGCTGTGTCTTTTAAAATATCCCTTTGCTTATAATGGACACTTAAGAAATGTTTGTTAGATTAAATTGAATTAGAAGTCTTTCTCACTACTTCTGGTCTGACCAGATCACACTTTTTTTTTTTCCCTCCATGCTTAAATCTATGTAACCTAGTCTTTAGCACCTACTGAGACAACACTATATGTTCTATATGCCAAGTGCTATAAGGTGTCTAAAAGCAAGACAAGGGACAAGTCCATTTTGAAATACTGAAGTCCAATGTATTAACATCAGAAAACATTTACCATCTCAATCAAGTCACATGATTACTCCCTCTCTTCCACCTTTTCCTTAGACAATGTCCTCTTAACCTTTTGTGTCATATACTCCACTGTTATTCTGGTGAAATCTATGGATCAGTTCTCAGAATAATGTTTTCAAATGCATAAAATTGGACTATAAGGAAACCAATTATATTGAAGTACATCTGTATATACATACAAATCTGTATACACACATACACAGATTCCTATATATGCTTATATTAGCCTGTATGATACATATGTGCATTGTGTGTATATATATATGTATGTATATATATATATATCACATATATGTGTACATGTATACATATACCTGGTTATCATTCCATTTTATATCTTTAGACATTCTACAAACTGATAGTTATTCAAAAATATGTTTGAATCTCTATATTTGAATTCAAGAAGTTTTTCTCTATATCCAACCAAATTCCTTCTTGTTACAATTTAAGTTCATTTCCTCTAATTTGTATTATGTCCATGAGGGAGAGAGATTATAAAATGTAGACTTTTTAAAAGCCGAAACCAGACCCATATATTCTCAAAAGAATCTTTCCCAGTAGTTCTCAGGTGTTTAAATTAAAAATCTTGAGGAGATATGTCATTGTCTAAGCAGATTAGTTAAGGCCAGTTTGACATTTTTTACTTTTGACACAAGGCTGTCAATAAAAAGGTCTGCTTACTTACTGAAATACATACAACTCACAAAAAGTAAACTCAGTCAGTAGATCTCCAGAAATACTTCCAAATAGTTCTTGCCCAGACCAGTCCTCACATCTAGCCCATTTGTGAGTTAAAGGGAAATCAGGGTGTGAAGT
The DNA here is from genome assembly GCF_900497805.2 of Vombatus ursinus. Lineage (NCBI taxonomy): Eukaryota > Metazoa > Chordata > Mammalia > Diprotodontia > Vombatidae > Vombatus > Vombatus ursinus. The sequence continues at coordinate 3,004,231 of NW_020950062.1, read as the reverse complement.
TGAAATAAAAACTGTGTTCCAGCTGCCTCTTGAGCAAAGTCACCAATATATTTACTCTCTGCTCCAACATGATGGGAGGAAGAAGACCATGATAGTTGCTTTACAATGAACCAGCTGGAGGTGTTCACTGTTGTTTAGCTTAGTTAATACAGAACAGGACATCATCAAGAATTTTTCTGAGGTTGGTGGGGGTTGGGTTGGGAGAATTCTCACGGGGTCCAGGCCAAGCTGAGGAAACTTTGCAATGTGGTGTGTAGAGGGTGGGATGAATCAGAGATCAAAGAGGCATCAGTGGCTCTTTGGACCCTGCACATCAGAAAAAAAAAACCTTTGGCAACTCTTTGATCTCTCACTTGCCCTCTGCCCCCAGCCCAGAAATGTGTGGCAGACATGGGAGTAAAAGAGATTTCAAGAAGGGTCAGTAAATTTGTTGGATAAAAGGCATTTATTCATTGTCTATTCTGATATTCAATGAAGACGGTATATAGTTGTTGCCCTAGAGAACCTTGTAGTCTAGTCTGGATGAGCAGGCAAAACTTTCATAGTCCTGGCTAATGCCCCATCTGCCAAGAAGCAATAAAGGAGTGATTATTTTTCTATTTCAATTTCCCTCCTAATATAACGATTTGTTTGTTTAGCTGTCCTCATTAGGAGCTTTTAGCACATCAAAAGAGCATTTCAAAAATCTTTTAACATTAAGATAAGCACATTTTCCTTTTGGGGGAATGTCACTCTCAGATAACTTGGAGTAATAGATAGTCTTTGATTTGAAGTTGGAAAAACCATGGTTCCAGTCCCACCTCCAGCATTTATTAGCTGTGTTACCATGGGCAAATTGCTTTATGTCTTCGAGTCTCAGTTTCCTTATTGGTTTAAAAAAATTAAAAGAAAAATAATGTTTGCAATACCTGCCACACAGGGTTATTGTGAAGTTCAAGTGAAATGATGGTTGTTAAGTATTTCTCAAGCTTTTATGAGCTATTCGAATTATCACCTAGGGACATGAAATATAGCTTGTTGAAGAATTGTAGTAACATAAAATTAGTCTCTTATTATTCTAACATAGACTACCCTTTGAGAACTGTGGGCTTAGTACAGTATAGGTTCAGAGATCCCTTAAGAGAGAATCGGGGGGCTAAAGGGGAGTTTCTGTTTTTGGGTTTTTTTGTTTGTTTGTTTTTGTTCTTTTTTGCTGGGCAATGAGGTTAAATGACTTGCCCAGGGTCACACAGCTAGTAAGTGTTATGTATCTGAGGCCAGATTTAAACTCAGCTCTTCCTGAATCCAAGGCCATGCTCTATCCACTGTACCACCCATCTGCCCTGGGGCTGAAGGGGATTGACAGCTTTCAAATGTGTGAGGGATTGAAGGGGAGAGATAAACAAATTGTACTCCTTGTGGGCTGGTGAGACATTAGGTGAAAATGAAGATTCCCTCACTACTCTTAAACCAGTCATTTTTCTGCTCTCTAGTGTTCAGTTTCTTCACCTACAAAACAAATTAGTTTAACCGGATGATCTCTAAAATCCCTGATAGGTTAATGATCTTTGAGACAACTATAATATTTGAATACTTGAAGTCAAAGATCATCTGAAAGCAATGTGAAAAGGATATTGGGAAGTGGAGGGTGGAGTGTGATGAGCTGGTGGCCACCCACTGTAAAGAGGAGTTTTACAGGAGAAGCGGTATGAAAGAAGTGATAAAGAAATGGATGAGCAGGAGAAAATAGATGGGATGATATTGTAATAACTTAAGGAATAAACAATAAGCATCTCCAATTCTATTGGGAGCCATCGTGTTGAGAGAACAAGAAGGAGTCTTCCAGAAGGTTGGGTGCACCCTTTGTAGCAGACTTATGGGAAAACATCTCCAAGATTATGAAGGCAATGTGGTGCCGTGGAAAAAACATTGACTCTGGAGGATCAATGAGGTCTTGGGTTCAAATCCTCTTGCTGATTATTGCTATCTTTGTGACATAGGTTAAATCACTCAGCCTCCCTGGGCCTTACTATTTCCATCTGCAAAATGAGGTGGTTTGATTAAGAGGAGATTGGTTCCCTTCCAGCTCTGGATCTGTGATTTCATGATCCTAGGTGTCACACAGGATAAGCACCTATGGCTAGGTTGTCATAAGCATCATTGGAAGGAATGCCTTCATTGATAAGATCAGAGATACTGGAGGATTAGAGGGTTTCTTCTATTGTTTCTTCTCCTACTGTTTTCTTCTCCAGACATTCCACTTTTGTCCTATTTCCTCTTCTCAGTTGAATTCTAATATTAATTTTGTTTCCATGAAAATACTCAACTTTGTACCATGTTATTTTCATTTCTTTTTCCATACCTTAATAGACTGCTGATTTCATCAGCATAGGTATTTCCTATGTTGGATGCAAAGACCTTAATCACTCATCTTCATGAGCTTCTGAGGCCAGAAAAATTCCTCATCTAGAGGCCAAACTTCTGGGAATGAACCTCTATAAACTTAGCTAAAGTAATTCTAAGCTGGCCATTAAAAGCAAGCTAGTATTAAAATAGGACTTTAAGGTTTGCATATACTTTGCATATGTTCTATCATTTGGTCCTCAAAACACTCCTGTGAGGTATTACTAACCCCATCTTACAGATGAGGAAATGGGCTGAGAGAAGCTAAGTTACTGTTCTAAGGTCACACAACTAGTATCTGAGACAGGATTCAAATCCAAGTCTTCCTGATTCCAAATCTAATACTCTATCCACTAAGTCACTTTGCTTTCTCATTAGATGCTCAATCCATCTTCAGTTTATCTTCAGACCTCTACAACTTCGGAGGAACAAGTGTACTCTACTGCAATCATTTAATAGAACCCAGGGTCAGATGCTGGAACTAGATATTAATGGAGAAATTGTTTTACTATTATTCTTTTAGAAAACAGCAAGCCAAGATGACTTGTATTTTCGGTATGAAAGATTTTGGCACTACAATTTAGCTGCCAAAACTTCGAAGAACAAAAATCCTGGTGAGACAGTGGAGATTTTAACTCTGGGGATCCTGCTACTCTGAGATGTGATGAGTAGAAGAAATGAGAGTGCCGTCCACCTTTCTGGGGAAATGTATATATGAATCAGTTAAATCATCTTTGAGAGTTAAACTTTCCAGGCTTTTCTTCCATTTTCTCGAATCACATTGAGCTTAAATCAGGCATAGGAGAGTTCATCATTTTTCTAAAGGGCAATGGAAATTCTCCTTTCTTATCCTAGCCAGAGGTCTGCCAAACTACATTTCTGTGCTTGACTTCCTGAAGTTACTGTTAGTTAGAAGCAAGATAATCCCTCCTTTCATCTTAACTTTCAAGACAAGAGATAAGGAAAACAATGAACCATGTGGTTTTCCACGGGAAGTAAATGAGCAGTAATACATTGGTTAAATTTGGATTATATTATCAAATCAGTCAGTCAATCAACTAGCATGAATTAAGTACTTACTATTTCCCAGGAATTGCACTAAGCCCCAGGGATATAAAGAAAGGCATTTTTATCCCCTGGACCATCTATCTCCCAGGGTTATTATGAGGATTAAATGAGGTAATAATTGTAAAACACTTAGCACAGTACTTTGCACACTGTAAGCACTATATAATTATTAGCTATTATTATTGTCTATACACATACATTTTATATATATATATGCATACATACAGATACATATATATGCACCACCTACTGTGTGCAAGGCATTGTGCTAGGAGCTGAGGAGTAGAAAGAGAAAAAGAAAATATTCCCTGTCCTTAAGGAGCTTATTGTACTCAGAGACTTAAGGAAAATTGAGAAGGAATCAATACTAGTAGCTGATAGGGTAGGAATGATAGAGGAGATGGCACTTGAGTAAAGCCCTCAAGAGAGACAAGAATTCCAAGAGACAAAGATGAAGGAAGCCTTCCAAGCACAGAAGATGGTTAACCCAAATGGGTAGAGGTGGAAAATAGAGCTATGATGTCAGGAAATGCTTGACACTCCAGTTTGACTGGAATGTAGAGTTGAAAAAGAGCAGGTTAGAAAGGTAGCTTCAGAACCAAATTGTGGAGGTCTTTAAATGTCAGTGTAAGTTGGTGGCATTTCATATTGTAGGCAACTGAGGAGTAACCACAGGTTTTTGAGCAGGAAAAACTTCTTTTCTAACTATTAATTACATGACTAAAAAGCAGTTTAAATTTTATACATTTCATTTTCTCCCAATTACATGTTGAAACAATTTTTAATTTTTTTTTAAGTTTTGAGTTCTAAATTCCATTGCTCCCTCCCTCACTCCACCCCTCCTGAGATGGCAAGCAATCAGATATAGGTTGTAAGTGTGTAATCATGTAAAACATTTTCATATTAGTCATTTTGTACAAGAAGACTCAAATAAAATTTAAAAAATGAAATAAAGTGAAAACTAGCATGCTTTAATCTTTATTCAAGCAATGGGTTCTTTCTCTAGAGGCATATCCTATGCTTCATCATTAGTCCTTTGGGATTGTCTTGGATCATTGCATTGCTGAGAATAGCTAAGTCATTCACAGTTCCTCATTGTATAGTAGTGTTGTTACTGTGTACAGTGTTCCCCTGGTTCTGCTCACTTCACTTTGCATCAGTTCATGTAAATCTTTCCAGGTTTTTCTGAGATCATCCTGCTTGCCATTTCTTATAGCACAATAATATTCCATCATGAATTCAAGGCACTCAGTAAGTTGAAAATAAAACTTGAAACTCTAGAATTATCAGGTTCTCAATATAGTGCTCCTAATAAAACCTAGAACATAGTAGTCATAAAATATATTAGAATGTTACAGAAGCATTTTAATGTAATTGTAATATTAAAGAATATTCTATACATATAAAAATGTAAACGGTACATTAATTCATATAGAAAAAGAAGAATTTTTAAAAAAAAGACTCAAACCTGTAAGCCATTCTCATTCTGAATCTTGGAGACCTTGATGCCTTTGTTGGTATCACAAAAGCTTCAGCCCTTCTGCAGGGAATGTCATCTGTAGGATTCCCCTCCCTCCACCTTTTTTTTTTTAGAAAGACTAGTGATTTTTTCTCTAGAATACAAATGGGGAAAAGTGACACAAAAACCTCACATTTCACCCCTTTGTCCTTGTTACTGAGCCTTTGGTTTAAAATTCCTCATGAATCTTATGATTGATCCCTTTAAAATGAAGGAAGATTTGCCCCCAGTTTCAGTATTTCTCTAAATCATAAGTAAAATCACTGAACTGAAGTGTAAGGACAGAGACCTAAGACAATTTTTGGTTCATCTTTAGAAAGAAAAAGGAATGTATAATAATAAATCCAAGAGTTTTCAGAGGATCCTGGAGAGCTCGTTCTATTTATTGTAACTCCTAACTATATATCTAAAAAGCAATTTAAAAAAAAGGAACAGAAAATTATGATATGTTTGAAGAGAAATCAGTTAGACACCATGATGATGATTTTATTGAATTGAAGCACTTGTGTTTAAACAAATTGGGGGAATACAGAGCCAGATATAAAATCTGATCAGACAGTGCCCAGGGTCACTGTGGAACAACATTCTATGACCAAATATTGTTCCAAGCTGCACTTCAAAAAAAAATTGCATTAGTTAAACACATAAGAAACTCTGATCACAGTATTTGAGAGCTCATATTAGAAAGCACTATATGTAAAAAGAAATGCAAACATTTTGACTTGGAAGGGATGTATAATTAGAGAAAGCTCTATGTGTTTATGTGGGAAGCCTTAAACTTTAGGGAAGGTTGACAGAAGACAAGAAGGAAATATTCATGAGGCATTTGGAAGGTCTTCATTTGAATTAATTTCCAAATAGTTATGTGGTGTAGCAAAGGCCAGTGTGGTTAGATATAGCTTTAAGGAGTAACATATGCAATAGCTTTGAGGCTTTTAAAAAGTATAAACAATCCAGAGAAAGGAGCATTGGAAAATCTACAAAAATAAGCAAAAGAAACTGAGAAGGAGATTTTATTTGGAAGAACAAAGAGAAATATTAGGCCTTGCTTTTTTTTTCCAAACATTTAGCCAATGGCCAAGTGTCCTTTTTGTTATATTTGTAGTAGGTTGAAGAGGAAAGAGAGATGGGGTCCTTTGAAAATATGATAGCAGAATCTGAGGATTAAGTCAGATTTATTCATCTTCCCTTTTGTTTCTTTTTAAATAGATGAATACAGAATAGAAAAGGAGCTAAAAATGGCCAGATTTTATTTGGAGGATGACTTTGTATCATAATTATGAATTGAGAAAAGAAAAAAGTAATTTAAACATTTCTTGAAAGATGAGGGTCAGGTCTGAAGAATGTATATATATATGTATATGTATATGTATATATCTACATATATACACATATATTTTTCAAATATATACAAATATGTATATAATACAAATATATATATATAATACAAATATATACATGTATACATACACATATGTCCATATATACATGCATATATACAAATGTATATACAAATATATACATTCTATCAAATAGTTACAACTATATATATATATATATATAGTTGTAACTATTTGATAGAGGTAAAAAAAGAATAAAATAAATTCTTATCTTTTTTTTTAAAGGCAAATGGGGATGTTACTTCTAAGAATAGCAAAGGATAGATCTGCCAAAGCCTGAGTTCTATTTCACTAATCTCTTAAGTATTTTATCTAATCTTTTTGATGATTGCTGAGCACAGGTTATACAACGCCTCCCACTGTATAAATATCAGAGATTATCCATGTTTCTGTGGAGAAGAGAATCAAAGGGATGTCAACATTTGTTTAGGAACCATATATTACTTAGTCTATTACAGAAGCAAACTGGAAGCTTACTTTACCAAAACGCCTGTAAAATTACCATTGCAATTGATTTGTATCATAAATTTATGCACTTCCATCATGTGTTTGGAAACTGCTGCCAAGTAAACACACAGAACTTCACAGAAGAGTAAGCTCCATTTGTCACCTACCTAAAAATAGGTGTGGAGCACTCATGGTCCCTGCCTGTGGCCTTCCTGAGCTCAACTGAGATCTCTGGTACAGTTGCCATAATCATGGGAATTAGCATGGTACCCTGGAAAGAATGAATTTGGAGTCAGGTAAGCGGCTAGGTGGCACAGTGGCTAAAGTGCAGGGCCTAGAGTCAGGAAAACTCATCTTCCTAAGTTCAAATCTGACTTCAGACACTGGTTGTGTTGTTTACTAGCAAGTCACTTAAACCTTTTTGCCTCAGTTTCCTCATCTGTAAAATGAGCTGGAAGAGGAAACTCATCTAGTATCTTTGTCAAGAAATCCTTAAATGGGGGCAGCTAGGTGGTGCAGTGGATAAAGCACTGGATCTGAAGTCAGGAGGACCTGAGTTCAAATCCGGCCTCAGACCAAACACTTGACACTTATTAGCTGTGTGACCCTGGGCAACTCACTTAACCCCAATTGCCTAAAATTAAAAAAAATAAAATAAAAAAAAAGAAACCTTAAATGGTATCATGAAGAGTCAGATACAACCGAAAAATGACTCTACAACAACAGAACAACATAGGTTGCCACTCACTATCTTTGTAATGTTAGTTAAACTATCTTGACCTCAGATTTTATTTTTATCTGTAAAATGAGAGGATTGGATTTAGGTAACTGAAATCCCTTTTGCCTCTACACCTGCAGTGGCCTATTCAAATATATAACTTGTGAGTCCTCACTGCTGCTTCTTTTATCAGATCAAAGCAGATGACCATGAATTCAGAACATGGACATTTGATAGAATATAATAAGTAGGAAAATCCTGGGAATTTAATCTCACTCTATATACTGCCCCCTCTCTCTACTCTCTAGCTCCCCCTAAAATGCTTTTCCCCATCAGAATCAAAAGCTTCTTGGGTGCAGATGCTGTTTTATTTGATTGAATTTGTATCATCAGCACTTAGCAAGATGCCTGGCACACACTAAGTACTTATTAAGTTGTCTATCTATCTATCTAATGTCTGTCTGTCTATCTGTCTATCTATCTATCCTTCTATTTATCCATCTATCCACCTCTCCATCTATCTATCTGTCTGTCTGTCTGTCTATTTACCTACCTATTATTGCCTCCAGTTATGTCCCGTGGGAACTCTCCCAACTAATTCCTTTTCTCCCCAACACATTAGGAGGAGGATACATCAGTCATTCATGGAAAACTGCTAAGAGATCTAAAGCAATTCTATATTAGATCTCTCAGCATGCAAACCATCTTACCAGAAGCTCTTAAGGGAGTGTTGTTTCTCATCATGGGAGCTCAGTTAACAGCTACGATTTTCTATCTTTCATTCCCTAGCTAACCTTTAACACTTCTTGAAGAAGATGGAGCTCAGCTCCACCAAAGAAGAAGTAGAGACAGTTTAGAAAAGGTAAATAAAGGCTAAGCCTAAAAACTCATAGAAGTTTTTGAGATTACCACATGACCCTTTTTTCTTTATTTATTTCTTCTGTTTTCTAATGTGTTTTTATCGCCTCTCTTTCTATTCTTACCTTTTTAAAGAGTACTGGACTCAAGAATGAAGTTTATAAAACACAGTAAGGATGAAAATAATTTAACAAAAGGCTTAAAAATAAATCTATATTCAGAGAGAGAACAAGGAACAGATAGACCTCATACTTGAGATGTGTATTTTAATATGTAAGACAGAAAGAAAGCAGAACTACATTTAAAAAAAATTTATTTTCCTTCCATTTTTTGTCAAGGAAAAGAAAGTTTTTCAGACTAAAAAAAGTAGGACAATTTGGCAAAATGTGAATTGAAGTCCAAGAAAAGCAAAGAGATAGTAGGAGAGTTGTTTTGAATGCACTAAAAATGCACTTAAAATACTTTAAAAATATCCTGGGGTACTAAAAGAACTTGTAGGCATGATTTCTTTCTGCAAATTTTGTGGAATTATGCAGAATGGGTAATGTTAAAAACTAGAGGAGGCATTCAAATGCCTAAAAATACATTAAATAGCTGAGAGTTAACCTACCAAGATACATGCAAGATTGATATAATAAAACTGTAAAACACTCTTTACATATGTAAAGAAAAACTAATAAACGGGAATCCATTTGGGGTCCATGTGTGTGCTATGATGGTATAACAAAAATGACAATACTACATGAATTTAATTTACGGATTTGATGCCAAACCAATCAAATTATCAGAATGAAATTATACACCAGCAAGAGCATAATTCATTTGGAGGAATGAAAAACCTGGAAACTTAAGGGAAGTGATCAAAAAAAAGTAGGAATGAAAGAAGCATAGTTTTTTACCATATTTTAAAGTAGTAATTATTATTTAATCTATTTACTACTGCTTAAAAAAGAGATTAGTGAAAAGCACTAAGTAAATAAAAATCTGGAGCAATCAAGAATAGTAACCAAATGTTTTCAAACTCTAAAAACATTAATTACTGGGAGAAAAATTCTTTATTTAATGAAGGCTGTTTGGAAAACTGAAAATAAATTAGGTATTGACTATTATTTTATACCATATAGCACATTAAGCTCAAAATGTCTTTGAGAACATAAAAGATCATATAATTTAAAAGAGAGATAGAAAGAGAGAGAGAGAGAGAGAGAGAGAGAGAGAGAGAGAGAGAGAAGGGAAGGAGTTATCTTTTATACCTACGTGTAGTGGAAATTATTAAGAAAACAAAGGATAGAAGCAGTAATAAAAGTCAAAATAAAAAATTCAAACTACATAAAATTAAAATACTTTTTTCATGAAAAAATTAATAAAGATATATAAAAAAAGAAAATGTCAAATTGGGGAAAATTTAATCAAATATCATTGATAAAAGTCTTATAACTAAGGTATTTAGGGAATGGACACAAAAATGTAAAATCAAGAACCGTTCTCTAGTAGGTAAAGACATGAAGATTTCGAAAGATATATAAAAACTAAATGACCATAAAAATATTTCAAATTAGAAATAACAAGAGAAATAAAAATTAAAGCAACTACAGGGTTTCAGTTTACATCAATAAAAACTGGCAAAGAGCAAAATGAGCAGAACCAAGAGAACAATGTATATAGTAACAGCAATATTGTTTTAAGAATGACTGAGCAAATAAGTCTTTTTGATTATAATAAATACCCAAATAAACTATAAAGGACATATGAAGAAAGACACTATTTACATCCAGATAAAGATACATATGTATATCTATTTGTGTCTAGTGGTAGCCATAGGGGGAGGAAGGGGAAGAGAAGAAAAAAATCTCCTCTACGACATTTGCAACAGTGAGCCACCTTTGTTTCCTACATACACTTTCTTCTTTAAGTTTTTGTGACAATACTCATAGGTGTGCTTGTAAATATTTAACAACTGGTTCTGAGGAGAATAATATAATAAACATAATAATATATAATATAAATAATAATACAAAATGCAATATATAATAAAATATAATATAAATATAATTTATTTATAAATATATACTTATAAATATAAAAATATAATTAAATATGCATTTTTAAACTCAGATTAAACTCAGAAGAACAAAAAGCTCTTTCTTCTTCTTTCTTCATTATTTCATATCACCAATATGTCTTCCTCCATTATCTCCTCCTTCACTCATCTCTCATAAAGAGGTGGCCTTCGTCCGTGTCAAGGCAAACCCTCTGAGTTTAATCATTATTACCATGGTCACATCACTTTCTTAAATCTAGACAGACAACTGAATAATAAATCAAGCCCCATTTTGCGGGATTTGCCATTTACAAGGTGTAAAGGCTCACACCCAAAATTTAACAATTTGTTCTCCTAAGTTGGTTAGAACTAGTTCCAGCTCGCCCCTAAAATGCTGTGCCTTCATTCTCTTCTTGCTCCTTTTGGGTCATCCAGGTCACACTGTTCTCCAAGATTCGATCTTGGCCCTCTTCTGTTCTTCCTCTATACTATCTCACCTCATTAGCTCCCATGGGTTCAACAGACATCTCTAGGCAGATAATTCCCAAATCTTTATGTTCAGCCCTTACCTTTCTCCTGAACTCCAGGCTTGCATTACCAACTAATTGTCTTTCAGACATCTCACACTGGATATACTGTAAGTATCTCAACATAAACATTCCCTTTCCTCCAAACCTTTCCCTCTTCCTAACTTCCCTAATAAAATTAAAGGTACCATCATCCTTCCAGTCACTCTCATCTTCCATTGCTGTCTTGTTCTCAATCCACATATGCAATCTATTACCAAGTCTTGTTGTTTCTAACATCACAACCATGGCCAGCAATCTGGTGAAGGCTCTTATCCCTTCAAACCCTGACTATTGTAGTAGCATTCTGGGTGCTTTCTCTGCCCTAATCCAATCAATCTTCCACTTAGCTTCCAAAGTGATTTTCCTAAAGTTCATGTCTGATTTTGTCATACACCTCCTCTCAATAACCTCCAGGGTTCTCCTATTATCTTCAAGTTTTCTTGCTCTTTTGGGACATTGCACTTATCTCCTTATTTTAAACCTTTTCCCCTTATGGCTGGAATGTTCTTTCTCCTGAACCATACCTAATGATTTCTCTGACTTTTTTCAAGAACATACCAAAATTCCAACCTCTAAAAACATCCCTTCCTGGTTCTCTCGCTGCTAGCACCATTCTTTTGAGATTATATTTAATCTATTCTCAATATATTCTTGTAGGCACATAGTTGCTTGCATGCTATGTCCCTCATCAGATTGTGAGATCTTCAAGAGAAAGGCCCATAATGTTTGGCTTTCTTTGGATCTCCAGTGTTTAACACTGTGCCAAATGAAGAATGAGAAATTAATAAATGCTTGTTCACTGACTGAGTTTTCTTTTCTTTTTCAAATGGACCATTTAGTGTTAGAGGCATGAAAAAAAATCATTGCTCTAAGACCTTGGTAGTAGAGTTGTGAATTAATCTTCCATTCTGGATATAGATTTGGAAATATGAAAGAGAAGTTAATAACCATTTCTTTTAACCCAATGATCACACTATTGGACCTGGAGTCTGGAAGATCTGAGTTCAAATTCAGATTCAGATACTTACTAGCTGGGTGATGCTGGACAAATCACTTAATTTACATCAGTTTCCTCAACTATAAAATAGGGATAATAATAGCACCAACCTACCAGGATTGTGGTGAGGATCAAATGAGATAATATTTCTAAAAATCTTAGCACAGTGCTTGGAACACAGTAGGGTTTTTTTTTAATAAATATCTATTTCTTTCCTTTCTTATACCCCAAGCAGGTGAAAAACAGAAACAAAGGCCCAATATATACAAAAACATTCATATGAGAATTTTTTTGTGCTAGCAAAGAACTAGAAAGAAGGCATAAATTGTGGAAAGGCTGAATAAATTGTAATATATCAATATATTAGAATATTGTATAGTGAGAAATGACAAATGTGAATAACTCAGAAAAATTTATTTTTTAAATGAATTGATTTAGAGTAAAATAAATAGAAGCAAAAGAACAATAAACACACCAAATACAACGTAAATACAGAAACAAAAAACCTGAAAGGAAGTCAAATGATAAGAAACTTAGAAACAAAAAAAATGGTCTCAGAGAACAGATAATGACTTATGTCTCTCACATCTTAACAAAAAGATAGCACACTATTAGGAAAGAATGTTGTATTCGTTATCAGACTCAGTTATTGAATTTACTATTTAATTTAACTGTCGTCCTCTGTACGAGAAATGATTGTTTCCAGGAAGGAGGAAGGCAAAGGGTATCTTAGTCAATGACCCTAAAGTTTTTAAAAAGGCATCAACAAAAATTATGCATAATTATTTAAAATTCACTATACTCTTCTTCTGCTGCCTTGCCTGTTTTTTTCAACATCATAGAGCCACTCCCAGGTTAAGCTTATCACCTCTAACCTAATCAAAATGCTGCTAACCTAAGTTTTGACTGGCACACCTCCCTCAACTTCCTCTCCACTCTTACTGGAGGGCTGGAATGGAGAGTACCAAACTCCTTCCAATGCCTTCCTTTATAAAGGGCAGAAACTAGATGTGGGGGTACTTTGCATATGTTGCACTGCCTGTTTTTTTTTTTCAGCTCCATAAAACAAAATGTCTCCGTGTTGGGTGCCCCTTATATTCCCCTCCCTGACCCTTTCCTGTCTTTTTTTGTGTATTGTCTCCCCTCATTAGATTGTAAGTTCCTTGACTGTTTCTAATTTTATTGTTTCTATAGTGCTTAGCACAGTGCCTGGCACATAGTAGGTGCTTAATAAATGTTTATTGGATAAGATTGGAAAAGACTAGAAATGGGCTTTTCTGAACAAGATGAATCCTATCAACTGTGTGGTGGATAACTTAAAGTTGATTCATGGCAAAACATTGTAGAGGAAATGACTAAAGAAATTACTTTTAAGCATTAATAAAATGGAAAAGGTGATCATTAATAAGAATGCCAGATGAACTCTATTTTCTTCTATTGCCACTTTCTGTTATTGAGTTCCCCAAAGGCATTGCATATACATTCGGAGCGCAAACAATGATGCAACCATATTATCAGATATAGTCTAGAAGAACCCTCTGAAATGTGCCTAGAAACTCTAGTTTCTAGAGTTGAACATGCCTGGTGGCAGTGGCTTTGTGTGTTTGTAATGTAGACGACCTAAAAATCAAGTGGATGGGTGAATGTCGAGCAGTATTTTGCCATTACATGTTAGAAGGTTATTTTAAGTTCCTGGTGTGGGAGATAGAACACTGGACTTGGAGTCAGGAAGAGCTTAGTTCAAATTCTTTATATATCCTTTATCTGTGTGATGCCGAGCAAAGCACTTAATTTCTCTGGGGTTTCATCATCTGTAAAAGAGGAATAGGGTTTTTTAACTATTTGTGTGGCTCTGGACAGGTGGCTAAACAATAATGATAATAATTCCAATTTTATAGTGCTTTTAGGCTAACTGCTTTATTCATAACAAGTCAGTGATGTCAGGGTTAGAAATCTCACAGCCTCCATTTTACAGAAGAGGAGGTCCAAGTGATTTGTCCAGTCACACAACTGGTAAATGCCAGAGTTGAGATTGGAATCCAGATCTTTTCTGACTTCAATTTCAGTGTTTTTTTTTTCTTTTATATTATGTTGTCTTTCATTTTACCCTTCCTGTGCCTTGGTTTCTATATATAAAACAAGGGAGGGAGGGTTAGACTATCAATTTATTAGCAAATCAACCAGCATTTATTTAGTACCTTTTAGATGCTAGGCATTGTGCTAGGGAATGGGAACAGAGAGACAAAAATGAAAGAGTCCCTCAGGGAGCTTTTATTCTATTAGTATAGACAACATACACACACTTATGTGTATACAAGATACATTTTAACTAAGTATAAGTGGAAGATCCATTAATATCTGGGGGCAGGAGGCTCTTCATGTAGGAGAAAGCATTTAATCTGAGCTTTGAAGTAAGTTGAAGATTCTAAGAGGTGGAAGCGAGGAAGAAGTGCCTTCCTGGCCTGTACCAAAGGCATGGAGAGAGGAGATAGAAGATAATGAGTGAGGAACAGGAAGAAGGCCAGTTTGGCTGGGTCATAGAGCTCATGGAGAGGTCTGAATAATCTCTAGCACCCATTTCCTAATCTGTTAGTGTTCATAATAGCAACTAGTTCTCTTTAGAATCTAAATATTTGGAAACCATTGTCAAAGGACAGACACAACTAATATTTTTTCTTTTATTATAATGCTTTTTTTTCCACTTGACACTTAATAATTTCTTGTCCTTCCAACTTAACTAGTGAAAACTAGGTGCTGTGAATTTACACAAGATTCAGTTTCAATCTTCTTCCTCCACTGGGAATTTTGGTTTAACACAGGATTGTTATTGATAAGTTGCATTTTCCAAGCTGGAAACAAAAGGGGGAAAGGGAGGATTTAAGTAGACTTTCCAAAGTACTCTCTTGAACCCTTGAGAATCCTGGAGGTGAGCTGAGCCTCGTTCTGTCACGCTCATGATCCCTGGAAAGCAAAGTCTGGTAATTAGACAGAAAACAGACCCAAAGGCAGTGCCGAGTTTTCCACCTCCCCAGATCTGCTCTGGAGGGACCACCTCTGTTGAGAGGGGAGTTCAGTCTCCAGGCATGTTACGTTCTTGGCCTCTCAGCAGAACCTGTCAATGGCTGTGCTAATAACTGCTGACTGTGATGGGAACCTGGGCCTGCTAAAGCCTGAACTGGGAACTACCAAGTTGTTGTGCCCAGAGCTCTAAATCACCATCAGATGGAAACAACTTCCACCTCCTCGAAACATAAGCCAGGCTTGAACCAGTGACCCAGGAGCCAAGGATTTCCTTTCACATTACCAAGCCTATGAAGACCTGCAGTTGCAAATGGCTTTTTCTGGGCTTTGCAGCCTGGCTTTGTACATTTCAAAGCCACTCTTTTCCTTGCCGGGGGATCCCTCTTTCTCTTTTTGGCTCAGGCTCATGTTTCACTGTCACGTCTCTCTTTAGGCCAGGATCCGTCATAACCGACCATCACTGGAGCGTTGTGAGACTCACATGCAGCCACAAGAATGAGTTAACATCCTGTTATCTTTTCTCTGAGGCTCCTGTAAAAAGAACAGGCAACTTGTGTGAGATGGGAAGATAGGGAGATAAGATTCAAGGAGATTTTGAAGAGCCTTCAAGTTTGAATGTCAGCTTAAATTTCAGCAGAGCTTAACCTTAGAGAGAGAGAGCTTTGAACTGATTTAGAGCTGTTAAATGCACCAAAATTTTCATGAAAAACATAATTCAGCTCCCACTTTTAACTATTGTTCAATTTCTCTCTTTCTTTCCCCTTACATATTTCTGAAATGAATGGATCTACACCTACCTCCTCCACACCTTTATCTCTCACTCTTTAACCCTTTTGCAGCCTGGTTTTACCTCAGCACAAATGAAACCCCATTCTTGAATGACTGTCTCATTACCAAATTCAATGACATTTTCTCATTTTCTTTGACCTGTCAGGGGTCTTTAATTCCACTGAAGAACCTCTACTCTTTCTTAAACTGTCACCTCCCTTTGCTTTTCTGGCATTGTGCTATCCTGATTTTTCTCCTACATTTCTGGCCCTTCGTGCTGTCTCCTTCACTGATTCTTCATCCCGGCCTTCTTATCTCCATTGTCATCCTATTTTCTGCCATTAAAAAGAAAATCCTTTTAAAATCACTGCTTTTTAATGTTATTCCTCTCTTCAGGATCTCCCAGTGATTTCCCCATTACCTATAGCTACGGTTCTCAAACTTCTTGGTAGAAGCAGAACTCTTTGTTATAAACAAAACTCTGGCAGACCCCTTATAGTAGAATCTCTTAAATTATTTTTAAATACCTATGAATGGTAATAAATAACATATGGCTGATTTAAAAATAGAGGCAACTTGGCTTAGGATATAGATAGTTGGCCTCAGAGTCATGAAGACTTAGGGTTAAGGCCCACCTTTGACACATACTGACCCTGGGCAAGGGCACTTAACCTCTAAAAGCCCCAGGGAACTCTCTAAGACTGTAAGTGGTGAGGAAGCACCAAACTAAATTGGGAGGAGGGGTTTCCTCACCAAGTTTTCTCAGTATTGATGATAAAATCTAGGCAAAAAATTGGGGAAGGGGAAGATATAGGAAAGGGTTGAAAATGAGTGATGCGATACCAAAAGAGATTAATAAAAATAAAATGAGAGGCAATGTGCTAGAGTAGAGAAGATCTATGTTTTGGCATAGTTACACAGGCAATGGTTACACTGGTGATTCTACTGGCAATGTAGCCATCAACATGTTGCTTAAGATCTCAGTACCGCCAGGGAGCTCACTAATGCTCTAAGTGTCAAAGAAGGTGGCAATCTGAATTGGTAGAGGAAGCTTCATTAGAAGAAGTTCTCCACATAGTTAAGGCAACTAAGTGCTTCAGTGTATACAGCACCAGGCCCAAAGTCAGGAATGCTTATCTTCCTGAGTTCAAATTGGACCTCACAACACTTATTAGCTGTGTGACCTTGGGCAAGTCACTTAACCCTGTTTGCCTAAGTTTCTTCATCTATAAAATGAACTGGAGAAAGAAATGTCAAACCCCTCCAGTATCTTTGCCAAGAAGACCCTAAATGGGGTGACAAAGATTCTGACATGACTGAAACGACTGAATGACTATTAGATGGTTAAAAGTATCCATACAGAGAAAAGAAAATGAAGACAGATATTTTAAAAAATAAAAACAATCTATTAAATTTAAGAGCTCCTTTGATCTGCCAAAAAAAAAAAGAGCAAACCTCAAAAGTGAGAATTCCTTCCATCTGTCCCACATTTAACTTTTGATTTCAAACTCAATTTGTAAAACAGGGAAATAGGGTTCTCTAAGAATCATGATTCTTTTCTTCCCTATCCAGACTCATCCATGGAAACAGTGAGAAAGAATAGAGATGGATAATGAGTTATGGACCTGTCAGAAAGGGTTGTTTACCAAGATACAGCAAAGCGATGTGAAGACATTGTAATTAAAGCACATGGGTATTTTACTATGGGATGCATTTAGGGGATGGATACATTGGGCTTTATCAGCCAAGCTAAAAGCAATCTGGCCTTGGTTCATAACTCTCCCCAAATACCAATGGAGGGTGCGCTGCAAGTGGGATGGATTCAACTTGATTAGTTACTATTTGTATCTCTTTCTTGGCTATGTTGCTCACTTGGCTTAGGACATTGCCTAAACTTGGTAAAGCCTATACTTACATTTTGAGCTGATTTAACAACTGTCTCATCTTGATTACTGGTAGCCATCCTCACTTATAGACAGCTAAGTGGCTGGATGATTGATTTGAAGTCAGGAAGACATGAGTTCAAATCCAGCGTCAGGCACTTAGATGGGTAACTATTTAATTCACTTAACATCTCTACACTTCAGATTTATCATCTATAAAATGAGGAGTTTGGACTAGATGGTCTTGGTCCCTTACATCTTTAAATCTGTGAGTCTATGATCCTATGACTGCCCCCCCATTTTCTCCTATTTTTTAAGGACTCCCACTGGTCCTCAACTGGCACAGACATAGATATAAGAGTAGAGTGAGGCCTCTGATGGGCATTGGATTCTCTGCTTTCTAATTCTTTCCCACATAATTGGCATGATCTTGTAACATATTTTACACAACTATTTATCTTTCCTGTCCCTCACTCCAACAAGAACAATTCTAAACCAAATAAAATTCTAACAATGCTCTTCAGAAGACTTGATCTTTTGGAGTCAACTACTTGGAGACCATTTGGCTACCAACATTTCTTTATATCATAAAAGAGGAAATAAAGAGAAATAAAACAGCAGAAAATAGTTGGGAAAAAATACTACTCTCAAGTTTTATATTCTGTTCACTCTTCTTATACTAGCTAAAATGTGACTGTCATATTATATCACTTCAAGGAGAAAGGAAGTGAAAGAGAAAGGACCATAACTTTTGGTAGAGGACGCAAATTATTTCTATTCTGGTTGAAGGTGGAGAAATAGGATGATGTGATCAGTACACTCTAAATTCATCCATTCAAGGACAAAGTTCCATTTGTCCTTGTGTAATTAAAGATTTTAACATTAAACCTTGTTTTCTACTGTTTTCCTAAAGTCCAACCAGCATCATTCTGAATGCTTAGAGGTGAATGAAATTGCATTTCACATAATTCTATGTTTCCTTCAGCTAAGCCTCTGGTCATGAACTTCACTTGAGAGGTGGGATAGGGAGATAGAATATGTTTTCCTTTTTAAAGGATAAGATCAGCTTAACAACAACTAAGAGTTGTTATAGTCTTTATATGTATATCAGTAGTACCTAGCATCCTCCTGGCACATAGTAGACACTGAATAAATGCTTGTTAATGGATTGACTGATTTCTCCAATTTAATCATACTGCCCTTCTCCTTCCTTCTTTTCCTTCTCTATCCTGAGACTATTTCTTTGGCTTAATTTCCTGCCATGGGCACTGGACCAAATCAGCTGGAATATAACATTCTTAATCCACTTAGTTTTTCCTGGGTGAATGGCTAGGCCAAACTCTTTTGAGCAATTATGAATCTTAGGAAGTTTTATACAATCCTAGGGCTTGATGAAATGCATACAATATCATCCACAAACAAATTTGGATTCCTCCCTAAGGAACTCTGTACCCTAAGGGCCCTTCTTCAACAAGATATCTCTTATGTATAAAAAGAAATCAATTAATTGTAACAGAGTTTTTGCACATGCTTTTACCACATAAAATGACATCAATCCATGTGGACAATATTTGGTATCTTCTCTGAAAAGACAGGAGAACGGGTACATGTGTAGAAATTCTGTGTTAGCCTACCATGTTGTTAAAAGCAGCCCTTTTCCTTTGGATGTGTACCAGAGCTGTCTGCATCTTTAAGTCTACTTGACTAAGTACATTTGTGCTCTTTCCTACATCCAAGTCGTTATGTGGAGTCATTCATTCACAGGGCCACATGCTATGGACAGAAAAGAAGGGGAAATGGCTTTATTTTTCGTATTCCCTGACAAAATTACATTACACAATTCATTACATAATATTTCTTGAGCAATGTAAAAACAGAAGGAACTTTGATGCTGCACTACCCTCTGATTATTGTCACACAAGGAACAAAACAGGGAGACCAGTGCTCACCAAATAGTTTTCTTGTCATGGAAGAGATCCAATGCAGAATCCAATTCAAAGAGGGATTCTTGATAGATAGTAAGATACTGACAGTCTCTTTTGGTAGCTAGATGGAACAGTGGTTAGAGCACTGGGCAGGGAGTCAAAAACACTTGAGCGATGACTAGTAGTGATAAACTTAACTCTTCCCAGCAATACAAGGATCTAAGACATCTCCAGAGGCCTCGTGATGGAAAATGCTATCCACATCCAAAGAAAGAACTATGGAAGTTGAATTGCTATATTTTTTCTCTTTTGTTGAGTTTTGTTTCCTCTTTCTGATGGTTCCTCCTATTGGTTTTAATTTTTACTTACAATATCACTAATACGAAAACATGTTTAATAGGAATATAAATGTATATCCTGTATCAGATTGTGTGCCATCTTGGGGAGGGTGGTGGGGAGGAAGGGGGAGAAAAATTTTAAACTCAAAAGCATATGGAAATGATTATTGATGAATCAAAATAAATTAATTTGAAAAAAAAACACGAGTTCAAATCCAGCCTCAGAAACTTACTACCTGTTTGACTCCGAAGTAACTTAACTTCTATCTGCCTCAGTTTCCTCAACTGAAAAATGGGGATCTTAATAGTACCTCCCAGGGTTGTTATGAAGAACAAATATTTATTACATATTTAGCAAAGTACCTGGCACATACTGGACACTTAATAAATGCCTGTTCCCTAACCTCTCTCCCTCTTGTTTGTACATCAATGATGATATTGGCCAAATAAAATTTACTAGTGACTTGGACTTCAGCCCTGCTTTTTTTTTTTTTTTTACCTCAAGCAAATCATTTACCTTCTCTGGGACTCATTTTTCTCATCTATAAAATGGGGAGTTTTGGTTCAAGAATCAGATTATCACTAAAATCTCTTTCTAATTTAAATTGAAATAGTTCTTATGTAAATAGAATAGTTAGTTTTGATATCTCAGCATACACATTCCCAAAAAGCACCATACTATGCTTATGGAACAGGCACAATAGTTAAAAACTTCATTAGTGAAACATAAAAGATAGGATGCTAATAAATATGATAGCACAATTTTATTTGTGTTAAATAATTAAGAAATACACAAATACAATAACAAATCATGGCCATGTTGGTAACCTCAGGCTACAGGAGCAAGTTGGGCAGGCTGTGGCCTTGGGCAGGAGGTCACAGGGAAAGAGTGGAGATGAGGGTGGTACAGAACATTAACCCTATTCCCCCTTATAGATATTACAACCCCGAAAGATATACAGAGACACTTTACTTTGACAGAGATCTGGTTTGAAGAAAAGGGTGAAGGGTTTGTACTTCTGAGTTATTATGAAGAGGTACAGTTTTTTGCAATTTCAATATTTTTCATGGAAGAAATGGTACAAAAGTAAACTTGAAATTCACATTATAGCTGAACAAGCTGTGGTGTATGCTTGTGATAGAATACTACTGTGGTATAAGAAGTGATGAGCTCAATGATCTTAGAAAAATATGGAAAAACTTGCATGAAATAATGTGGAGTGAAATGAGCGGAACCAAGAGAACATTATATACAGTAACAGCAATTTTGTTTCAAGAACAACTTTGAGCAAATCAGTTATTTTGATTATTATAAATACTCAAATTAACTATAAAGGATATATGAAGAAAGACACTATCTGCATCCAGAGAAAAAACTGACAAACAACACTATGTATAGAATAATTTTACGTGTGTGTGTGTGTGTGTGTGTGTGTGTGTGTGTGTGTGTAATGGTGGCCATCTCTAGAGCAAGGGAAGGGAAGAAAAAAATTTACATGATAAATCTGTTGTATATTTAAAGGGAATAGCAAGTTACACATAGAAAATTTGCAGTTTCATGTGTAATCATCTCTTTGTTATGGAAATTCTTATTTTATTCCATAAATTAAAAATTAAGAAAAAGAAATTCATATTATGCTCACAATGTTCCTAACAACTACAAAGGAACAAATTTGCATTTTCAAAACATATATTACAACAGAACTGATTATAGTATGGTCCTATGTGTCTAGTGTGTGTGGAGAAGGGTTGGGATGGAAACCATAATAGAAGGTTATCATTCCTTATGGGGAAATATTAAAGAAATGAAAATCATTTCCACAAAAAAAAAAGTCAATGGCAAAACATACCTTCAAGAGAATTTCAGGATAAGTAGAATGGTATGAAATAGCTATCATCCATCCAGGAGAATATTTTATTGTTATTTAGGTTAGTATAAGCATTTACCATCAGAGATAGGAAAGGTTTTAGTGGAGGAGTGGTCAGTGGGCCACTTAGAGATGAGGAACTCAGGAAAGTATCTTTGAAAGGAGCAGAATGTTTGCTCTTTTAGTTATTTGCTTCTGGGCTAGTGATGTGTGCTGGGAAAATCCATCTATTTGGGTGTGAGAAAAGGAACTAAACATTTCTCAAGAGTGGGAGAATATAACTCTGATTCCTACAGTTGGAGAGGACTGTATATTTATACCAAGAGATAATGATGTGTTAGTACTGTAGGGAAGAAGTGTTAATTTCAGTGTATCACATTGGCTGGGGTTGGACATATTTGTGCTGTTTTGTAGGTGCTGGATTTAAGGCACCTTGGTTTCTAGGGCATCTGCCAAAGTCTGGGGTTTCCTTGCAGCTGCAATGTCAGTGATTTTTTTAAACATTTGCTATTCGCCTTGTTGCATGATGTTTCTGTAGCTTTGTTCCAAACATCATCAGTTTATAGAGGGTCTCAGTTTCACTTCTCCATGTTTATCCCTCACACTCCCTGTGAATCATTTTAATAACCCTTTAAAATCACCCCAATCCATCCCATATGGCTTTCTGACCTCATGCTTAATAACTAATGCAGAGGCAAATAACCATAAAAAATAAAGTGTCTTCTAGGATGCTCCAGTCCCTTATCCCACTGCCCTTTAAAGGACAGAGTAAACTTATCCAAAAGCCTAGATAGGAAATGAGAGTGACCTCATCCACTCTCTCCACACCAGCTGCCACTGCCTTTGTGTATAACTGCTAACTGAGACTGGGCCACTCCCTTTGGATGACTCTACAAAGACTTAGGGAAAGACTTTTTAGACTAAAATCTGCATTAACACTTTGTATTCCTCAGTCCAGATGAACCTAAAGGTATCTGATCTAATGTGGCACTATCTCAAGGGGTTTAGTCCCAGAGTTTATATTATTTTGAATTCCTCTTAGGAATGCGAGTCCAGATATGTATTTGATGGTAGGGAAGTATTGTGAGGTAGCTAGAATGCTGGGCATGGGTTAGGATGAGCTGGATTCAAATCTTGCTTCTGGTACTTGCCAAGTTCGTGACCAAAGGCAAATCACTTCATGTCACAGAAAGAACCACAGAATTACAGAGTTGGAAGGGCTTTCAGTAGCTGTTTAGTTCAATCTATACCCCAAGAAGAATATCTATTACCCTATTCAATGAGTGGTCAGCCATCTAGCCTTTGCTTGAAGACCCTCAGCAAAGGGGTAGTACATGAACTTTCTGAGCTAGCCCGTTGCATGAGTTCTAATTGTAATTATATCAGACCTAAATTCTCCTCTTTGTGACTTCTACCCATTCTCCCTGGTGGAATGGTGTAGTAGAGCAGTGTCAAATTCTCTCCCTCCCCACCATCTTGCAAAACTCCCTAGTTTGACCTAAATCACAGTAAAATACAATTGGGAAATGTTTGACAAAATAAATAAAAATAGAATACCACATCCATAATGTTGGTGTGTGTGTGTGTGTGTGTGTGTGCATGTGTGTTTAAGTCAATATCCAACCCGTTCTATTTAAATTTGACACCAATGTTGTAATGGACAGAGCACTAGACTTCAAGTCAAGAGCACCTGGGTTCAAATCCCAAGTCTGATACTCACTAGATGTATGACCCTGGAGAAATCACTTAATCTCTCTCCGTATAGTTTTTTGCCTGTAAAATAAGGGGGATCCAAGTCTAAGATTCTGTGAAGTCTAATCTCTCTTTCACATGAAGTCCTTTCAAATATTTGAAAACAATGATCATAACTCTTCTCTTCTCCAGGCTAATTATCTTTACTTCCTTCAACCAATAGTCCTGCAGTGGTAATATCATAGATTGGTTGTAAATGAGATAACAAAGCTATATATATATATATATATATATATATATATATATATATATATACACACACACACACACATATATATATATATATAAATATTAGGGAATATATACATAAAGTGATTTTCAAAAATTTTTAAAATGCTGAATAAATGTTATTTATTATTAAGATATGCCATAGAATACATTTATCAGGTTAGATCTCCTAATTGGATGAAAATTACTATGAACTTAAAAAGAACAGCCCTAGAATTATGTCCAACCATTAAGCATCTTCATCATTTACCATATGAGGCAGAACAAGTATATTTTTAAATGAATTCTTAAGATATTTGTGATGTCAATTACAGCAAATCCCTACCAGGATTGTTTTTTTTTCCCTTCTCATTTGATTTTCTTCAAATAATCCCATTGTACTGTATGCTTTTTTTTTCTTCTGCTCTGCTTATCTCAGTGCATATTATTTCATAAAGCTCTCTGGTTTGCTTTGTATTTCCCACACTTGACAGTATTTTTAATTTACTTTAGTGGACTTCCTTTCCTTTCACTCATTTCTCATATTTCCAACCCATGTCCCCTTATTCCCATGTATAACTCAGACCATTGTGGAGATGCTATGATGCAACGTAAGGACTTTTAAGAATAATAAAAAATCAAGAAAATTCTGTTAGATTTTCCCCAATTGTAGAAACAATTTCAGAGCCTGTTCCTTGGAAACTTTAATAATATAGTCTCTGAAGAATTAAGTGTAATAACACTCAATGAGCATTGGAAAGACAGTGTGGTAAACGTGAGGTATGTGACATTCTATCAACCAAGAATTGTATGAGATACATGGTGAAAAGGATGTCTTTTTAAAATTCTGTTTGTTTTTAGTCTTTAATTCTTATATTTGTAGAGGTGTTGATAAATAACAATACTTGCTTTGTCTTTGAAAATTAGGAATAGCTATTATTCAGGTATTGAATTTTGGCTAAATAAATGGGCAGTTTAACTTCTACAGTTTTATCACCTTCTAATCAACTATCCTCTATTTAAATAATTGCACTGATATTAAATAAAATATGAAAAATATGCATATTCCATAAATACCCTTCTGTACATCAGAATATAGTGAAGCATATATAAGATTTTTCTAAGAAGCTGATAGCTGAAAAGCATAAACAATATACAATGGTTGTAATGGAGCCAGCACCCAAACACAGTGGCCCAGGCAGGCACAGCTCACCCCAGTGACTCATCAGGATACCCACCCACTCTCCCTCTGGATGTCCCCTTTCCCCTCAACCAGAGGATTGGAGTAAAAAAAATGGGGGAGAGGGATAAACTACAGTAATACAATCAAGGGAAAAAACAACCACAAAAAGGTTTTTAAAATTAGGATAAGGTAAAATCATGAAATAAAAAAGACAGTCATTTGCAGAGGCTGATGGGTCAAACTAACAAAGGAATCCTGGAAATGAGGGTGCAGGATGCTCAACTAATTATATGATGTATGCAGAATCCGAAAAGCTTTTCTAGCAACTCTCCTCCATTTTTTAAGCTGTAAAAAAAAAAAAAAAAAGTCTGAAATGAGACTGATGTCATAGTATTTAGACCTGGAAAGGTCCCTGGGATTCACCTGATCCAATCCTCTCATTCGTATTTTAGAAAACAGGGGCCCAGAGAGGTTAAGTCATTTACCTGGGGACACACAGGAGCTAAGCAAAAGAACTGGGGTGTGGTCTTGGGTTGGTTGCTTCCAAATCCAGCCCTCTTTCTACTATCCTACATATAAGGTCTTCTTCACACTAGCTGTGGTCAACTGGCAGGAATATGAAGATACACTTTCATCCTTGACTGACCAGTTCTTCCCTAAGACTGCAAAATACATGCTACAACTAACCTCTTTTTAACAAAGGTTGTATGTACTCAAAGGTATTCCTCCTGCCCAACTGCCCTGTACTCAGAGTTGCTGTAGCATTTAAATTTATGCAATAACAAAATAATCTACAGAGGCAAAAATAATTTAAAAGTGACATGGTTGTATACATAAACTCAAAGACATTTATGTTCTTCAGCTTTTGCAAAAAAGAATTCTGAACTGACTTTGCTACCAAACTGTCAGCAAAATATAACTTGTGATGTCAATGCGTTAAGAATTCATGCATTCCAGGGAGAGTTCTACACTGTCAGTCTGGTTTTGTGGCTGCTGATAGTCATATTCCTTGACATAGAATACATTTCTAGGTGTCGCCTTAAACAGATTGTGCTCATCTTGTCACAGAAGTTGGGCTCCTGAAAGTTTCTGACATAGGAGGCAAGCTGAATATTTTCAGAATTTTCCTTTCATTCCTTCTGGCATACATGAAAAGGCTGAAGCTAACAAGAATCACTGTCAGGGACACATTGGTGGTCTAATTCTGGGCTTCAAGAACAGTGTAATCAGTAGAGCCGTCATCTCCCATCATTCCATAACCTCCAGCCATGATACTGGGAATACGCTGTAACACTGAAATCACTATTGCTTTTCTATCACCAGAGAAATCTGGGAAACACTGCATCCTGTGATTCTCTCGGGGCCGGCCCTGGGGCCAGAGCCTCATCCTGCTCTCAGCCTCTTTTCCCCCTAGCTTGGGCACCCAAGCACAGGAACTGATCCTGCGCCCCTGGCCTACCCTTGCAGTTGTCATTTCCTGCCAGCCTGTCCCAGCTGAGGGGTCCTCATTAATAATCTCGAAGAAAGTGCACATCCCCTCCAGACACCACTGCCCCAGCACCGGGCTCTCGGGAAGGGGAGGAGAAGTGGGGTTCCTTTTTGAAAAGGATATCTTGAGAGAAATGTATGAACAGAAAAGTAAGTGGGCCAGTTATCTCAAAGGATAATTGATGGACAGCCCGTGTGCTCCACTGTTGTCATGCAATGTTAAAAGGACTAGAAGAATGACCCCCATGTGTTAGTTATTGATTAGTTTTTTTTTCTTTTAATTTAGTTTACTAAAAGTGAAATGTATTTTCACATGAACAAGAGTCACACAGGTTAAGGGGTCATGGGGGTTGCAATCTGCATTACTGAAGGGAATTCTCACATCAATGAAGTCACAGATCCATTGAATATAAAAGGAGGAAAACTGTTGAATTCCTCTTCAACTAAACACTTGTGGGGGTTTTTTAAAAGGAGTTTTTAGCTTTGAATATCCGAAAGGTTTGAAGTGCGGCTGTTTGAGTTCAGAAAGGAAATAATGATATGAGAAAAAGATGTAACCTGAAGAAAAGCTGATTTTTAATGGGTTTAACTCACAGTTGAAATGTGCAAAGCATTTTAAGAATGTAACACAGTTGCTCAGTTTCCATTTTAGCTATTAGTATTGCAAGGTTTTTTTTAACGTTATTTTTATTTTTTCTTTAGACATGAAAATCATATTAGTAAATAACTTGACTCTTCCATATACTAAGCATTTTGAATCAGTTGTTTTGTCTGGAGAGAAACAATTTCCCCATTCTTCTGTGTTCCTCTTGATTCCTAAAATGTCCCTCAGGCAGCATATCAATCTGATGTGGGAAGGTCACTATATTGACCTTCTTTCTTCTAGCTTCTTTGAAGATATCTCCATTGGTCTAAGTGTTAAAATTTGGTACCGGGCCAATTATTTACAGCTATTCCAATGTCTTGAAGAAAAGGAAAGTTTCAAAAAAATTTGCATTTTATATCATTCATTTTATAGTGATAGGAATTGTTGTTTTGGCTATGTTTTCCTTTCTTTTCATTCCTTTGATGCCTTCCAAAATTTCCCTCAGTTTCTTTTGATTTATGTGTACCCTGGGTGAAGATGAAACATATCAGACCACAAACAGTAGGCCTGTAGAATGGGATGATGCTTCCTGGCAAAGGTATCTAGATGGCATGGTGCTTAGAGTGATAGACTTGGAGTCAGGAAGACCTGTGTTCAAATCCAGGCTTAGATTCTTACAGTATGACCCTGGCAAATGACTTAACTTTTACCTGCCTTACTTTCCTCAACTGTAAAGTGGGGATAAAAATAGCACCTACCTTCCATGATTGTTGTGAGAATCGAAAGAGATAATATATGTAAAATGATTAGCATAGTGTCTGACACATATTAGGTGCTTAATAAATGCTTGTCCTTTATTCCTACTCATCTGCTGCTGAATTGAGGAAATCATGAAACTTTGCTGATTGTGTTCACTACAAATTTATGTTACATAATCTCAACTGGCTCCTCACTGCAGTAAGGCAATCCTTTTACATCTCCCTAATTTATTCATTATCCCACTCACCACTGCAGTTTTCCCAGTCTTTTCAAGCCTCCTCAAACCTCCCATGGCTCCCCTGCCACCCACACTCTCAGCTGAAAATCTTACCTCATATTTCACTGAAAAAAATTCTGCCATTTGCCAAGAGCTATTTCTTCCTTCATCATCAGCTCATGTAACTCATGTGCCTCCTACCACTTTCTCCTTCTTTACCTCTATCTCACTTAAAGACATGCCCCTTTTCCTTGCCAAAGCAAATCTCTTTAATATGTGCTGGTGATTTCATTCTAAAGCGTGTTATACAATAGATTGCTGCCTCTATCATCCCTTCCCTTTCGCTTAAATTCAATGTCTCCCTGTCCCTGCTTCTCTATTGCCTGCCAACAAGTTCATTTCTCCACCCCCCCATCATCCTCAAAAAAGTCTAACTTCATTCATTCTCCCATGAGAGCTTTTATCCTAAATCTCTCTTGTTTGTGGCTAAACACCTTAAGAGGGCTGTCTGCAATGGATGCCACCACTTCCTTTCTTCTTATTTTCTTCTCAAGTCTCTCCAATTTGACTTCCTTCATCGTTATTTAGCTGAAACTATTCTCTCCAAAGTTATCGGTGATCTTTTAAATGTCAAATATAATGGCCTTTTCCCAACCCTCCTACTTCTTGCTCTTTGCAGCCTTTGAATAAAGATCCATCACCCTCTTCACCCTCTTCTCCCTAGGTGTTATTCTCCCTTGGTTCTCTTATCTGTCTGGCCCATATCCTAACGCAGTATCAGTTGTTGAATCTTCATTCAAGGGCATGCCAATTAACCATGAATGTCCCCCCAAAGTTTTGTCCTGGGCCTCTTCTTGGTCATTCTCTTTACTGTTTCAATTAGTGATCTCATTTGCTCACAGGGATTCAAATATCATCTCTATGTAAGAGTCTTATACTTATTTGTCTCAAGGATGGGGAACCTGCAGCCTCGAGGCCCCATGTGGCCCTCTGGGTCCTCAAGTGCAGCCTTTTGACAGAATCCAAACTTTTCAGTCAAAGGGCTGCATTTAAGGACCACGTGGAGCCTTGAAGCCACAGGTTCCCCATCCCTGGCTCTAGTCCTACCCTCACTGTTGAGGCCTCACATCTCCAACTGCTTACTGGACATATCAAAAGACATGTCATAAACATCTAAAACTCAACATGTATAAAACATTACCTTTCCCCCTAAATCCTTCGCTATCCCTAACTTCCTTATTACTGATGACTGCACCACCATCCTCCCAGTCATCTGGGTTTATGACTAAGGTGTCATCCTTGACTCCCCACTTCCTCTTACCTCCCCCCATATGCAATTAGTTGTCAAGTTCTGTTGTTCCCTGTTAGATTATGAGCTGCTTGAAAGTAGGCATTGCTTTTTTTTTCTTTCTTTGTATTTCCAGCACTTAACACAGCACATGAAACATAGCAGGTGCTTGTTGACTGACGAACCATACATAAAGTCTCATAATACTTTTCCAGTCCCTCTCACTAAGCCCCCTTCAGCATCCTTTGTCTATAACTTTTATGTCTAACTCCATTCCTGAGTCTCTGTCCTCCTTGTTAGCAGCTTTTTCTCCTTAGAGATACGTTTCTCCCATAAGTCTTCCTGGAGTGGACCACTATTTCATGAGGTACCCATGCATTCCATGCCCACTTTACTCCATTGCTGATCCTGTCCCCCTTCTAGATTCCTTTTATGTATTATTATCCCACATTATAACCTACCATTACTTGAGGGTAGGGACTCTTTTGTTTATTTTTTATTATTTGTTTTTGCTTGTATTTGTGTGCTTAGCATAATGCCTGGTACATAGA
This sequence comes from Vombatus ursinus, assembly GCF_900497805.2. NCBI lineage: Eukaryota > Metazoa > Chordata > Mammalia > Diprotodontia > Vombatidae > Vombatus > Vombatus ursinus. The sequence continues at coordinate 2,974,398 of NW_020950062.1, read as the reverse complement.
ATGCTATTTTATGGAGAAAGTGAAAGGATCTCTATTATCTATTTATCATCTGTCTCTTCAGTTTTCCTAGCATAATGTAAATGAGAATAATTCATTCTTCAAAGGCAAAAAGTTATGCCTTTTTCAGTCATCTTTATTTCATGAAACTCTCTATGGATTTCTTTGTATTCCTTATATTTATTCATTTGATGCTCAGTTTAACTCCACGAATTTCCTTTCCTCTTTCCAATTCTTATTAGTCACTCCCTAACCTACATCTCTCTCTCCTTCCACATATACACATACATATCTTTGTATCATATTCTCTGTCTCTGTCTTTCTTTCATGTAGTTATATATACTTTATATGAAATATTAATTATGTATGTGACCAAATATGGAATTCCAAATGTCTTTTAAACTGTATGTATATAGTTTATATATATGCATATATACACATGTGTGTATTACATGTACACACATATATGTCCTTAAAGATACCTAAAGACATACAAAATATCTTTAATCCTAGCTTTTTACCTTTTTCTCTCTCTACAGAATTAGTTAGGATCTTTTTTTTATACTATCAGAAAGATACTTTCTTTAAATCGTTTTCCTTTCTTAGTCCCAGAGCTGCCCTTCAAGTCGTAAGAGTTTTGACAGACTTAAATGATGGCTGAAGTAGCCAACTGTAATTATTTGATTTGTTAGTGTTGCTTGGTTTAAAAAAAATGGAGCTTATATCTGTCAAGAAAACCCTCACATCCCCCTCTCTAATCACCAAACAATGAAATAGGGTTGGCCCATTCCTATCTGGAGTGTATTGATCACACCCCAATTTGTCAACACATGATCTGAAAATAGATTTCCCTTTCCCCCTAAAATCTCTTTAAAAATGTACCTTCTTTTCTTGAACTTGAGAGAAAATTCTGGTCATCTGGTCAGTAACAACCCTCTCTCACCAATGACATTTTGAATAAATGGTAGGAACAATAACAATTATTACACCCCCATAGGTTTGACTATCAGTACATGAAGAAGTATTCAAGATGGCTGAATAGGTAATTCACATTTTCCCTCAGTTCTGCACTGTCCAAACAATTTTCTCTAAATCAAATCCATAAATTCTGGACAGCCTCGTTAGGGGTTGGGCTCTTTTTCCTGATCACGGTCATCCTCTCTAAGGAGTGTGAGAGTAGTTTTTGTTGTTTTCTCTGAAGTGGAGTCAGCAGTGGCTGAAGACTCTGGATCTTTGAATCTCTTACACACCTAATGTGGCCTACAAGGTTGTAAATGTCCATCTCAAGATGGCTACTACATCAGCTCTACTCAGGAAAGAGACAAAACAGAAGAGGCTGCCCCCAAACCCAATCTCTGGCTTGTCTGGGAAGAACATTTGCCTTACTGACATTTATTCTCTTGCTATGCTGCTGGGCTGGGGCATGGGAAAAGCTCCAGTCTTCCCCTATACCCCTCCAAGAAGAGGTTTAAAGATTTCTGAATCTTTGGGTCAAAGAGATGAGGATATTAGAAAGAACAAGGAATTATTTCCTTTTTAAGGTCTACTAAGTCAATAGTTCTTCATGCTTAGTGGCTAATAAGGAAATTATTTCTTCATCTCTAAGTGTCAGTGCTCCATTGTTAAGCCTCATGTGTCCCAGAGGTTGCTAGGGAAACTCTATGATTATTTGATGATGTACAGCCCTCGTTGCATAAGAAATAAAATCATTCATTAGGTAGGGACAAAAACTGGAAAACAACAAAAAGAAGTTTTTTGTTGTTGTTGTTGTTTTTGTTTCTGTTTTTTTATTTTTTTTATTTTTTAACCATCCCTTTATCTGAAAGAACACAATGCTTACAAAAGAGAAAAATTCTGTGGTAATTTAACTAGATTGCTCTGAATCATGAACACAATAATGACCAATAATGCAACAATAGTTAGCAGTTGAAAAACAAGGAAGGAGCACATATTTATTAGGGGAGTTCAGGCATCACTTTGCTGAGGATAGAATATCCCATCAGTCAATTTCTAAATGTTTCCCTATCCTCTCTCTCTTTGATGAAATTTGGAGGCACCAGATTCATTTGATCACTTATATAATTATCTGGAAATTAAAACAGCTCTAAAATTCATTTTAGGCTTTAGAGGAGAACTAGTTCATATTTTTCTTTTTATTCAGTCCATTGTCAAGGAGTTTTTTTTTTTCCCCTGCCCTATTCACTGAAAATTGAGAAAAGGATGATTACATTTTTAAGAATAAAATTACATGTTTATAAGACAGGTTTCTTCCCAGAATCTTATTGAAGAAAGCCTTCCCAGAAAGCAAATTATATATAACAAATTTTCCCAATTTACCGATAGGGAAATGGAGGCTCAGAGAACCTGGGTTGAGGTCAGTGAAGCAGACATCAATCAATATTTGTTAAATGAAATGGAATTGAATTAGTATGGCTACATAAAAGTTGATGGAGAAGTAACAATGTCAGACAAGAATTCTGTCCTAAATACAAGACACACTGTGAGAACTCAATAGGTATTTTTAAAAATTAAAAATATTCTAGAACATGATATTGTCTGAAAAAAACTGGAAGTCAATTGATATTTTAATGTAGCGGAAAATGCATTGGATTGGGCATCAGTTCACCTGGATTCAGGTGCCAGCTCTGCCTGTTGTTTGCCTGTTGTCTCCACCAGTACAGTGTGACCAAAGACTTTCTTTTGCCTTTCTTTTTATCCCCACTGCTTAGCATAGTAACTGGGACATTATTTGTTGTTGTTGAGTTGTGTTCCTCCCATTATGAACCCATTTGGGGTTTTCTTGGCAAAAATACTGGAGACATTTGCAGTTTCCTTCACCTCAATTTACAGATAAGTAACTGAGGCAAACAGGATTAGGTGACTTGCCCAGGGTCACATAGCTAGTAAGTGTTTGAGGCCGGATTTGAACTTATGAAAAGCAGTCTTCCTGGTTCCCAAATAGAGGAAGCCCTTAATTTATACTTAATCACTGAGGAAGGAAGGTTTTTTGTTTTTTTGTTTTGTTTTGTTTTGTTGTTGTTGTTGTTTTATTTTGTTTTTTTAATCTAAGTCTCCTGTACTTAGCACAATGCTGGCCCATGGTAGGCCTTAATAAATGTGTTGAACTGAGTTGGATTAAATATGTTAAAAGAACTGGCAGTATATAGCTTGAAAAAAAAGATGGCAGAGCCAGATAGCTTTCTGCCAGTATATGTTCTATCCTATGGAAGAGATATTGGACTTAACTTTGTTTTGCTCCAAGGGCCAGTAGAAGTTTCAAAGATGGAAAAACAAAATGAAAAAGCAAAGAAACAAACAAACAAAAAAAACCCAACCCTTCTTTAGCCTGAGGATTATCCAAAAGTGGACTGGAATGTCTGAGGAGGTGGAAGACTCCCCTTCCTGGCTGTCTTCAAACTGTACAATAATTTGTCAGAAGGGCTTGCCTCTGAAGTTCCTTCCAACTTTAAAACCTTAGGACTGAATGATTCTGTGTGTATAGGAATGACCTGGGTGTATTACATAATTAAGAAAAGGTAAAGACACAATGGACTAGAGGGTAGCACTACAACTTATATGCTAACTGACTGCATGGCCTTGGCCAAGCCGCTTTACGCTGCTGGTCCTCCATTTCCCATTACCAAAATAAAGGCATAGGGCAGGATAAAATTTAAGGTCTGTTCGAAGTCTAATTATATAACCCTATCATCTATTCCTGAGGGCTCAACAATCATGTTTTTTGCAAAAGAAACACAGATTGATATATTTAGCTTTAGTCACGAGGGAATTCAGGGGAGTGGAGCAACAAGTGGTGTTGGAAAGAGAATGTCTTTTTCTCCTGAGCCCCATTTGGCCTCACAAAACTTCCAGTTGGACATTTCCAATGTAATATCCCGTAGGTATCTTAAACTCAACATTTCCAGAACAGAACTCCTTATTTCACTCCCAAAACCCAATCCTCTTCCAAATACCCCTATTTCTATTGAGTGTGTCATCCTTTAAGGAAGCCAGGTTCACAACTTTGGTGTCATCCTTTCCTCCTTATTCTCATTCATTTTCATATTCAATTATTTGTCAGGTCTTGCTGATTTTATCTTCACATTACTACCAACCATCTCTTCCTCCCCACTCACATAACCACCACCATGTTTGAAACTCTCATCACCTATTGTCTAGGCTCCCAAGTGGTGTCACTACCTCAACTTTCTCCCCTCCGTCTTTCTCCCAACCCATCTCCCACAAAGCTGCCAAAATAATTTTGTCTGAACATGTTCTCATGTTGAGAGAGCTTCCTCTCTTTCCTTCAAATCAAACACAATTTCCTCTTTCTGTTTGCTCATCCAAGCATGATCTGGATCCTGCCTACCTTTCCAGGTTTATATCATGTTATTTTACTTCATATATTCTGTTTTATAACTAAACCAGTCTACTAGCTACACTCCAACCATAGCATTTAATAGCCTTCCTCCACACCTTTCTCAATCCTGGAATGCACGCCTTCCTAATTTCTCAATCTAACAGTCCTTAGCTTCCTCAAAAACTCAGCTCAGATGCCATTTGTAAAAATAGGAAGTCCATCCTGATCCCTCCAGGTTATAATGGATTCTCCATCTTATGTGAGAAACTAATTTGTATTTATTTTTAGTTTATTTTGTTTTTGTATGTGTGTATTCATGTTCCTCCTCCTTTCTTCAATAGAATGTAAGCTCTAAAGCAACTGGTGGCACAGGGGATGGAGCACTGGGGCTGTAGTCAGCAAGATCCGAGTTCAAATTCAGCCTCAAACACTTCTTAGTTATGTGATCCTGGGCAAATCACTTTATCTCAGTCTCCACTTCCTCAACATGGATAATAATAGTACCTACTTCCCAGCATTATGGTGAGTCAAAAATGAGACATTTACAAAGTGTTTAGCACACTGCCTGAAACGTAGTCGACATTTAAGTTCTGTCTTCCTCCCTCCCTCCCACCGTCCCTCCCTCCCTCCTTCTTTCCTTCCTTTCTTCGCAGGCAGGGAAGGTTTATACACATACACACATACACACACACACACACACGCAAGTATGTATGTATATGTATATATATAATATATAAATATATAATATAAAATATATGGATATATAATAAAATATATTTTAAATACTTCCCAATCACGTGTAAAATTGTTTAACATTCATTTTTTTTTAAAAATTTGAGCTCCAAATTCTCTCCCTCACCCCTGCTTCTCCTTCCTCCTTGAGAAGGCAAGCAATTTGATATCAGTTATTCATGTGAAGTCATGCAGAACACATGTCCATATTACCCACGTTGAAAAAGAAAATACAAATCCCCCCAAAACCCAAGAAAAATAAAAAGATAATGCTTCAATCTGCATTCAGGTTCATCACTTCTTTCTCTGGAATTGGATAGCTTTTTTTTTTATCATGGGTCCTTTGGAATTGTCTTGGGTCATTGCCTTGAACAGAATAACTAAGTCTGTCACAGTTGATCATTGTTACAATATTGCTGTTGCTATCTTCTCCTCACTTCATTTTGCATGAATTTATATAAGTTTTCCCAGGTTTTTCTAAACCATCCTGTTTGCCATTTCTTATACCACACTAGTATTCCATCACCATCATATACCACAATTTGTTCAGCCATTTCCCATTGAAGGGCATGCCCTTGATTTCCAGCTCTTTGCACCCCAAAAAAGAGCTGCTATAAATATTTTTTTTGTTGGTACAAATAGTTTCTTTGCCCTTTTCTTTGTTCACTTTGGGCTATCGACCTATTAGAGATATTTCTTGGGTAAAAGGCATTGCATAATTTCATAATTCTTTGGTATAGGTCCATATTGTTGTTCAGAATGGTTGGACTAGTTTACAACTCTACCAACAGTGCATTAGTGTGCCTGTTTTTCCATACCCTCTCCACCATTTCTCATTTTCCTTTTCTGTCATGTTAGTCAATCTGGTAGGTGTCAGGTGCTATCCAGAGTTGTTTTTATTTTTATTTCTCTAAACAGTAGTGATTTAGAGCATTTTTATGTGATTATTGATAGTTTTGATTTCTTCTTCTGAAAACTTCCAGTTCATATCCTTTGACTATTTATCAACTGGGGAATGGCTCTTACTTTTATAAATCTAATGGATTTGAGAAATGAGGACTTTATCAGAAAACCTTGCTGTAAATCCCCCTTCTCCAGTTTCCTGTTTTCCTTCTAAATTTGATTGTATTAATTTTATTTTGTGCAAAAGCTTTTTAATTTCACATAATCAAAATTATCTATTTTATTTATCATGATTTCTATATCTTGTTTGGTCATAAACTCTTCCCTTATCTGTATATCTGATATGTACATTTTCTGTGCTCCCCTAATTTACTTTTAATATCACCTTTTGTGTCCAAGTCATTTGTCCATTTTGACCATACCTTGGTATAAGGTGTAAGATGTTGGTTTATGCCTAGTTTCTGCCAAATTTCTTTTCAGTTTTTCCATCAATTTTTGTCAGCGGTGAGTTTTTACTCCAAAAGCTTGGATCTTTGCATTTATCAAATACTATGAAAGAAATAATTATTAATAACCAATGATTTGGGGAGATCCTGAGTTCCCCCCTTTTTCTAAAGTTTTGATTTCAGAAGTTCAGTCTCTTGAAGGGCATTGCTGATAATGAAATTGGATTAACTTTCTTAACAATCTTGTTTAGACCCCACCTGGGTGGGGAAGCCATTGTGCTCTACTCTGGGTTTGGGTAGAGATAAATTCTTTGAATAGATTGCCCAAGGCTAGGGATGGTCTGGATATGGAGATAACCACTCATTGATATGAAGTCTATCCAAGATCCTCATTATAATATAGCCCAGACTCTCACTGTAATATTCATTCTCTCATTAATCATTAACTAATCAGATTTGATTGCCACCCTCATGAACACCCCTTCTCCAGGGACATGTAAGCAATGAGCTTGCTGTCATGATTGCCTTTGGTCTAAGAGTGAAACAGCCAAATGATCATCTTTTTATTAATAAACATCCTGGCATTATTAATAAAATGATTACTCAGAAATCATGTCTCTTGAACTTTTTAAATATTATAGCTAGATTACTATGTTATTTACTACTGGGTATTGTGTAGCCAATCTATTCCTTGGTTTAGTTATTAAAACTATATTTGTTTCATAAAATTAGTTTGATAAAACTCCTTATCCAATTTTTTTCAAATATTTTAAGTAGTATTGGGATTAATTGTTCCCTAAATGTTTGACACAATTAACTTGTAAATCCATCTGATTTTAGGGATTATTCTTAAGTAGCTCATTGATGGCTTGTTCAATTTTTTTTTTCTAAGGTAGGGTTATATATGTATTCTATTTCTTCTTCTGTTAATCTGGCCAGCTTATACTTTTGTAAGTATTTTTCCATTTCCCTTATATTATCAGTTTTACTGGCATATAATTAGGCAAAATAACTCCTCACAAGTGCCTTAATTTCATCCTTATCGGTGGTACATTCAACCTTTTCATATTTTATACAATTAATTTGGTTTTCTTCTTTCTTTTTTTAATGAAATTATCCAGTGGTTTATTTATTTTATTACTTTTTCATAAAACCAGCTCCTAGATTTATTTATTAATTCAATTTGTTTTTACTTTCAGTTTTATTGATATTTGATTTTCAGGATTTCCATTTTGGTGTTTAATTGGGGTTTTTTAATTTGTTCTTTTCTAATTTTTTTTTAATTGCATACCTAATTCATTCTTCTGTTCTTTCTCTTTCTTTATTGCTGTATGCATTTATATATAATTTTTTTAAGTACTGCTTTCACTGTATCCCATAAATTTTTGGAATGTTCTCTCATTGTCAGTCCCTTTAATGAAACTATTGATTGTTTCTATGATCTGTTATTCGGCTCACTCATTCTTTAGGATTAGATAATTTAATTTTAAATTAATTTTAAATCCGTGCTTCCATGTCCTTTTATTAATGTATATTTATTGCATTATGGTCTGAAAAGGACACATTTAATATTTCTGTTTTTGTTTGCATTTGGTTGTGTGATGCTTATGCTCTAATACATGGTCAGTTTTTTGTGAACATGTCATGTGTAGCTGAGAAAAAAGTTATAGTCCTTTCTATTCCCATTGAATTTTCTGTAGAAGTCTATCATATCTAACTTATCTAAGATTCTATCCATCTCCTTAACTTCTTATTTATGTTTAGATTTATCTAGCTTTGACAGGGAAAAACTGAAGTCTCCCATTAGTGTAGTTTTACTATCTATTTCTTTCTATAATTTATGTAACTTTTTCTTTAAGAGTCTGTATGGTATGCCATTTAGTGCATATATGTTTAGTGTTGATATTACTTCATTGGTTATGGTGCTTTTTAGCAAGATGTAGTTTCCTTGCTTATCCTTTTTTAGTAAGTCTCTTTTTGCTCTTGCTTTGTTTAAGAACATGATTGCTACCCCTGCCTTTTTTACTTCAGCTGAAGCATAATAGATTCTGCTATAGCTCCTTGTTTTAATTCTATATGTGAATCTCTCCACTTCAAGTGTGTTTTTTGTAAGCATCATATTGTTGTATTCTGGTTTCTAATGCAATCTGCTATCCAATTCTGTTTTATGGGGGAGTTCCTCCCATTCACATTCACATTTATGATTACTACATTTCCATTTCCCTTCACCCCATTTTCTTCTGTTTATCCTTCTTTCCCTTTTTCTATCTTGGCCCTCTCCTAATCTCTGTTTTGCTTCCGACCACTATCTTCTTTTGTCTGTCTTCTCTTTTATCACCCTCTGTCTTTCTCTTGTCCAGGGATGGGGAACCTGCAGCCTCCAGGCCACATGTTGGTCTTTATGTCCTTGATTAGGACCTTTCAATTGAGTACAAGTTTTACAGAACAAATCCTTTCACAAAGGGAATTTGTTCTGTGAAGTTTGGATTCAGCCAAAAGGCTGCACTTGAGGACTTAGTGGACCACATGTGGCCTTGGGGCTACAGGTTCCCCCTCCCTGATACTTTTCCCCTGCTACTTCCCTGTTGGGTAAGATAGATATCCATTACCAATAGAACATGTGTAAGTGCATGTGTGTGTGTCTGTGTGTGTGTGTTATATATATATATTCCCTCTTTGAATCAATTTAGATACGATTGAGATTTAAGCCTTCCCTACTCCCTTACCTTTTCCCACTTTAAGAGCTCTTCTTTGTGCACCTTTTATGTGAAATAATTTCCCCCATTCTTCCTCTCTTTACCCTTTTCCAAGAGCATCCCTCTCTCTCACCTATCTTTTTTTTTTGTCATCCCAATATAATGAACTCACTCCCATACTTCTTGCTATGAAGAATCCTTCTAACTGCCCTTATAGTGATAAAGTTCTTAGAAGTTATATGTATCATCATCCCATATAGAAAAGTAAAAAGTTTAACCTTACTGAGTCCCTTATAATTTCTCTTTCAGGTTTACCTTTGTAAATATCTCTTGAGTCTTGTATTTGAAAGACAAATCTATTCAGCTCTGGTCTTTTCATCAGGAATTCTTGAAAGTCCTCTATTCCATTAAATATTCATTTTTCCCTTGAAGGATTATATTCAGTTTTGCTGGGTAGGTTATTCTTAGGTGTAATCACAATTTTTTTGCCTACTGGAACATCACATTCCAAGTCCCCTATTCCTTTATAGTGGTAGCTGCTAAATCGTGTGTGTCCCAACTGTAGCTCCACAATATTTGAAATTCCCGCCCTCCCCCTCCCCCCCACCCCGCCCAAGGCTGCTTGAAGTATTTTCTCTTTGACTTGGGACCTCTGGAGTTTGGCTATAATATTCCTGAGAGTTTTCATTTTGGCTTCTCTTTCAGGTGATGATGAGTGAATTCTTTCCATTTTTATTTTATCCTCTAGATCTATGATATTGGGGTGGTTTTCTTTGATAATTTCCTGAAGTATGTATATAGACTCTTTTTTTGATCATGGCTTTCAGGTAATTTTCAAATTATCTCTTCTTGATCTAGTTTTTTTTTTTTTTTTTACTGATGAGACATTTCACATTTTTTCAATTTGTTTTTCATTTTTGACTTTGTTTTATTATTTCTTCACGTCTCATGGAATAAATAGCTTCCACTTGCCAATTCTAATTTCTAAGGAATAATTTTCTTCAGTGACCTTTAGTGACTCCTTTTCCATTTGGTGAATTCTTTTTTTTTTAAAGAGTTATTTTCATCAGTAAATTTTTGTACTTCTTTTTCCATTTCACCAATGCTGTTTTTTTAAGGTGTTTTCTTCAGTATTTTTTAAGCCTTACTTCTACTAAGCTGGTAATTGTCTTTTCATAATTTGCTTATTTTGCTTTCATTTCTTTACCTAATTTTTCCTCTACCACCATTATTTAATTTTGAAAATTTTTTTTTACCTCTTCCAGGAATTTTTGTTGGGCTTGTGTCCATTCACACTTTTCTTTGAGACTTTGCTTGTAGTTGTTTTGACTTCGTTGTCTTCTGAGTTTTGTGTCTTGATCATCCCTGTCACTATAGTAGCTTTGTATGATCATGTTTGTTTTTGTTGTCGTTTGCTCATTTTCCCTATCTCTTAATTTTGAATTTTATGTTAAAGTTGAGTTCTTTTTCTGGCATGGAGAGTAGGGTCTCAAGTTTCAGACTTTTTCCCACTGCTGTTTTCAGAACTAATACTGGGGGTTTGGAATTTTCAGTGTTACCAAGGTGGTGTGATCTGGGGAGAGGAGAAATCACAGTTCTGGTATACACTCTGGTGTTTACTAAGGAAGGTCCTCTGGTCCCTTAGGATTGCAATCAACATTGCTCCTCAGGGCCCCTATTCCCTTGGGACTGAAAGTGATACTGTTCCTTGGGGTCCCTGATACTTTGGGACTAGAAATGATATTGGTCTTTAGGGCTCCCACTGCCTCTTGAATAAAAGTGCTTCTCTCTGCCCTTGACCTATGACCCAGAAGTGGATATAGGGAATAGATTTTCCTAATCTTGTCTGGCTGCATCTAGTGCTAGTACAGGGGTCTCCTGTAATCTCTTTCTGACCAGTTGTTGGGTCTCCTTACATTCTTTGGCTTGAGAGCTCTTAGAGCAGATGTTGCTTTTGCAACACCACTGCTGTTTCATCTACATAGGCTCCAGACCACCTTCTGACTCCATGTCACAGATCTCTCTGACCTCCTAAGTTTTCTGGGGCTAGAAGAATGTCTCACCCTGACTTTTTGATGGCTCTGCCACTCCAGAATTTGGATTGAGGTGTTATTTTAAAGTTGTTTGGAGGAGAATGTCTGGACAACTCAGTCAAGTGCTTTTTTTACTCCTCCACCTTGACTCTGTCCTCAGAATTCTATCAGGATTGCTTTTTTTTGCCTATGTATTCCAAGTGCCTAGCATAGTATGTGGACCTTAGTAAATGCTTCATTATTTCTTTTGTTGAATGGATTAATGAAACTCACCTGCATTCATTATCTTTAAGATGAGGGGTTTTGAAATGTATAATGTCAGTTAGAAGCAGAAGTATAATCCAAGTCTTTAATTTTCAGATAAGGACACTGAGGTCTAGAGATGATATTTGACTAGAGTAAGGTCACACATCTTGTGAGGGAAGGATTCAATTTTTCAATTCAGATCTTCAGTCTTCAGGTCCAGTGCTTTCTCTGCTATACCATTTGCTTCTAGAATGAGTGACCACTAAAGTGCTCTGAAGTTTAAGTGTTCTATGAATCACTGGTCTCCTCCCTTGCCTAAAAGGGTGTAAAGAGTAGATATGCCAGCTTATGATTCCCTTTTGTGATTTTACATGGTCATATGGCATTTGATAAACTGCTTATGTTAACATTGAATTAGAGGTAAGGGTAGGAGAAGAGGGTTCTAATATCTTCTGATGTCTCTGTCTCTCTCTGTTTCTCTCTCTGTCTCTCCATCTCTCTGTCTCTCTCTCTCCTTTTATCTGATTTCCTTTCCTTTCCCCACACCCTACAAACATGTACCCTGGTCCTGTATTTACATCCCTGTCTCTTATAATTAGTCAATGTGCTCAGAATTGTACCTGACATCACTGCTTACTCCAGCAGCTGACCTTTTGATTTCTAGTCAATGAAGGAAAAAAGTAAGAAAAGAACAAGCATTTATTAAGTTCCCACCATATGACGGACACTTTGGCAAGTATTTTACAAATATTATTTCATTATTATTCTCACAACAACCTCAGAGGTTGGTGCTATTATTACCTACATTTTACAGTTGAGGAAACTGAGGTAGAAAGAGATTAAGTAACTTACCCAGGGTCACAGAGCTTGCAAGTGTCTATGGCTAGATTTGAACTTAGGTCTTCCTCTTTCCAGATCCAGCATCCTATCCACAGTGCATATGTCTGAATGAAGGACCAAACAAGGCACAGTTTCAGAAGAACATGTTCTTTCCTTTCAGATAACCAATAATGATATATGAATGAGGTATATTAGATATACAGGGACACAAGAAAGTCCTGTGATTTCATGAGTTTAGGAAACTCTCTCCTCCAAGAATGACTTAATAGATAAATCTTAGGGAGTTTCCTGAGGCAAATGAAGGTTAAGTGATTTTCTATGGTCACAAAGCTAGTAAGTCAAGACAGAATTTGGACCAACTTCTTTCTCATCCAATCCCAGTGCTCTCTTCACCGAGCTAGGCTGCCTCTAAACTATGAACCACCCATGAATATATAGAGAGATATATTGTTTAAGTCCATATTTATTTTTATTAGCTCTAAATTGCCTTTTTTTGTGAGTGTTCAGGATTATGTGTATGTGTGCAATCTTAGCCCTAACATACTATTTTCATTAAACAATAAATGTTTTCATAGTGTGATATTATTTCATCTATCACATAACACTTTGCAAATGCTATGCCCCTGACTTCCACAGCTCAATGAAAAGTAAAACAGCTATCAAATAAGCACTTTTACAGTATGAATTGACATATTCTATAATTATGGAAAGGCTCAGCTTCATAAAAACAACTGTTTTAAAGATCAAATGGTATTACTACATAGTTCTTTTTTCTTACTTAGCAAGTCAATATGCCTTCTCCAAAACAGAAAGCTCTCCCAGTAGGGTGTGGGACATGAAGGGATTGGTTTCTGGTTACACATATCCTTTCTGAATACACGTGAGATCTCCTCCCCTCCCAACTCATCATATGAACATGAAAAGAGAGAGATACCCAATAAAAGTCTCCTTGGCGCACAGAGGCAGATCATGAGGCTATGCTGAAGGGAAACTTGTCTCTAGGCCAGGGTGTCTAAATCATTCCAGCATGCAGCTGGAACATGAAGGGCTACAGAGGAAAGGAGGCACCTGCCTATTCTGAATAATAAGACACAGGGGACCACATCTGTGTTAAAAGACTGCTCTGTGCCTCAGTTTCTTGATCTGTAAAATGAAGGAATTAGGTTTGGTGGCTTCTGAAGTTCTTCTGAGCTCTAACTCTCTGGTCCTATGGTCCCTCTGACCTGCCCCAAGGGAACAGAGCCTTGGAATAGAAACCTCTGTTCTCTTCCTACTAGAAGAATTTTGGTTACACAAAGGAGTAATTTCAGCTGCGTAATTAGTCCTTAATCAGCTATACTTCCCCCTTCCCATGAAGGTGGATGAGAAAGGGACAGGAGCTTTGTTGCCTGGGCTATTTCCCACACCCTAATCATAAGAGTATATTAATCTGAGCCTTATTAAGGGGCAGTTTCTTTCTCTAGATGAATATACCACATTTACTTCAGAAATTTTGGTCAAATGCTGGAAGGACTTTATAAGATTCTGAAACTTCTTTCCTCTACATTTGATTTAGTTTTAGTTTTTTGTTTTTTTGTTTTTTCCTCCAGGAGTTAAAGGAACGAATCTCTGATTTCATTTGTGTGGGGCAACTCCCTCTACTGATGTAAATATACAACTCATCTTAATTAATTTTAAAAGTGGCTTAGGGAACTGAGAGGTTAATTAATTTGCCCATAGTCACACAGCTAGTATAGATAAGAGGTAAGATTTGAATTCAGAGAGATCTTCCCTGATTTCAAATTATCCTGTATATTGTATAACAAACCTTGAAAGCAAGCACTTTTCTTTGTATCCCTAGCGCTTAGCACATAGTAGGCACTTAATAAATGTTTGCTGGCTTGGTTTGATTTCACCAAGACTGGCTATCTAACTACTAGCCTAAGGGTACATGACAAATAAATTCAATGAGAAGAACTTTAGACCAAAACTGGGTTTTGTATCTGTTTCTATAAAGGGCAAGCCATCTTTGTTGTTGTTGTTGATGATGAGTGGTTTTTCAGTCGTATCTGACTCTTCATGAACTCACCTGGGCTTTTCTTGGCAAAGATACTAGCGTAGTTTGCCATTCCTTTTCTAGCTCATTTTACAGATGAGGAACTGAGGTAAATAGGGTGAAGTGACTTGCCCAGCATCACACAGCTAGTAAGTGTTGTAGGCCAGGTCTTCTTGTCTCCAGATCTGGTGCTCTATCCAAGGACAGAGCAGGATAATGTTTGAAAGAGGCAGTGTAATACACTATCAAAAGCTCTGAATATGGAACCAAAGGATCTGGCTTTGATTTCTGGCTTTGCTACTCCCTCTCTTAGGTAGTCTAGGACAGCTAGGTGGCTCAGTGGCTAGAGTGCCAGACCTGGAGTCAGGAAGATTCATCTGTGACCCTGGCCAAGTCACTTTACCCTGATTGCCTCAATTTCCTTATCTGTAAAATGACCTAGGGAAGAAAATGACAAACTACTCTACTATCTTTGCCAAGAAAGCCCCAAATAGGGTCACAAAGCGTCAGACACAGGGTAGTCTTATGTGGCAAATACCAGGGATGGTTTTGGATTCTGAATTCTATTCTTTATCCAATACTTATTGGCTGCTTGACTCTGATCTTGTCCCTTAACTTCTCTTCATCTATAAAACAGGAAAGATAATAGACACTTACCTAACATAGTTGTGAGCCTCCAAAAATAAATAAATAAAAAATAAAAGATGCATCTAAGACACTTTGCAAACCTTAAAGTCTATATAAATGTCCATTATCATCATTATTATTTGTGGAACTTCAGATAAGTAAATTTTCATCTTTGTAAAATATGTGGGTTAAGTTAGATGATCTCTGAAGACCCTTTAAATGATAATTCAATGATCCATAAAACTGATTTGGGGAATGCGTAAACTAGAAGACCAGCAAGGCCCTAGAAATTGTCAAGGGCCATGACTGTATAATGGATAGCTTCAATAGTTCCTATAGCCTTAACATCCAGTTATACCATGCAAAAGGAATTATGTGATTCATTGTACTTTGCTGAGCCCTGGGCAAAGGAAGGGTTACTTTTGTCCCTAACAAGTTGGGTGACCTCACTTCATTTCACTGTCTTCCTGCTCCTAAGTTTCCACACCTATGGGATAAAGCCCAGGAACACAGGATTTTGAGCTGGATGGGACTTTTAAATCAATTTGACTTACTTTTTCTCAAAGGGTTTTGCTTCTATTAGGGAACATACAACTTATACGTAGGTATGTAAATTTTAAAAAAGTTACAAAAGATATTTTCATGACAAAAAGAAAACAGATATTTGGGGAGAGTTTAAGAAGGTCAAGGACTTTCTGATGCAGGATGTTGCTCCATAGCTATGCTTTGAAGGAATGCTTTTCTGATGACATGGCAGTATAAGGCTAATCACAGAGAGGGGAAGAGGAATATCCCCTGCAGGGCATAGCTAGTTGGTCAGTTCAACCAAAGAAACCTGCTCATCTAATCCTCTCATTTTAAAGATGTGGAAACCAAAGTCCAGAGAGTTTCAATAACTCGCCTAGGGTCACACAGGTAGAACGTGACAAAGGAAGGGTATGAATCCAGATGCCCTGACTCCAAACCTTCCTTTCCACTGACACATACAACCTCCATCAAGAAATGAGTCTTGTTTGATTAAAAAAGAAGGGATGATTGCAAAAAAAAATGATACCCAGGGCTGTATTTACAATATTTCAAACATAATCTTTTTAAAGAATGGCATGTAATGTTAACAAATTTTTGAATGACTGGGCTTCAAGTGTTTACCATGGTTCTAAATCAGCAGCAAGCATGGGATATGTTTATAGGATTTAGAGCTCAGTCAAAATACTTTTTCAGGAGGCTTTGGATGGAAACCTTGGAACTTTTCCCAACTATGATTATTTTATTTAATGACTAAAATGTGTTTTTTGATTTGACGCAAATTAGCTTATGCTATTTTACTGCAATTAAATGTGTAAGGCCTGGAGATTATTCTTGTTTATTTTGAAGAAAAAAAATGGCTGTGTTTGTTTATTCTTCATCTGAAGCTCAGGGGAAGCTGAATCCACGTTTGAACAAGGCTTCCTAAGACATGGATGCAATTTGGTGGTGAGTTGGAAGTGACATTGTTCTCATGACCTTTACCACTTTCACCTCCTACTCTGTGCATTCATCTCATCGCAGAAGGTAGAAATGTTAAGCAATACAGTCACTTGTGTGTTAGAGATCTGAGAGAAGCACTCACCCTGAGCTTTTTTTTTTTTTCTTTTCTAAAAATCTAAAAATGGCAAAGGGAAAATGTGCTGAGTTAAAAGTTTACAACAGATGTCAACATCACAAAGTAACACAAAAGCTAGCTAACCTGCTGTGGGGTAGCTAATGCCAGTAATCTACTGAAAAGGGGCTTCTGTGGGGCCTGAGAACCCTGATGGCCAGTAGAAAGTAGAAGCCAGAAATAGGTATTTTTATCCATGACCACTGAGGTATCTATACGAATTAACTTGCATTTAGTCATTTTGATATGTCAAAAATATTTTCAGATGAGCCAAAAAAAAATCAGCGCTGAAAGGGACAGTAGGGGTTATCTAGTCCAATCCTTTCAACTTAGAGGTGAAGAAACTGAGGCCCATGGTCACACAGATAATAAATAACAGTGGCTGAAATTTTATTTCAGATCCTCTGACTTAAGTAACCCAATACTCTTTCCATGAAACCACATTATCACATACTTAAAATATCTACAATGGAGGAAGAGAGGCAGCATGGTATGGGATTAGATGATTTGTTTTTGAGTCATGTGGATCTGAATTTAATCCCTCTCCCTGGTACATTAGCTTTATAGAACCAGGAAAACCATTTAAACTCTCAATACCTCAGGTACAGATCAGTGCTATTTTAGAAATGAATTGTTAAATACATACATATATTTATGCACACACACATGTGTATATATAATTTTTACCTCAACGCTGTATCAATTATCAGTGGTAGATAAAGTTATACCTATCAGCTAAGCATAAAATATAAAATCTGGAAGGGTTGACTGGCATGCTAGAACACAGAATTAAGATTCAAAAATACCATGACAAGTTGAATCAGTGGAGATAGAAGTTAATGTGGATAAATGTAAAGTCTTGCATTTGGGCCAAGAAATCAAAATTTTTTTGGGGGTGGTGCTAGGCAATGGGGTTAAGTGACTTGCCCAGGGTCACATAGTTAGTGTCAATTGTCTGAGGCTGGATTTGAACTCAGGTCCTCCTGACTCCAAGGCTGGAGCTCTATCCACTGTGCCACTTACCTGCCACTCCAAGAAATCAATTTTACATTTACAGAATGGGATGAGGGAAGGAGAGGGTGTTAGATAACAGGTTTTTGTTTTTGTTTTCTTTTGTTTGTTTCTTTAAATAATCTAGTGCTTTTATTGGACAGAGTTCAATATAATTCAACATGTGATAAAGTAGCCAAAAGAGTGAATTTATTCTTTTATCAATATAGAGAGATATGGTATTGAAATTAAAGGAGGCGATAGCCTCCCTATATCCTGTTCTGTTAGGATTACATCTGGGATACTGTGTTAAATTGCAGGCACAATGTTTAAGGAAAACTATCCTGTTAGATGAAGAACATTCAAAGGAGGATAATCAAGATGGCAAAGGGTCTCGTGATCCTATTATTGGAAATGTGTACTTCAAGAAAAGCAGATAGGTTTTGGGAAGGAAGTAGAAAGCATGATAATTGTATTTAAGTGTTTTGAGGACTCTCAGGTTTAAAGCAACATAGTTTTATTTTGCTTAGCCCCAGAAGCCAGAACAAGAAACATGTCATATCCAGTTATAGCATAAATTTCCTATGGTTTCTCTCCTAAAAGCCCACTTCTCTTCTCTGACACTGCTACCATCTTAGTTCAGGCTCTTATCGTCTCACTCTTGAATTATTGCAATAGCTTGCTGGTTAGTCTCCCTGACTTAACTCTCTACAATCTATCCTTCATGCAGCTATCAAAATGATCTTAAAGCATTTGTCTGTACCTGTTCCATTACCTCCAGGATCATATATAGAATCCTATTTGTTTTTTAAAGGCTTAAATAACTTCACCACTCCTGATATTTCCCACTGACCTGTTTCTCCCACAGACACGATCTTTGAATTCTGTGCATTCGTCCACGGCTATCACTCAAGCCTGGAATTCTCTTCTTCATCTCCATCTCCTGCCTTCCCTGTTTTCCTTGAAGCCTTAGCTAAAGTCTCCTGCTCCTAGTGCCTTCCCTCTGTCGATTGTCTCCAATTTATCCTTTGTATTTTTTTTTTTTTGCACATGTTTGCTTACATGTTGTCTTTCTCATGAGGGGATTTTTTTTCTTTCTTTGTCTCCCCAGTTTTAGCACAGTGACTGGCATGTAGGAGCCACTTCATGAATATTTCTTGACTTGCCATTTTGACTTGAGAATAACAATATTAAAAGCTAGATTGGACAGCTTTGGCAGAAGTGGCCTCACTGGAGGTCTCCAGGTAGATGCTGGATGACTACTGTCTGGAGATATTGAGAAGGAGATGTTTATTCAGCTATGGCTTAGACTAGATGGTCTTTTAGCTAATAATAATAGTAAAAATTCAAATAGTGATAATGATGGCTGACAAATTCCAAATCTGAAATTCTGTGACTTCCAGACCAGTGGTCTTCCCCCTGCACTACATGAGCAATATCAATGTTCTACCCCCAATAGTCTCACCACAGTCTCTTATAGTTCTGCCCTTGCCCATTGGGAAATCTAGGTTGTAATGAATGACAGGTAAAACAAGGGAACAATTGGCAGATTTAGTAAAAAAACAAAACAAAACAAAAAACCTGAGTTCATTACACAAATATTTATTAATCCCTTATATAATTAACTTGACTGCTCAATTTGGTCAAAATATATTAGTTGGCTATTTGTATGGATATAGTAAACATTGTGTTGGAATCTAAGGTAGGCAAGTCTGCTTAGAGCTTCAAGACCCTTTACTAATAGGTCACTTCTATATCCACAACTTCATTTCATAATGCTCATCAATTAAATTTCTACTCCAGCCAGATGATCTTTTTTCTATCTTTTGCACATGGCCTGGTTGTATTTTCACACATCTTTCTTCTTCAGAAGTCATTAGTGTTCTCCTTTATTCATTCATGTCTTTCCCTTCTCTCTTTTGTCTTTCAAAACTTGGCTTAAAGCTCATTTTCTCCTGGAAATTTTCCAGAATTCATGTTGTGACTTTCTGATAACATGTTGCAGCTGGGTGGCGCAGTCTTTCAAAGAGCATGTGTCCTGGAGTCCTGAGGACCTGAGTCCAAATGCAGCCTCGGACACTTACTTGCTTGTGTAATCCTGGGCAAGTTACTTAATCTCTGCCTGCCTTAGTTTATTTAATGGTAAAATGTAGGTAATAACAGCACCTATTTCCTAGGGTTGTTGTGAGGATGAAATAAGATATCTGAAAAGTGCTTAGCAGACACAGTGCCTAGAACACAATAGGCACTTAGTAACTGCTGTTTTCTTTCCCCCTCAATTCCTCAGAACTTGTGTCCTGCTTAATCTTATGTGTGCTAATATGTGCATTTGTTTGTTGGTCTTGTTAGCATCAACAATGCCCAGAAATGAACTTGAGGTCATCACCAGACTCATTATCACATATAAGTAGCATACCAAAGGAAAGGAAGAACTGATATCAATGAGGAAAAATCTCTGACATAAATTTTTAAAAAACGAATAATAATAGCAATAAAATATACAATTTGGAATTTGTCCATGGAAGATATAAATAAAAATTTATACATATGGAGAAATAGAATTTTCCTATTATGAGGCAGAATGGGTGATAGTGTCAGAATAATTGAAAATAATATTAAATTAATAATATGATATTAATATATCATATATCATTAATAAAAAATAAATATTAAAATGAATCAGAAAAATTAAAAACTTGAAAAAAGGAGAAAACTCACTAACCTTTTTTAGCAGAGATGGTGGGACAGAGAATAGACCTCAAAAATTACCTGATAGTTACTGGACTCCATGAAAAATGTGAATAAAGGTTTTTCCATCATATTTTAGTAAATCATACTAGGAAATTACCCAGAATTACTGAAATACAGCAATAGCTTGTATCCCATCAAAATGCCTTGATCTCAAAAACAGGCAAATTTCAGATTCAGCTCATTTAGACATATTACTATCAAACTCCACAATTACATGATAGAGAGATGGATTTTCAAGTAGCCAAGAAGAAAAACAACACATTAAATAAAAAACACCCTCTTATACAAAATGTACAGATTTTTTTTAAATGCAAGATGAGAATGGAATGTGATATATTGTAAGTCAAGAGAAATTGGATCTCATTGCAAAATTATCAAGCCAGCTGAAATGTATACTTTTCTAAGGTTAAAAAATGATAATCTAACCTACCACAAGAACTCCAGGAATTCCTATAGAAGTAGCTAACTGTGTAGAGCCTTGGATATTCATATCAATTGTGAATTAAAGTCTTCACTAAGGTAAACTCTAAGTGAACTTTAAAACCAAGAATGACTAAGTGTTGACTCAATAAAAATTCTATATCCTAATTCAACAATGGGCCAATAACCTTTGCAAAGTAACCACATTAGTGTTTGTGGTTGAGGTGGTTTAGAGGTTAGATTTAATAAGACATAGAATTGTTGGTATGATTAAATACAACTTCAGTATAATTGCCTTGGAAATCTAAGCATCAATGACCTTGGTTTGATTAACAAATACAATCTGATTTTTCTCAAATAAGAAGGCTTTGCTAAATTAATTGTCTCTAAAATTCCATGATTCTAAGCATAAGTTCATTGTAAATTGGCAATACCTCAAAGATCTGTACTTTTACCCCAGTGACAATTTTTCTACAATCTATTGGGCAGTGTGCTTGACTTTGATTTCTGGGAAAACATTCTAGAAAAGATCATTAAAGAAACGGTTGCCAAGCATCTTTAAAGAATTGTCATGATTACATAGAGCTAGTATGGCTTCATCAAAAACAAGTCATGTCAGAATAGCATGATTCTACCCCGTCACATACACACATGTATTCACATGCATGTGTGCACGCACATGCACATACACAATTTTTTTTTTTGGACAAGACTACTAAACTATTTGATGAAGAGAATGCTATGGATGTAGTTTAAATAGATTTTAACAACTTTTTGATAAAATTTCTCATAATGTTGTTGAAGAGAAAAGATAGATTTGGACCAGATGACATACAATTAGATGGATTCAGAACTAGTTTCATGATCAGTCTGAAAGAGTAATTGTTAATAGTTCAATATCATCATGATAGGATATCTCCAATGGAGTGTTCAGAGATCTATGTTTGGTCCTCTTCTGTTTAATACTTTTTTCTATGACTCGATTAAAGGCATAGATGCAATGTTCATCATATTTATAAATGGGAGCAATAGCTAAAACACCATATAAAAGAGTTAGTTGTACATAACAGATTTGCAGTTTCATGTGCATTCAACTTTTTTATTTTTACTATGTTATGGAAATGTTTTATTCCATAAACTAAAAATAAATAAAATTTTAAAAAAGAAATAAAAGAGATAGGATCCAGTATGATTTTGACAGGCTAGAACAAAGGTCAACAAACTCTGGCCCATTGAACAAATCAGCACCCTGCCTGTTTTTGAGTGGCCCGGAATCTAAGATGAAATTCAATATGGGCACACGTAAAGTCTTATACTTGAGTTACAAATCAATTTTACACATACAAGATTAAGGAGACATGATTATATAGCAATTTCTCTGAACAAAAGTTCTGGGGATTTTGGTGGACTACAAGATTCGTATGAGTCAGCAGTGAGTTTTGGCAGTCAAGGAAGCTAAAGAGGTCACATGAATTTCATTAAGAGATATAGAGTTTTCAGGGATATGGAGGCAATAGTTCCACTGTAATTTGATTATCCCCAGGGACAGGGAGCTCTGAGAAGTGTGTTTCAAAGCTGATGTGACCTTGCAAGATGATGAGTTTCTAATGAGATTAGACTTAATTCTGGGTATCCTTAAAAAAGTAGAACTAGGAGCATCAGCTAGAAGTTGCAAAGAGGCAAATTTAGGCTTGATAAAAGGAAAAATTGCCTATAGATTAGAACTGTACACAAGTAGAATAGATTGCCTGCTGAGGTTGAGTTTTCTCTCCATTGAGGTCTTCAAGAGTAGGCTAGATGGCTACTTATCAGTTACGTTACAGTGAGAATTCCTTTCAAGTATGATTTGGACTGTCTGACCAGCAAGGGTTCTTCCAATTCTCAAATTTTAGGACACTGTAAAATCATTTGTGAAGATTAAGCATTAATACCAGGTAAGCCACTTGATTCTATAGTCAAAACCAACTTTTCTTTTTAGTAACAGAGAATAGCATAAGATTGAAATAAAAAAATTGTTTTTTAATTAATCAATTTTTAAATGATAAAT
Organism: Vombatus ursinus; assembly: GCF_900497805.2. Classification (NCBI taxonomy): domain Eukaryota; kingdom Metazoa; phylum Chordata; class Mammalia; order Diprotodontia; family Vombatidae; genus Vombatus; species Vombatus ursinus. The sequence continues at coordinate 2,951,639 of NW_020950062.1, read as the reverse complement.
ATGGAGCACATACAATATGTAAGGTCCTATGTTAAACATTGCTAGGGATACAAAGAAGCATTAGACTTCATCCTTGCTCTCAAAGGGCTTATAATTTGGTTGGAAAGATAACACATGCATGGAAAAATATGGGTTAAAAAATAAGACCTATCCAAAAATGAAATGGCTTGTGTCAATTTCCTTAGAAGCCTTAAAGAAGAGTCTGCATGACCACTTTGTGGATATATTATTGTGAAGATTTCTTCTTATATGAATTGGATTAGGTGGGTACTGAGGGTGAGATTCTTTTCATCTTTCAAATTGTGTGCTTCTGTAAAGATATGAGAATTATCTCATATGAGAATTATCATATGAGTGGTACATATCATTATCATATAATTATTGTATATGAGAATTGTCATATGAGTGGCACAAATAATTAGTGCTAAAGCATAAAGAGAGCATTTTAAACAAGGATGCTCAGGTAAGGCTTCTTGGAAGAAGTGAGATTTGAAAGATGGCTAACATTTAGGTCCAAATGAGAAAGAAGGACATTCTAGGGCAATGGAATTGAAAACAAAGGTATAGTGTCACGGAAAAATTGTAATATAAGTTGGTTTTGTCTGTTGAGTGAGTAGGGTTGGTGGAGGTAGACTGTTTTGCAAGCCTCTGTGTAGAACGCCAGGAAGAAGACAAACCTAAAAAGGTTAAAATTAAGCCCAGATTCTGGTAGGTCTTATATGTCAGAGGAAGAAGTTTAAACTTTAGAGTAACATTCTTCCCGAAATCATCTGGTCATACTCTCTGATTCATAGCCCACCTTGAATCTAAGCTCCCTTGGGTGTCCTGTATGCTTTGTCCCATTGTGAAAGATCTCTGGGAAAGGCTTTACGGTTTTATGAGTTATTAAAATCACAGGGAAACATGAGCCCACAGTATGAAGGATAAAACCCCTTCCCTTGCCTTCAAATACCTGTTCAGAAACTCACATTCAAGTATTTTGCCAGGGGTTTAAAAAAATAGCGAAGGCATAAGGAAAAAGTTGTGAAATAAGTTTAGTCAACTTCCCAGGTTAGGAGACTCTCCTCTGAGGTTAATGAAAGGGCAGAGACTAGGCATTTAATATCTTCCCCAAAACATATAGAAACTTGAAATGTTTATGAAAAGGCTCTCCCCTTTTACTTATCTCCCTTTGCTAGAAGTCCTGATCCTCTCTTATCTCCCTTTGCCTATGTCATTCATCTTCCAGGTTTTCCTCTGAAGCAAAGAAAGGACTTATATAGGGGAGAGGTCAGTTCTATGTGCCATCTAGGCCACAGATCAATGCTCCTGAATGTGACCGGCAAAACCAAGTCATGGGGAATCATTTGCAACCTGGGGATCATGAGGAGGGAAAAAAAAGAAAGGGAATGTGAGTGAAGGAAGAGAAGAAAAGGGAAATGAGAAGAAAAAAAGAAAGGGTATTTCTTTTTATAGAAAGGAACTAAGAAAGCTATCAACAGTTGTCTCTCCAGGTCCATAAATCGAACATTTCTGAACAATAGCTTGTTAAAATCCCTGAATCGGAATCCCCCCTTTGTTCCTGATTTCTCTTCTTTCATGGGAAAATTGTCTCTCCTCAACCACTGATTTCCTTTCATCCTCTGAATCACCATTTAGAGGAATCAGTCATAGCCACTTTATGTCGGTGAGGTCATGCTTGGTGACTGAACATGTTTGAAGTCCTTTGAAGATAACTAATATATGACTTCATTAGCCTCTTCCTTACTTTCTAAAGAAAAGCATCGTCTCCATTCCTGTGATTTGGGAAAAAATGATGCTAAATTAATATAAAATACATCACTGATCCCGTTACTGAACAATAGCCCAAAAGATGTCAATGATGCAAAAGAAGATTATATGTAATAAGATCTTCAGGGCAACACTTTCTGAGGTAGAAAAAAAGACATTTGGTGGGTATTTATCATTCGGGGAAAGACCAAACAAACTGAGCTATAGATGATGAAATATATATAAAATAATGGAATATTTCGTGCCACAAGACAATGGGTACAAAGAATTCAGAAAAAAAGGGAAGAGGTGTAGGAACTGAGAGTCAAAGTCACTATCACTACAATAATGTCAATGATAACAATAAGAGAAGGCAGCTAGGTGGCACTGCCAGCCCTGGAGTCAGGAGGACTTGAGTTTAAATCTAACCTTAGACACTTACTAGCTGTGTGACTCTGGGCAAGTCACTTCACCCTGTTTCCTCATCTGTAAAATGAACTGGAGAAGGAAATGGCAAACCACTCCAGCATCTTTGCCAAGAAAACTCCAAATGGGATCACAAAGAGTTAGACACGCCTGAAAAACTATTAAACAACAAACAATAAGAGGATACTAAATTCAATAATCACAATCACTAACTTGGATTTTATGTGGAATCAAATTTTCAGTGTCTCTTAATGAAGAATGTTGAATATATCATCAGATGTGATTTCTGTCATGGTTGGTTTTACTTAACTGTTTTTGTTAGAGGAGAAGGATCTCTGGGGTTAGAGTTTAGGAAGAAAAATGTATCTGTATAGCCAGAAATAATTGTGCTGTAAAATAAAAGGCATCCATAAAACACATTTTAAAGAAAACAAATTCTTTTTAAAGAAATTAATTTTTTAAAAGTACATTTTTAAGACATGGACATTTTACAACTAAATATCTTGGCCTTTGCTTATCTGTAAAATAAGAAGGGACAGGAATTCTAACCAGTATCTGTGAAATTATTTTTAAAATATTTTGATAACTTTATTTCAGTATAATTGTGTTTCTTTGTAATCCTATGTCTCGTTCTATGCATTTAAAATAGTATTCTGAGAAGTGGTCCATAGGTTTCACCAGACTTCCAAAGGGGGCCATTACATACAAAAAGGCTAATAACCCCTGGTCTCTAAGATCCCGTCTCGCTCTGAATTTATGATTCTCTATCTTCAAATCTAGGGAGAAGATTTTTTTTTGGAGAATTTGTTTTCTTGGGCTGTGAAATAGAAGAGTCATACAACAAATATCTAAGTAAGGCAAATTGGTGAGCTTTTTGTTTTACATGTGGCTCGGGGGTGGAGTAGGCTAGTAGAACTTGAAGGCTTTATTCCAATCTGCACTGGCCAGGGATTCCACTTAAGCTAAGCTTCTGTTTTAGCTTCTTTGGGGTTAACCGTGCTCACACCCTGAGGCCTGGGTAGGGGGAGGGTGGTATAACTCCCCCCACCCCCAACCCCCCACACAGGAGCTCCCCACACATACACCTTTCCTCTGCTGTCATCTATCTGCTAACCAGTGCAGCCTTTGTTCTTCTGAGTGGGTGGGCTCCTCAGAAGGAGGTCATTAAGGCTTAATGACCTTTGCTTCCAAACTGACAGTAGGCTTTGCCTAGGCAGTCAGCCCAGGGGGTTGCTGCTCATTCCCCATCTGCAAATCCTAGGACAGAAGCCCAGAACTACTTCTCCACTTGTGTGGATGTTGAGTTCAGCTCTACTCATCGTATTACTGAGAAAGGAGAGAATGATGAAAAAGACTTCTTTCTTTCCCCAATAATCTGCTTTTTGCAAATGAGATGCCCACTTTAACAATCTTTGTATATTCCTAGTCATAACCTTACAAATGAGAGACATACAGAGAGTTTCCTTAGTCACTTTTTGAGGATGTTATTTTAGTCAACTTAAACTCTACAAGCATGAATTTATCACTGTAACCTATATTGAAATTTCCTTCTGCCCCCTCCATATACTAGGACCATTTGTGCAATGCTATACCCAGATATAAAGTGTGTGTGTGTGTGTGTGTGTGTGTGTGTGTGTGTGTGTATGTGTGTGTGTGTCTGGGGTGGAGGGGGTGAAATTAGTCAAATACTTATTTTCAAATATTTTGCATCATCAATCAACAAACCTTTATTAAACACTTTCGTTGTTGTTCAGTCATTTTTAGTTGTGTGTATCTCTTTGTGACCCCATTTGGGGTTTTCTTGGCAAAAAATACTGGAGTGGTTTGCTACTTCCTGCTCCAGCTCATTTTACAGGAAATGGAGGCAAACAGCATTAATTGACTTACCTGGGGTCACAGAGCTAATAAGTGTATGAGGCTGGATTTGAACTCAGGTCTTCCTGATTCTACAACTGGCATTCTATCCACTGCACCAACTAATTGCCCCTTCTTGAGCATTTATATGTGCCAAACACTGGGCTAAGTACTAGAGATAAAAAGCAAGGGAAAAACACACATACACAAACATATGTACATGTACACACATACACACGCACACTGCATTGTATCCCCAATGCCTAGCACAATGCCTTTAACATTTATTAATGAATATTTGTTGATTGATTTTTCTAGTTGCTATTGCCTTCCCCCTCAAATTACTTTGTATTTAGTATGTACATGTATATATGTATGTGTATGTATGTATGTAGATAGATAGACAGACAGACAGCTCCTGTGGACATATAGGATTAGGTTTCTGGGAATCTTGGGTCACAGCATTTATTTTAGCACCTTCCAGAATCACCTCAGGTATAGATTGGCAAATTCCTCTTCCTTTTTCTGGGTGATGTACCATGTTGTTAGTTTTTAACATTGAGCTCACTGCGAACAGCACTATAATTCATACAAAATTTATCTAACATGTCAGGCAGCTAGGTAACTAAATAAAGCATCAGTTTTGGAGATTTTGAATCTAGCCTCACACACTATGACCCTGAGTAAGTCATTTAATCTCTGCCTCAGTTTCCTCATCTGTAAAATGGGAATAATAATAATAATATCTACCTTTCACAGCTGTTGAGAGGATCAAATGAGATAATAAATTGTAAAAAAGAAAGAGAAAAATGCTTAACACAGTGTCTGGCACATAATAAGTGCTATACAAATGTTAGCTATTATTATTAGTATAATAACATATATTTCCTCCATATAGTACATCACAGACTTCTCATCCTTAGGAACACTAGATAGCACTTCAGCACTATGCTTGGGGGCCATTTTAAACAGCAACATCATCAACAAAAATCACAAAACTGAAAAAAGTGGCACAAATTGATTGCAAAAAAGGACACTTGTTTATGTTATGAAAACTGAAACAAGAAGGCAGATCTTTGCCTTGTTGGACCTTAGCGGGTAATGTGCATGTCAGGGACTCAAATTTTTCACTGCTTTGCTTATTTCTCAGAATAACTGTGAAGGCATCACGAACATTGATTTTGGGATTACAAATACATTTTAGCAAGTAGGAGAATTTGCTAATACAGATTGCCCAAATAATGAAGATCAATTACATATGTATGTACACATATACATATATATGATCTATCAATCTATACTCAATCTACCTATCTATCTAAGATCCATCTATACTCTATCTATACACACATTGTCTCTGCTCATAGAATAGACCAAAAGCTCTTTGAAAGTAGGGACCATAATTTAATTTTTGTTTTAACATTTCCAGTGCCTAACACATGCCTGGAATAAGGTAGGTCCTTAACATGTGCCTACTGATATATGGATTGATGGCTACTATCAATACTAATTAAGAACCAACTTAGGTTTCAAAAAGAAATAGAAGCAAGGTCAGGTGTATCTGGGGCTAAATGTGCCATAAATCTGATAGACTTATATGAAATTGACTCAATGGAACCAATCTGAATGAGCCAATATTGAATCTTAACCTCCTCCCATAGGGTACAAAATATTCTGGTAGTATTGAAGCTATTAAAAAAATCATGCTGCTTCCAAACTATATCTGTGATTTCTCTAGTACTTTACTGATTTTATCTCATCTGGTTCCCATGACTACCTAAATATTATTATGTCCACTTTAAAGATTTACATCAGTGAAATTAAGATGGATTGCATAAAGTCTCACAGCTAGTAAGTATGTGATGACTGTAGAAAGAGTAAAAACGAATATTTCTGGGATCTCAGCACTCACAAGGGGCAGCTAGGTGGTACAGTGGATGGAATGCTGGGTCTGGAGTCAGGAAGACCCAAGTTCAAATCGGACTTTGGACAGTTAATAGCTGCATGACCCTGGGCAAGTCACTTCACCCTGTTTGCCTCAGTTTCCTCAGCTGTAAAATGAGCTAGAGAAGGAAATGGCAAACCATTCCAGTATCTTTGCTAAGAAAACCCCGCCAACACTTTTCGTTACATGCCATGTTGATTTATGACTAAATATTAGTTTTGTGGACCTTGGAAAATTATTAGTTCCTTAAAATTAACATTACCAAATGTAAATCCCTGCATTATCACTTTATAACTCTGAGTTTGCAGTTTTAAATTCAAAAAGCGCTACCTAAAACCCAGTGATACTTTCCCTGCAATTTTGGTATTTCCCAATAGGTGGCAGTAAATCTCCAGGTTCAAAGTATAGGGCTCATTGCTTTCTTTCTAATAACCCTTGCATGTTTTGATTTCTAGACCTTTTTTATTTCCGTAGCTTCACTTGGTCTTAAAACTTCACATATCTTCCTTCATAGGGGCCAGTTATTATTCATATAACATTGTAGCTTTGACAAAGTCTTGCCAGTTTTAAAGATGCAGGCAGCCAATCAAGATGGCTATCCCTACCCACATGGTAAGGGATAAAGTGGGTTCCATACTAGGCAAACTGAGAATGTTCAAAAGCCTGGCTTACACTTAGATCTTAGCTTCTTTCTCTTAGCTACCAATAGAAGAGTTACTGACTGAGAATGGAAAGCTCAAACATTTCATCTCCACTTCCTGGTGTAAGATCTTTTCCTTTCCAATTCACTGCAATGGAAAGGAAGGGTAAGTGGGGGGGCAGATGGAAAGAGACAAAGAGTTGAGTAGGCTTTCTTAAACAGAGAAACATGCTTCCATGCTCTCTTTTCCCTAAACAAAAAATGGTAATTTTCTGCACCTTTTTTAGAAGATCCTTATCCTGCTATTTTTTTTAAAAGTTAGTGTTACTAGCAAGATTTTGCTTTACTTAAATACAGTATTTCTTTTCACAGTGGCTTACCAAGTTGCAACCTTTGTGACTTGCTTCAGATAATAGGTTTCTTAGCAGTATAAGAATGGAGAAAATCACTAAATGGATAGTAAAATGAAAGTTTCTCTGTTAGATTGCAATCTTCTCTAGGTCTGTTTCCTTTCTTGACTTTATATCCTGTCACTGGGCACAGTACCTAGCACATAGTAGGTGTTTTATCAAATGCTTATTGAAATTAATGTTTTTAATAGTATTTTATTTTTTCCAATTACATGTGAAGTCAATTTTTAACATTCTTTCTAAAAAATTTCTTGAGTTCTAGATTATCCCCTCTCCCTCAACTCTCACTCCTTAAGAAAGTAAACAATTTGATATATGTTACATATTTGCAATCATGCAAAATAAATATCCATATTAGTTGTGTTGTGAAAGAAGCAACAAGCCAAAAGAAAAGAATCACCAAAAAAAAGTGAAAAAAGCATGTTCGATCTGCATTCAGATTCCATCAGCTCTTTCTCTGGATGGGGATAGCATTTTTTTTTTTTTTGTCACGAGGCTTTTGGAATTGTCTTGTATCATTGTATTGCTGAGAGGAACTAAGTCATTCATAGTTGATCATCACACAATGTTGCTGATACTGTGTAGAGAAATTAATGTTTTATAAAATAGCCTATATCTTTTAAATTTTAAGTAAATTTAAACTAGGTTTTTTAAATATAGAGTTAATGAAATTTTATGGCTACTTTGTTTCATAACGAACCTTCAGCATGAAGTTTAGGTATTTTTTTTTAATCACCGAGCAGTGGATTATATCCAGCTGTAAGGAGACGAAAACTCTCTCTACTGCAGGTATGTGCCTCATATTCAAATGTTTCATTGGTAGGATTTTCTTGGTCTAAATATTGTCTCCAAAGGGTGGCATCTGCTTTGTAGCAAAGGATGTCAGGATCTTTTCTGGTGATATGCTGCCTACTCTAGGCAACAGGAATCTGTGGACTCCCAGGCTCTGATTCTCTTTGATGTCTAAATGAAACCTTTCTTGTGCATTCAAAGTTGAATGACAATCCAGTTTCCTGCTTGCAGTGTGTGCCAATGTTGGTGATTGCCTCCTTCCTCTGATGCTGCTGCCATAATTGTGCCCTTGTCAGAAAAGGGGATAACCCCACGTCAAAGTATGTTTATCTTTGCAAGGGTGGCAGACGATGGAAGTTCAAGTTCAGTAGGCAATAAGTACTTATTAAGTACTTACTATGTGCCAGTAACTGACCTCAGTGCAGAAAATACAATGAAATGCAAAAATACTCTGTCATCTAAGAGGAACTCACATTGTAACGGGAGAGAGGAGGAGAACAACAGGTAAAGAAAAATGTACATAAAAGATGCGTTTATATACATATATATATATGTATCTATTTATATTCAGTCAATTCATTGTATCCCTTGCACTTGTTAAGTACTTCCTGTGCTTGCCAGGCATTGTGTTAAGCCCAGAGAGATTAATCAGTTTGTCCCAGGTTATCCAAATGGTGTGTAGCATTGCCTGAATCTGAACTCTGGTCCTTTGATCCCAAGTCCATTGCCTCTTCCCAATGGTGTTAAGAAATAAAGGTAGTCTGTATAAATGAAAGGGGGCAGTTAGGTTGTACAATGGAGAGAGTGCTGCTCCTTGAGTCAGGCAGACTCATCTTGCTGAATTCAAATCTGGCCTCACTTACTAGCTGTGTGACCCTGGGCATGTCACTTAACCTTGTTTGCCTCAGTTCCTCATTTATAAAATGAGCTGGAGAAGGTAATGGCAAACCACTGCAGTATCTTTGCCAAGAAAACCCCAAATGTGGTTACAGACAGTAGTACAAGACTGAAAAATAACTTAACAACAACAATACAAATATAAATGAAAATAAATTCTTATCTATAAATACTGAATGAACACTATTTTAGTATTAAATAATTAAAATTGAATAACAATTTAAATAGGCAGTTTTTACTAACATGTTGTTGTTTGTCCTTCATTCTCAAAAAGGACCATGGCATCAGGGAAATGATGCCATAACATGAGAGTGAATTGGATTTAAGTGAGGAAAGGCTATGCAAAGTCACCAGCCTCGCTTTCTTCTCTAGAGTCATCTGGGTCCAGTGTTGAGATGTAGATCAGGACAACTGGAGATGGCCCTGAATGCAGTGGGAGACTCTGGCTTTTTTAAGTTAAGGTCTTTAACAGGTCTCAATCTGACTGAGGTAGCACCCGTTCAATGATTAAGGCTAGGTAAGAATTGAAGCAGAGAATGGCCTTTTTACCTAAACAAAAAAATGAAAAAAAAATCCAGGACAGGAAGACCCTCAGGTTTATAATGGAAGCCAGGTCCCATTTGAAGGAATCATCTTATCCCAAGTACCTGGTATTATCTAAAGAGAGAAAGTATTCAGATTTTTTTTCTTAGCTTTAATTATCCCATTTTACATTTACCTCAATTCCCTAGAATGTGCAATAAATAAATGAATGACTAGATAAATGATGATGAGTGAATGAACATATAAATAAATGATTGAATAGCTAGATGATAGCTAGCTAGGTAGAGCAGGACGTTCTATGCATGTGTACATGCACTTCACCCTGGTAGTCTATATGTCTGAATGTAGTTCACAATAGTATATTTCTCTTATTTTGCGATATAAACAGGGCTTATCAAAAGGTCTTGCTGACTGACTTTGTTGTATTGTCCACTGACTCTGTTGTGGTTCCAAAGCTTTTTTTTTTTTTAATCTCCTTCCTTCAGAATACCCTTTTCTGAACCATGTCTGCATATGGATTGTGCTTTTTCATACACAGCTTAGAAATCACAACAGTAAACCAAACTGAGCATGCCCTCTGTTTCACCTTATCTGTTCTCTGCATCATTTCCTTCCTTGAATTTGCCAAATTTGTCAGATAAATGCTACTCCTTACATGAAGCTACAGAACAGCTTTTTTTATCTGCTAATTTTTCTCCAGATGTTTTGTGATCTCATCTCTGATTAATGTCTCAGTTATATTGTCCACTACAGATATCCAATTTACAAATTATGGTATCTAGAAATATGCGTCATTTCTTCTTAAATATGACTAATATACTCAACATTGTTACCAAGGTCAGATTCTTTATCCTAGGGTTAAGTATAGAAGATATTAAAGACAAAACAAAAACCCAAAATAGCCTGTCTCCCCCCCAAAAAATCCCAAATTTAATCAAGTTTATTTCTTGGCCTTCTCTTAAACAGGAAGTTCAATGCAGAATAAACTTTTAAAAAAAGATGTTTTTATAAATGTTGGGTTTTGCTGCCAAATGCAGAATATCAACTCAAGTTTTCTGTATCTTTTTTTTTAAAGTATGATAATCACTTGAGCTTGCATATCAAATGACCATAGATTTAGAGCTAAGCCAGTCACACAAGTAGTAAGTATTTGAGATTGGGGTTTGAATCTAAGCCTTCCTGGTTTCAATTCCAACATTCTATTCACTACTCCACATTGCCACCATACATTCTCCCAACCTCATTAAGTAGATAATGGACAGATATTATCATTTCCACTTACAGATGGGAAAACAAGTGCATGAAATTATAATCTGACTAGTCCACAACTGCCCAGTTAGTCTGGGCAAATTAATTAATTGTCCTCCCACATTCCCCCCAGTACCTCTGGTCCCAAATAAATTACAAAAGGTTTAGATCGCAGACTAACATGAACTGATGCCTAGTGAAGTGAATGAAACTAGGAGAATGTTGTACACAGTAAGAGCAAACTGTGATGGACTTAGCTATTCTCAGCCATACAACGATACAAGACAATCCCAAAGGACTAATGATGAAGTATACTATCCACCTCCAGAGAAAGAACGGATATTGACTGAATACAGATTGAAGCATGCTATTTTTCACTTTCATTCTTTTCTTTTGAGTCTTCTTGTGCAAAATGACTACTAAGGAAATGTTTTACATAGTTGCACATATATAATCTATATCTGATTGCTTACTGCCTAATGGAGGGAAGAGAAAGGAGAGATAGAATTTGAAACTCAAAACTTTAAATAAAAAAGTTTAAAATTTTTTTAAAAAGTTTCAACAGCTGGGCTCTTCAAACATTTGGCTTTATTTCAGGATTTTCTAAAAATATTTTCTTCAACAAAATATCTCTTTTCTTTTGAAAATGTCTCTAATGTTAAGGAATTGAATATTTCTGATTTCTTTGAATCTATACTTTACCTGTGAATTTCACAGAATCTTGGAATTGAAAAGAGCCATAGAAGTCATTGAGTCCAGCTAATAAATTTAACTCACAAAATCTCTTTTAAAAATATCCCCAACAAATGGTCATCCAGCTTTGCTTGAAGAACTCCAGTGATGAGGAACCCATAACCTCCTGAGACCCATTCCACTTGTGTTTAGTTCATTAGAAGGAACCTCAGAAGTCACAGTCTTACCCAATTAATGAAATCTCATGTTCTTCCTCTCACTCCAGGTTGTCAGTCATTAAAGCTTTGTCTCTCCTTGTGACATTTCTCTCCCTAAAACACTCTCTGCTGGAAATTTAATCTACTTCAACAGTTTCAACTATCTTCTCTATACAGATTTTTCCTTATTTTCCATCTTCCTCCCTGAGATAAAGTCCATCATTGCCAAATGAGCCTGGAAAGCTCTATGGAAATGTCCTACCCTTCCAGAACTCATCTTTTCTTATACTAAATACATCTTTGTTCCCCTAAGTTCCTCCTCCTAACTTGCCAATTTCTAACTTTCACCCACATTTGAGGCATTACATTAATCTCTGATGATGACTCCTTCCTGTCTCACCAGTGCCATAGTCACTGCATGTTCTATCTCTATAACAACTCACGTTGGTCTCCCTTTCCTCTCTTGATGACATGAAGTACAGTCAACCAGAATTTATTAAGTATCTATCATGCGCTAGGCACTGTGTTGTTTCATTTTATTACAGAGCTCACTTCTTACATAGATTATATATTTTTTAAAAAATAATAATATTTTATTTTTCCCCAATTACATGTAAAAACAATTTTTAATATTCTTTTTTTCACTGTTGTTTTGTTTTGGTTTGCCTTTTTAAAGTTTTCAGTTCCAAATTCCATCCTTCCCTCCCTGTTCCCCCTCCTCTCTGAGAGGGTAAGCAATCTGACACAGGTTATACATCTTACACAAATTATTGCAACAGTTTCCTACCAAGTCTTCTCACCTTCAGTTGGAAGCTAGATGGCACAGTGGATAGAGTACTAGACCTGAATCAAATCCAGCCTCAGACCCTTTATAACTGTGTGACTCTCAATGACTGTATTAACCTATTTGCCTCAGTTTTTTTTTCTTCTGTAAACTTGGAATAATAATAGCACCTACCTCCCAAGGTTGTTATGAAGATCAAATAAGACAATAATTATAAAGTATTTAGTACAGTGCCTGGCACATACTAAATACTATGTGAATATTATCTTTCCCCCTCCAATCAACCCTGTAACCCACTGATGGATATCAGTCTTCCTAGTATGTTCTCATCACAACAGATCACTGATCAAATCCTGCAATGATACCCTCTGACTACTAAACAAACACACACACACACACACACACACACACACACACACCACTCTCAACATAGAATATTAAATAAAGTACCAGATCCTTCTAATACTTAGTTTGGCATGCAAGGCCCAGCACAAAGTGTGATATTTCTATGTGCCTACATTTCTAGCCTTCTGTGTATGTTCAGCCATATTGTTGTCTGCCAGTTATATGCTAAATACTTTTCTCCAATCATATGTTTGTTTACCTTTATTTTCTTATCTGTAAAATGGGGGTAATAAAATCAATATTACTTCATCTTTGGGCTATCACAAGATAACATAGAGTAATGACAATAGCATTTATATGGTGTTTTAAAGTCTAAAAAAGCACTTTATATTTGTTATTTCATTTGATAAAATTAAAGCAAAAACACTATATAATCACAGAATCTGAGAGCTAGAAGGGACTTCATAAGTCCCCTGCGGGTCTCAAACCAGGATGGGATCCTTGACAAGTGATCATTCAGTCTCCCACTTGATGTCTGTGGACCTCTTGAGAGCAGGAACTTGTTTTTTGCCTGTTTTTGTATCCCTGCACTTAGCACCAGGACTGGCACACAGTAGGCACTTAATAAATGCTGGTTGACTTAATGACTGACCTTTAGTGAATGAAAACCCTCTACAACCAAAGGCATTTTATTCTACTCTGGGAGAACTTTGATTTATAAGGAAAGGTTTTGTTTATTTGCTTTACATTGAACTGAAATCTGTCTCTCAATGACTTCCCCCCACTGCTTCTAGGTTTGCCTCTTTTTATGTTTTCTTCCTTTAACTGCATGTTGTATTTCTATTGATGTGACCAGAAATCATATTATCTTTTTGGGCTGATATCACAATTGACTCACTGAGTTTGTGAAAACTCCAAATCCTTTTTCACGTGAACTGTTGCCTAAGTATGACTACCTATCAACTCCTTTTGTGGTTGATTTTTTTTTAAACCCAGGTATAGAACTATTTTTTTTAGTTGATTAGTCATGTCCAACTCTTTGTGACCTCATTTGGGGTTTTCTTGGCAGATATGCTGGAATGGTTTGCCATTTCCTTCTCCAGTTCACCTTACAGATGAGGAAACTTAGGCAAACAGAGTTAAGTAACCCTGTTTAAGTAAGCTTATCTGTAAAAATGAGCTGGAGAAGGAAATGGCAAACTACTCCAGTATATTTGCAAGAAAACCCCAAATGGACTCACAAAGAGTTGGACAGGACTGAAAAATTGACTCAAAACAACAACACAGGACTTTATATTTATAGCTATGTAATTTAATGTTACTAGATTTGGCCCATGATTTAACCTATTGAGATTTTTTTTTTTGATTCTGGTTCTTTGATATACCATGTTAATTTTCTCTCCAAGAATCCTGCCACCTCCAATTTTGATAATCATTTAATCTCTGCCTTCACCTATTTAGAAGAAAATATTGAAAAATATTTTCAATAAGGGGTCTAAAAATAGGACCTGGATTATTCCCCTAGAGATCTCCATCCAGGTTAATACTGATCTACCGATCTATTTCTCACTCCTCTTTCAGTCCAATCACTCAACTTGTGAATCAATTATTTAATCCAGCTACCTGTACTAACATCTTGCCCACTAATTTCCATCTTGTTCACCAGAACAGCATATAAAGATTTTGCCAAATATTTTGAGCCCGTCTTCTGTGTTTTTGAGACAGGTAGGTGGCATGGTGCATAGAATACGGGCTTTGAAATCATGTAAACTTAGTTCACATCCCACCTCAGATGTATACTAGCTGTGTGTCCCTGGGCAAGTCACTTAACTTCTCTTTCCTCATCTGCAAAATAGGAATACAAATAGCACGAACTTCCCAGACTTGTTGTGAGGATCAAATTAGGTAACAATATGCAAAATGCTTTAAAAACCATGAAGCTCTATACAAATGCTATGATGATGATGATGATGATGATGATGATTTCTATGACATTCCCCTATGAAGAGGAAAATGACATATTTTTTGAAAGTTTATGCTGGCTTTTAGTGATTACTACTTCCTTTGAATAATTCATTTAAAGCAGGAGTTCTTAAACTTTTTCTGTGTCATGAGCTCCATTTCCCAGTTTGGTGAAGCCTGTGGACCCATTCTCAGAGTAACGTTTTTAAATACGTAAAATACATAGGATTACTAAAGAAATAACTTAGATTGAAATATGGTTATCCTTTTTAAAAATTCATCAATAACAGGTTAAGGACCCCTATATTAGATCTTTGCCAAATGTTGAAATTGAGCCTTCTCCCTTAGGAGAATTTATTACATTTTAGGAAAATCTGGGTGTTGGCCCACCTCCAGTCTCAGGAAGCACAATTTCAAGTTGGTTCAGTATCTCAGATTATTCATTTGGGCCAAATGACCTGGATTTGTTGAGGGTATGCTCTCATCTCAGTTTCTTGAGTTTCAATTCCCTGTTAACCCCTTAATGTATTTTCCTAAGCCAAAAGAACACTACCCTTGATAGAAGAAGCAGAAGCATGATAGCAGTATAGTATTTCTCACCATCATCCATCATCTCTGTCCAATGAAGTCAGAGCAGTGATCCTTTGCCTTCTTTGATCTTCCCCACAACAAAGCTTTTATTTAAAAATCACTTTCGTTAGCCATACATTCATTCCCTGTTTCAGCTTATTCTGAACTTCAGCATTTTTGACATTTTTCTTGCTCTTTAGCATCCATATCACTTTAATATCAATCACTAGTCATCTACAATTCCTTCCACGTTCTGTACATATCTGTTTCAACTGCTCAGTGTTTTAGTTCTCCCTGCATATAAAAATAACCCAGTTTTTTGTTTCCTTCCAATGAATACTGCAAGGTCATCTGTATAAGAATTATTATCTAGAAACAGTTTCAGATAAATACGGGAAGACTTATATAAATTGATGCTGAGTGTAGTAAGCAGAATCCTGAGAACAATTAATATAACAATGACAATATTATAAAGTAAAATCACTTAGAAATACTTAAGAACTCTGATCAATGCAATGATCAAATGCAATTCTGGGGGATAAATGATGGTATGTGATACTTGCCTTCTGGCAGAAAAGTGATATACTCAAGGTACAGACTGAGACATGCATTTGCATGTGAGGGTTTGTTTTGCTTGACTATACATATTTAATACAAGTGTTTTGTTTTTCTTTCTTTTAACTTGGGGATAGTGAGAGGGGAAGGAAGACCTAGCAAATGGATTATCAAAATAAAATAAAAAAGGAAAAGTAAGAGAAGAGAGTCATAGAAGCATTTTTTTTTTTGAAATGCACAAAAGAAAAAGAAAGTTAGTGAGAAGCATGGAGTGGCAGAAAAAGCTTTGAAAATAACATGTTGAATTCATTATATGTTTAAAAAGAAAGGGAAGGAAGGAAACAAACATTTATTAAGCACTTAATATGTGACAGTAATTCTGCTGTGTGCTTTATAAATAGTATTTCATTTTATGCTCACAACAACCTGGAAGGTAGGTGCTATTGTTATCACCATTTTATTTTGGGGAATCTGAGGTAATGCCCAGGATCACACAAGTAGTTGTCTGAGGCTAGATTTGAGCTTTGGTCTTCTTGACTATAGGCCCAGTGCTCTAACCACATGAATACAAGACATGAATTATATATTTTTTTTACTTAATAGGGTCACCCTTGGCAAGTAATTTCCCCTTTCTGATGCTCAGTTAGGAAACTTAATCTTTAAACAGAGGACATTGGACAAAGTTATTTCTAAGGTCCCTTAATAGTCAGAGAGTCTGACAGTCTGTTGAAGATATAGCAACAGTAATAAAAACATAGGAGATATTTTTAGGAGGCAGGATTGGAAGGGTTGTCTACTACAATGCATTAGTGGTTATTTGTGATCCTAGGCAAATATCCTCACACATAAAATGAGGGAATTAGACTCAGTGGCCTAAAACATCCCTTCCAGGTCTAAATCTTAAGACTTTCATTCTTTAAGCCATCAACTTCCCTATATATTCTTGGAATGGCAGAAAGATGTGTTTGGTCAGGCTGAGGATCATAGAAGTTTGAGAGCTGGAAAAAGTCCTCAGAGGTCATTTACTCCCACTCCAACTCAAAGCACAAATCCTGTCTAGAACAGCTTCCCACAGTATTCATACCTTCTCCACTATCGAGCCTCTGGTAAGAAGGAATTCATTTATTTCATTCTGAAGCAGGTTCTCCTATCTTTGAACAGCTCTGATTGTCAAGTTCTTCTTTCGATTGGGACAAAATGTGCTGCCTTGCGATTTTCACCAATTTATCCTACTTCTGCCCACCAATGACAAGCAGAATAGGTCTAATTTCCACTTCATCTTCCCCTTTTTTTCCCCCTCTTTTCTAAGCAATTGTATGGGGTAAAATGGATACTGCTTATATAGATTTTTGGGCAGATTTCCATTTTCTTTGTTAGTTTAGCAAATAATATAGCTCTGTTATTATATTGGGAATAAAATTACAAGCCTAAAATATCCATTTAATGGTCAACTTAGGTTACAAAATTAGATCTGGTTAAATATGAATTTTACAGAACCAACTGCAAATAGAAATGTTGTCATCAAGTATTTTGGAAACTGTAGTTCTTTTTATGCAGGGTTTGCAAATTCTATTCCTCACCCTTAGATTCTAGATATTGTTATGGAATTAAGGCATATGAAGAATGCTGGATTTGGAACCAGCGAAATGATCATATCCCAGCTTTGTGCTCTTACTGCCTGTCTTAGAAGTTCCTGAACCTCTCTGTCCTCAGTGGCCCACTCTGTAAAATGGAGGTGTTGGACCAGATGACTTTGAATTTTCCTTTTCATTCTAAATCTGTTATTGAAGTAGAATGACTTTTAATGAAATTGAAGGGTACTTGTTATAATGGTTAAATTTAGAAAAATGAACAACAAAAAGGATTCAAGAGCACATAGAAAATTTATACTTGTAATAAAATAGTAATAACGACCCTATGTGGCATTTTTCTTTGTAGAGACGAAACACAATAGAAGACTGGGCTTGGAAGCAGAAAGGCTTATCTTAGTGAGTTCAAATCTGGCCTCTGAAACTAGTTGTGTGACCCTGAGCAAGTCACTTAACTATGTTTGCCTCAGTTTCCTCATCTATAAAATGAGCTAGAGAAGGAAATGGCAAACCACTCTAGTATTTTTACCAGGAAAACCCCAAATAGAGTCATGGAGAATAGAACACGACTGAAAAGACTCAACAACAACAGAAATAACACGATTTTGTAGTACTTCCAAAGTTTGCACAATTTGTCTCACAATGCCTGTGTTAGTATAATTATACTTATTTTACAGAAGAGGAAACTGAGGTTCTTAGAAAGGTGAATTGTCCATGTTTGCACATCTAGTTAATGTCTTAGGCATGATTCAAGCTGACTCCAGAACCTAGTGCTTTAGCTTGTAATAAATGAAAGGTCTGAAAGACAGAGTTTCTGCGTAATTAATAATCAATTTATTAATTAGGCAGCTAATAACCAGTAAACTGATGGTCAGTGGTTCCTCTTGATAACCAAAGATCCCCAATGAAGGTATTAAATGCCTTAAATAGTTTTTTGAAAGGGAATGTCCCTGACAAATGGAAATCAACCCTGATTAGTGGGCATTTAATGAAAATCTGGACTAGAAGTCTTCAGCTCCTCCTGCTGTGAATGTGGCTTGAACCTGAAGCCCAGCCACCTCCAGCAACCTGGACAGGGGAATTCATCTCCATCTAGACCATTTTGGCTGATTTTCTCTTTCATGAGCTGGGTTACCCTAAACTCCCGTGGAGAGGTGCAAGGAAAGGGGGGGCAAGAATTCACTTAGATTCTATTTACACTCTAAACAGAAGAATAATCTCCTAGTTGGGTGGGGTCCTGCCCAAGAACAAGGATCATGTTCCTCAAGGGTTAGGGACACCTCAGCAATCAACCATGTCCTTCAGAGACTGACTGACTAATCTTCAGAGGCTGGGCCCTAAGTGAGGAAAAAAAATAAAGGAGAACAAGCCTTGATCCTAATTTAATAATTGGTTATTATTATAATTGGAAAAAAATAATTTTTCTCAAGTCCTAGTCATTCTGCTTCTCCAAATAATTATCCTAACTTTTTTTTAATGTTTAGAGTGTACACATACAAAAATGAATTTAACTAGTGACATCTTTTCAACCCCTCATGATTCTACTCATGATTCATTCTAATTTACATCTAGTAGAGGAGAGATTGTCTGAGAGTCAGGGATCAGCCTACACATCTCCATGCTGTAGGTGTGATGGAAGAAAATCAGTAACAATAGAATCACACAGAGGGAGAAGGATCAGATAAAGTCAATCATGGAGACAGACAGAAAGAGGAAGAGAAGAATGTAGTGTTGCAAAAATCAATGGAGAAGTGAATATCCAGGAGAAGCGGCCAACTCAATAAAGCACCTACTGTGTGCTGGGTGTTGTGCTAAGCACTGGGGATACAAAAAGAGGCAAAACATAGACCATGCCCTCAAAAGCTTAACATCTAACGAGGGAGACAACATGAAAACAAATATATACCAAGCAAACTTTATACGGGATAAATGGGAAATAATTAAAAGAGGGAAAGCAGAGGAATTAAAAGGGGTTAGGAAAGGCTTCCTTTAGAAGGCGGGATTTTATGCAATTTGAAGGAAGTTGGAGAGGTCAGTAGGCAGAATAGAAGGGTGAGAGCATTCCAAGCATGGGGGACAGCCAGAGAAAATACCTAGAGCCAAGAAATTGAATATCTTCTTCTCGGAACAGCCAGAAGGCCACTGTCACTGGATCAAAGAGTACGTGTCATAGAGTAAAGTGTAAAAAGACTGGAAAGATAGGAGGGGGCCAGGTAACGCTAAACCGAGCATTTTGTATTTGTTCCTGGAGGCAATCAGTATACACTGGAGTATATTGAGGTGGGGTTGATATGATCAGACTTGTGCTTTAGGAAAATCACTTTGTTGGCAGAATGAAGAAAGGATTGGAGTGGAAAGAGAATTGAGGTAGGCAGACCCACCAGTAGCTATTGCAGTAATCCCAGCATGAAGTGATGAGTGTTGACCCTAGAGGGATGTCAGTGTCAGAGGATAGAAGGGGGTGTATTAGAGAGATGTTGCAAAGGTGAAATTGACAGGCCTTGGCAACAGATTGGATATGGGGCGGGGGTGGGGTTCGAGATAGTGAGGAATCCAGGAGGACTCCTAGGTTCTGAGGGACTAGGAGGACGGTGTTGCTTTCTGCAGTAATAGGGAAGGTAGGAAGGGGTTAATGAGTAGGAGGAAAGATAATGAGTTCTATTGTGGACATATTGTGCTTAAGATGTTTATTGGACATTGTATAGTAATGTCCTGGGCAAAAGAATACTCATTGCAGACCTGGCAGTTTTCTTCAAATACTCAAAAGACTGTCAGGAGGAAGAGTAAGTGAAAGAATGAATGAACAAATAAAACATTTATTAAATGACTACTGTGTACTTGGTCCTTTACTAAGTTCTGGTTATACAAAGACGAAAAAGAGATGGTCCTTTCCATAGAGGAACTTATGTTCTAAAAGGAGAAGGCAGCATATACAGGGAGGTGATGGCCAAGGAGGGATGCTATGGAATTCAAAGTCACAAAGATGGTGAGTGGAGACAAAAGGCGAGTGATTGGCCTGACTTTACCAAGAATAGCATTGATGTGAAAGTCTTGAAACAAAGGCCAGTTGGCCTTTGTCAAGTATATTGTTGAGAAGATTTTTCTTTGGGTATGGCTTGATCACTGAAGTGCCTTTCAACTTTGAGAAGAATGAACAAAAGAAAAACAAAATAGTTGTATTAAGTATTTGTTATGTGTCAGGAATTGTGCTAAATCCTGGGGATACAAATACAAGCAAGCAAAACAGCCCCTGCTCTTCAGAAGTTTACATCATATTGGAGAGAGACAACACATAAGGGGAGCTAGAAAATTGGGAGAGGGAAGACCGAATGGCCTGGAACTGGCTGTGGTGGTCTGATTCTGGGTAAGATAAGGACAAAGTTAGCTATCAAAGCCCAGTTTACCAGAGTCAGAGCCTGAGTTCTAGTGGAAGGAGAATGAAGAGGACTGCCTGAGTGAACCTAGAAGAGTTTAGAAATGCTCAGGAAGATTCAGTAATTCTGAATCAAATAATTCACATTGGTCACAGAAATCAATAGGTGAGGCAAAAATGGACTTCAAAGTAGAATTAGGGAATCATCTTTTTTCCAAAATCCATTCCTCTTTGAAACTTTCTGTCAAGGGAACCAATATTCATCCAGTCACTGAGGTTCACATCTTTGGGCTCACCTTTGACTCCTCACCCTCCATCCCATATAAACAAGTCCTGTCAATTTTACTTGCACATTTCTCTCATTTTCCCCCTTCTCTCCACCCATCTAGTCACCTAGTTTGCACTCTTATTACTTCTCTCCTGTACTATCATAAAATCCTCCTAACTGACCTCCCTGCCTCAATTATCTCCCCTCTCCACACATCTGACCAAGTCACTCTCTTGCTTAGTAAATTTCAGTGACTTACTCTTGCCTATAGGATTAGCTTTTCTTTTTGCCATTTACAAACTTTGCTCCAACTCTCTTTCCACACTTATTACATATTATTCCCCTCCAAGCTCTCTTTAGTCTTGTCTTTCCTCACATGTGACATTCGTTTGCCACATTCATGCCTTTGTTTGCTCAGGCTGCCCACCATGTCCTCACTCTTCACCTATACCTCTCATAAGCAGCTAGGTTGCCCAGTGGTTAGAGCACTGGAGCTGTATTCAGGAAGATCCAATAGCATATCGTGCATCAGAAACTTACTAGCTGTGTTATCTTTGGCAAGTCACTTGACCTCTGTTTCCCTCCGTTTTCTTAAGGGTAGAATAAGGATGATAACAATACCTACCTTCTAGGGATGTTGTGAGGATTAAATAAGATATTTGTAAAGCACATAGCATGTAGTAGGCACTATATAAGTGCTAGCTATTATTAGAATTCCTACTTTCCTTCTAAACTCAAGTCAATTATTTTCTCCTACATAATGCTTTTCCTGACCTCTTCTGTTGTTAATGCCTTCCCCCCAAAATCAAGTCATATTTATTTTGCATTTTTGTGATTTTTTGTACATATTTATATGTTTAGATATTCTTTCCCCCAATAAAATGCAAGCTCACTCAAGCCTAGAATTTTTGTCTTCCTATCCACAATGCCTAGCCCAGTGTTTGTCAAATAGTAGGTATTTAACAATGCTTGTCATTTTGATTTATTTATTGATAGACCCCAGATCTTCCATTGCTCATGCTAAAGGTCTCTTACATGGCCACTTTATTTCTTTGTTGACTTTCTATTTTTAAACTTAGAGCTTTTTACTCATCCCTACAACTACCACCACAGAGCCAATGTCAATCATGCTATTCAACTATTCCATATATGAAACAAAATTATGGAAAAGGGATTAGACTTGTTCTGTTTGCTCTTGAAGATAGGGAGAGACAAGATTTCAACCCACTATGAAGGAGAAACTTCCTAACAATTAAACCTTTCCAAAAATAGTATGAGCTCTCTAGAGAAGACATTCTGTTATTTATTATTTGAGGTCTTCAAGTGGAGGCTAGGTGACCTCTTGTAGACATGTTTTAGAGAGGATTCTTCCTTGGTTCAGGGTCTGAGGGCCCTTACAATCAGTTATTTATTTTGGACTGGCCATGTACTAGGCAATTTATTAAGCACTGGGGATACCAAGCAAATAATACAAGAGTCCCTGTCTTCAAGAAGCTTATGTTCTAATGGGAGACACATCTTGTACTTTAACAGGTATATACAAGACAAGTACAAAGTAGCTACCAGTTGACCTTAGAGGGAAAAGAGCTACGACCTAGAGCATTTGGGAAAGGCCTCTTACAGCAGATAACATTTGAGCTGCCTTGAAGAAAACCAGGGATCCTAAGGGGTAAAGTTAGGTAATTCAGTTAGTAAGTCAATAACTATATATTAAGCACATGTTGTGTTGCAGGCACCGTGCTAAGCACTGAAGATAGGAAAAAAAAGAAAGGCAAAAGTCAGTCCCTGCCTTTGAGGAATTCATAATCAAATGAAGAAGATAACAAGGAACAAATATGTACAAACAAGCTATATACAAGAAAAATAGGAAATAATTAACATAGGTAAGGCACTAGAATTAAGAGGGATTGGGAAAGACTTCCTGCTAAATTCCTGTAATTTTATGTTTTTAAGGTTTTCTTTATTTTTTGTATAGGTATATTACAATTCCTTCTAGTTTCCTTAGATCTGTTACACAGGGAAATGTAATGTCAATTAATCTTTATGTAGGAAGGATCCCAGTCTTACACGGTTTCAAAAAGAGTTTTCCAGACTCTAACCTTGCAACAAAGGCTTCCCACGGTAGTCACCAGGAAGTGCTTGGAAGCGAGGCCACCTGGGAAAGGAGTAGGACTTTCCCCCAGCCACCCACCCCGCTGCCTCACCTCTCTAGAATGGCCTACTGCATTCCAAAACTCAGCCAGAAACCAACCTTCCTTAGTAAGGGTTTGCATTGAAACAGAGAGGATTGGATTTCTGGCTACCGGAAGAAGGCACGGGTCAATCCCCCGTCATCCCTTAGGGTCATGGAGGTGGGAACAATCCTGAGTTTCTCCTCTTGGCAGCTGAGCTGCACCTTCTGGGATCTACCCAACCAGCCAACTGGACATGTGCCCATTCCAAGGCCTGGTTCCCTTCATCTCTGAGTGATGGTGCTGGCGCTTCTCTCCTGGATGCAAAGCAGCCCCAAACCCACACCTTCATTACAGCCTATAGATAAAGACTTCAGGAATCTTTTAAATATGTACGCTGTGTTCCTCTCTCACCTCACTCGTCCTTCCCTCCTTTTGCCCTCTCTTGCCTCTTCATACCACAAGTTAGTTTACACACTCTCAGTTTCATGCTCCAGAGGCACACCTCTCAGGAAGAGACAGGCCCCTTTCTGGTCCTTCTCCCCTTGAATAGGTACTTTCTACTCAGGAAGGAAATCCATATGAGTAAACAAGCTTGGCCCCTCCCAGCATCAATAGGCCCCCAACCTGACGTGATTCACTCCAGTGGCAGTTTGCAGGGCCCCTGCATTATTCTTTGAATGTCACATCGTATGTGTCAAAGTGAGAGGTTGCCTTGTGGATTTTTCTTGTCTTTGAAAAGCAATCCTCTGGAGACAAAGAGGGCCTTTTACAACTCAGTAATGATTGCCACGAGGTGGGAGCCATAAACCAGGCAAGCCTGGGCAGTGGGCATGCTGACATTTTTCATTCCTCATGTCCCACAAGTATTTCTGTTTCAACAGGGCTTCTGTGTAGATGAAAAGGAACTTTTTTGTTTCTGGATTTAGCTATATTATGTTTGAAAATTCCTACTAGTCTCCCAATTTCCCTTTGGAAGATGGTCTAGTGAAACAATTTTTTGCATTTCCCCTCCCCCTTTCCCCCATCCCCTCATCCCACCTCCACTCCTTCCACCCCATTTAAAAAGAAAAAAAAAAATCTAAAAAATCCCATTGATTTCATTTCCTCCCCACCCCAGCCCAGCCTAGACTTCCTCACTTTCTGGCACGTGGGTTTAGAGAACCCAGTAGCTACTCTTCTGGTCAGTCTGCCCATAGGCCTGAACCTAAGAATGTGCAACTAAGCAGATTGGGTCCCAGAAAGAAGCCTGGCCAACTGCTGGTTTTTTTTTTTTTTTTGGTTTTGTTTTGTTTTTGTTTTTATTTTTGTTTTTGTTTTTTTTGTTTTTTCTTTTTTACTTGAAAGACCAGTTCAGAAAGGAAAGGGCTTGCAAGTGCTTCCCACAAAGAGAGATTGAGGCCTATGTAAATCGATTTAAGAGGAAGATGAGTACATTTTTGGGAAAATAAGAGAAGGGGCTGGTAGATGTTTGAGGTTGAATGAGACTTTCTGTCTTTTAAAAATATCCTCCTCTTAGAGACATTTTGGGTGGCTTTTCTCCTTACCTTATCCACAGTTACCCCAGAATTTTCCTTTTGTGAAAAATTCCGTTTTATGATCTGAAAGTTTGAATCAACCAATCAATCATTAAGCATTATCAGTTGCTTACTATGTGCCAGGCACTGTGCTAAATGTTGAAGCATTTAAGGATAACTAGAGAAGTGAAAGACAACCTTTTTTCTAGGAACAATGGAATTGTTTCTAGATATCATAGATTTTTTTTTTCTTTTCAAAAGTACAGTTACATTTCTGTCATCTTTCTCAGGATTGTTCTAATCATGCCATGTCTTAGGAATTTTCCTAGTTTCTTTCAAAGCTCAGTTCACATATCACTTCCTACATGAGGCCACTACTGATTCCCACTAACTGTCAATGTTGTTCTACCCCATTATACTTGTTTATGTAGGTGTTGTCTCATCTAGTAGAATTCAAGACTTTTGTCTTGCCACTGGACTTCAGTGACCCTGGAAGAGAGATGGAGGCTGATGACTTTGTGCAGCTCTGCCTCACTTAAATCCAATTTGTGCAGAAGTCACAACATCACCCTGTGATGTCATTGGTCCTCTTCAAAAATGAAGGACAGACAATAATACCAACCATAGAATTCAAGAACCTTGAGGAAAGTGACTTTTTCATTCCAGTCTTTCTATCCCCAGGGATAAGACCAGTGCCTGTTCTGTAATAGGTACTTAATAAATATGTTTTAATTGATAGGTCAGTTGATTGAATAGTTTGGTTTCTGTATTTTTTCCTATACTTTTTTGGCAAAAGCTGATGCTTGTAATCACTTTGTGATCATCAGGGTGAAAGGATGCAAGCCACCTATAATGTGACAAACCACAGGTTATGAGTCTTTCTTTAGCTCACTAAAGAGGCCTGGTAACCTTAAATTCTGCCTCTAACTTTTTTTTTAAATTTGTGAGCAGAAAACAGCTATAAGCAAAGTAGGCCTCTACTGTTATATTCGGGTACTTAGAACCTGTTTGAGCCTAATACCTGTTCAAAACTATTGCTTTTGTGACCCCATTTTCCTTTAGATGCTCGTCAATTCACCCTCATTTGCCAGAATTGGATCTGTTATCTCAGTAAAGGAAAAGTCAAATTTCGGAAAACAAAATTTAAGCTAAATAACAAGAAATTAGAAACAATAGAGATTACACATTTCCTTATACTACCTGCTCCCATGTCTTCAGTTCCAGGAGAGTGAGAGTCCATGTTTTTTTCTTTCTTGAGTTGCCTTATTAGCACAGTATTCTTAGGTAGGGCACTGAAAAAGAGTTTGATTTGAACAGCAAATGAATAAAGAAAGCCTATGGTTTGACAGGTGCTGCTGTTGTAATGTCTGAAAAGGTTGACACTAGTGAGATAAAATGGAAAACCTCCCATTGTTAGTTATGGCTGTGAGGTAGCTACTTGGCTTCCAGTCCAACCCCCCCACCCCATCCACCCACCCACACATACACCTTTTCCTTTGCTGTTTTTCCTGAGCTTTCTGTGGTGCAGTGAATATTGTCTTTAAAGTGAGAAGACCATAGTTCAAGTCTCATCTCTGATGCTTACTACCTATGTAACTATGGACAAGGCATTTAATCTCTGAATTTCAGTTTCCTCCATAAAACAAGGGAAATTGGGGTCAGAAGAAATGGCCTCCAAGGTTGCTTCTAGTCATCATTTCTTTTTTTGTTATCATTGAGCTTCCTATATCATGTATCTTAGCATTTCTATCTTGTTCTTTCCCCTTAGAGTACTCAGGACTTGTGGAGAATATTTGTTCTCTAACCATTCACTGCTTTAGCAAATGCAGAGGAAATCAGGGGAGGAAAATCTCTACCTCTATGCCATCTACCAACCTCTGTTATATTGACAAAGTATGATGACTGATCACATAAGAATTTAATTCAACTCAATTCATTATAAGTAACATTTACTGTACAAGTCACTCTGCTAGACCTTGGGGACACAAAAATATAGTTCTTACTATGAAAAGATACCTTTTCCCCTCTCCTTTGCCTGAATAGGTGTTCATAAGTGTGGAACTCTGTACATAATGTCAGTTTTGGGGGAGATATTCATGGGCTGTGTTTTTTTTTCCTTGTTCTTCCTATTTTTTAAAAATTCTGTTATAAAGAATGGTTTTTGAGATAGGGGAAAGGAAAGACATGGGTAATACAAAAACAAAAGATAGCAAAAAAAATCAATTTTTAAAGCAAAAAAGTTTTTGCCCTCAAAAAACTAATAATCCAGTTGGCCTTTATGTATACAACAGATTCATTTCCATCTGAGACAACGTTATTCACTGCCTTCCATGTCAAAATATTAGGGTTGTTTATCTTTGACTCTTCCCTTTTCCTTGGTTTTCATATCCAGTCATTGCCAAGTGGATCAGCTCCATCTTTGCAGCATCTTTAGAATCCATCCCTTTCTCTGTATCCCTATTGCCATTATGTTAGTATAAATCTTCATTACTCCTCCTATCTGGACTATTACAATGACCTCCTAATAGATTGTCTTCCTTCCCCACTATAATCCACCCTTCCCAGTGCTGACAGAATCCATTTTCTTTTTCTTTTTTTTTGCTTTTTATGGTAATTTTTATTTATTTTTTTGTTTTCAACATTTACTTCCACAAGATTTTGAGTTCCAAATTTTCACCCCATTTCGCCCCTCCCCACACCCCAAGATGGCATGCATTCTGAATACTCCTTCCCCTAGTCTGCCTTCCCTTCTATCTCTCCCCCCCTTCTTTTATCCCCTTTCCCTTCAATTTTCCTGTAGGGCAGGAGAGATTTCTGTACCCCATTTCCTGTATTTCTTATTTCCCAGTTGCATGTGAAAACATTTTTTTTAAACATGTGTTTTTAAAACTTTGGGTTCCAAATTTTCTCCCTTCTTCCCTCCCAATCCACCCTCATTGAAAAGGCAAGCAACTCAATATAGGTTATACATGTGCAGTTATGCAAAACACTTCCATAGTAGACATGCTGTGAAAAACTAACTCTATTTCCCTTAATCCTATCCCACCCTCCCCATTTATTCTATTCTTTCTTTTGACCCTGACCCTCCTCAGAAGTACTTGCTTCTGATTACCCCCTGTCCCAATCTGCCCTCCTCTCTATCATCCCCCTACTCCCTTGTCCCCTTCTCCCCCCCCATTTTCCTGTAGGGTAGGACAGATTTCCATACCCAATTGAGTGTGTATGTTATTTCCTCCTTAAGTCAAATTCTATGAGAATAAGATTCACTCATTCCCTCTCACCTTCCCCTGTTTCCCCTCCACTGTAAGAGCCTTTTCTTTTCTGTGTTTTTTTTTGTGAGATAATTTACCCCATTCTACCTCTCCCTTTCTCCTTCTCCTAGTATAATCCTCTCTCACCTCTTAATTTTATTCTCCAGATATGACCCCTTCATTTTCAACTCACCCTGTGCCTCTATCTATCTATCTATCTATCTATCTATCTATCTATCTATCTATCT